>NC_072475.1:32563793-32866551 GCF_027574615.1 Eptesicus fuscus
TTCCCATTGACAGCCTATGAGCTTTTTCAATTTCTTCATATCCTTACCAGAGCTTGTTATTACCTGTGTTTTTGTGGGGGTGGAGGAGCGGTGGGGGAATGGGGGAGTGTCTATAATGCAATTTTATGTGTGTGTGTTTCCTTTGCATTCATTGTTAGCATTTGTTCCTTCAGGGGATTGATATTATACATGAAAGGAAGTAGGATGTGGTTAGTTATGGTATGGCTGTGAGCCATAATGAAGCTCTGTGCTAGAACCAACATGCTTCTTGTTTTTTGACCTTGACCCCCAAATCACATCATTGAGCAAACCACAGTGCACTCTTAAGGCTACAAGAAAAGCTTACGCAGAAGTGAATTCCGTGTTTCAGTTAATTTTGTGGGGGAGGAGAAGGGTTTCGAGGAAAAGTGAAGAAAGCAGTTTCTTTCATTGATACTGGAAATCTAAGTAGGACTGTTGAATTGCTTTATTTTTTGTTTTGTTTTGTTTCATAATTGAATATGTTTTAGATCGCAGTCTGTTTCTCTACATACACAATTGCAATATCTTATAAACTTACATTAGATTGAATTTTCATGCTGTGTACTATGTGGAATGGAAATGAGCCTTTGATTTTTAGTACACTAAACTTCAGTTCCAAAGTTATATAAATTTTTATTGTTTCCTACAAGTAAAATCTCATTTTCTAAATTGTCTCATAAAGATGTCCATATTATAAAACAATGTTTGTAAGTGGTGGTGGTAGGTACAGAAATTTTTTACTTATATGACATTGATGTTAACGATCCTGAATTTTGCTATAATCTCTGTGAATCATATTAGATTAAGAAACTCAGGAATATTCCAACATATATATGTGCTAGAAAGTAACATGGTTATCAGGAGAGATTGTTCCAGTCTGTTCTTTCTAGACATGCTTGTTTTTATTCTTTGGGGAGTATTTCAGATGAATGATGAATGATGAATGATGGAGTACTGTGGGAGTTTGAGACTGGGTGCCAGAAGAAGTCTTCTTTTATACACAAAGGGCCTAGAGTGCTCTGATTTATAGTAATGTATTGACACTTTAGGAAACTATTTAATTCATTTCAACAAACTAAGATATACTGCACCTTGCCAGGGACAAGGGATATACTAGGCACATTTCAGAATGTTCAAGTTGAAAACAGAGATTAAGTTGAATGGAATCAAGGGACTTAAAATATGTACATTTCAGAGTGAGCATCTTTATGAAGTTTATTTCATATTTTTCATCCTAAATTTATTAATCTAGATCAGAGTGTGTGTCTGCATTAACTTTGGGGGATAAAGGTCAGCATTTCAAAGCTACCCATTTCATTCTGAATCAGGGGTAATATAATCTTATAGCTGAGCTTGTGAATCTTTGCCTTTTTCCAGTATATTTTGGACTGTTTTGATCACTGCTATATTTCTAATGGTTCAACTAATAACTTGTCACAGAGCAGGCCCTCTAAATTTTTGTTGAATGACTTCATGAAATGAGTGAATGAATGAGTGAGATTGTTAGCTGTTCTTCAGTTGCTTAAGAGCATATATGATATGTTTAATTGTTTGATCTCTCCCCATTGAAATGGTTCTTATGATTACTGTCAGAAGTAATTCACTTGAAGAATGCTTGTGCTCTGGTCATTGTCTGCTTGTTCCAGACATTCTGGAATCCAGATCCATAGGTCTTCTATGTTCATTTTTCTTTTAAGAATAATTATGACTGTCTAAGGTAATGGCAAAAGAATCAGAATCTGTAAGAACTCTTTCTTGGCCATCCCAGCAGTCCTTTCTTTATGTACCCATTCATACGGTGTAGAATTACAGGTCCATTTATCTCTGTTCCTCTTCAGATCTTTCTCAGAGAAGATGATAAAATTTAAAGAAGTTGGTATCATTTATTTTTCACCAAATGAGCACATTTAGATAGTGACAGAAAGGGGAGTGTCCTTTGTGCATGTTTGCATTGTCTCATTTTAATTATCCTAGTATCCCTGCAAGATTGGAATAGTGATTAGCTCATTTTATAGATCAGGAAACCCTGCTCTCAAATGTTACATTATTTGCACCCCAGACCCGTGGTCGGCAAACTGCGGCTCGCGAGCCACATGCGGCTCTTTGGCCCCTTGAGTGTGGCTCTTCCACAAAATACCACGGCCTGGGTGAGTCTATTTTGAAGAAGTGGTGTTAGAAGAGTTTAAGTTTAAAAAATTTTGCTCTCAAAAGAAATTTCAATCGTTGTACTGTTGATATTTGGCTCTTTTGACTAATGAGTTTGCCGACCACTGCCCTAGACTATACATTCCATGAAGGCTGCAGTTGTGTCTGTCTTGTTCACCATCGTGCTTTCATTATGTAGTCTAGTGCCTGGCATGTGATGAGTAAATACTGATTGGCTTTACTTTTGCCTGAGATCACATGACTAGTTAGTGGAAGCAACTGAGATTGCATATAGTTTTCACTCATACCACAGCCTATGAGCTCTTTTCAGTGCAGTTCTTTTAAGTTTTCTAAGAGATCACTTTTATTACACTTTTCAGAAAAAGACGTCATATTCCGGAAAGCCTATCTTAAATTTCTCAACATGGATAGGATTTTGGCCTACTACCTGTGTTAATGCTGTGGCATAAGTATTTTCTCACACACTGTATTTATTGGCTTCTCATAGTGTGTTTACTCAAATCTTAAGTAATGCACTATTTAACCTTATTTTCAAATTATATAGTCACTGAAAATAACTAGAAAAAATATAACTGCTAAGTGGTCATTATTAAACACTAGAGGCCCGGTCCGTGCACTGGTGGGGTCCCTCAGGCTGGCCTGCACCCTCTCACAATCCGGGACCCCTCGGGGGATGTTGGACTGCCAGAAACCGGCAGTCTGACATCCCCCAAGGGATGTAGTAGTGCGCAAAGCAGCGGGTGGCTGGGAGGAGCCCAAGCCCGAGCCCGGGCCAGGCCCTGGGCCATCCCTGCTCATCCCAGCCCCACTGCACCTGCTGCCACTGCCACTGCTTGGTAGTGCTGGCATGGAGGCGGGAGAGGCTCACACTGCCACAGCTGCACTCGCCATCTGTGAGCCCAGCGTCTGGCGCCCGTTGGTCAGCTGAGCAGCGCTCTCTCTGTGGGAATGCACTGACCACCAGGGGGAAGCTCCTGCATTGTGCGTCTGCCCCCTAATGGTCAGTGCGCATCATAGTGACCAGTCAAACGGTCAACCGGTCGCTTAGGTTTTTATATATATAGACTAGAGGCCCAATCACGAAGGTTTCTGCAAAAATGGGCCTTCCTTCCCTGGCTGCCGGCACCGCCTTTGCTTCGGACTGGAGCCGCCTTTCTGCCTTCTCACGCTGCCCAGAGGCCCGGAGCAGCTGGGGTGGTGTGGAATGCCCCCGGCCGCTCTGCGCCTGTGTATGCAAATTAACCCGCTATCTTTGTTGGGTTAATTTGCATATTAACTCCTGATTGGTTGGTGGGCGTCGCGAAGGTACTATCAATTTGCATCTTTCTCTTTTATTAGTGTAGGTATTGCAACATCCTAGCATGATTTGCTCCTGTGAGCCCAGTAGGTTCATACTGTAGTCTGATCCACCTACTCTCCTACTGATCTTATAAAAGGACTCTCCCAGATTAGCTCATTTCTTTTACTCTTTAATTCCTGCTATTTTGAAGTTGTGGGAACCACGGAAGGTGTTGATATTTCCCTACCATTCTGCTGCACCTTTGCCCAGTGCAATGAATGGAACTGAGCAGGACCATGTCAATGAAATGCTGGAGATGACTTGTACCATCTCGCAAGAGCTAATTGTCAAATTTTCAGATATTTTTGTGAGCTGGTTGTTAAATACAGCCATTTATAAATATTAAAATATACAAACTTGCAATTTAAATTATATTTAATGACAAAGGTAATAAATACTTGAAACTCCTCACTTCCTGGTTATTCTATTACATGTTGCTATTTATGCTCTTGAGGTTTTTTAGGTCTGTTGCATCTATGTGGTGGAAATGTTGTATAGCAATGTGTTGCTGCGCATGTCTTTCCAAGTCCATGTTCAGCGATGTCATGTTGAGTTGATATTGGCCAACTAAGGAACTTGGCAAACACTGTAATCCAGGACATACCTACCCCCTTTTTTCCTGGAGAACCATTTGTTGTTAAATATTTATAACCACACTCTCAGTGGGATGCCTAGATACTAGGAAGAGATTGATACTGTCATCTTTTCTGTTACTTGTTTGGTTATATTTATAATATTTAGTCACAGAGAGGGAAAAACATAGCTAGGATATAGGGAGACAACAGCGAGGAAGGAAGTTGAGGCACAGAGGCATGCCTTAGCCTAGAAGCAAACATAGAACAAACTCAGATAATGTGTATGGTAAAACTGTATTCATTTGCTTACTGGTATTACAGGTTATTTTTAGAAAAATGTCCTTTAAAAGGAACACGCTTAAAAAAAAACGATCACCCAACATCTCTTTTGTCTAAAAGCCTTTTATAATCATTTAGTGTGTATGTATAAATATTATTGCATATAAACAATTCTAGAATATTTTCATAAGTTTTTAGAGCTCAGAGTCAGCTTTGTTTTTGAGACAAATATTTGGTACTTTCACTCATTTTCAGTCACCTGGTGGTAGTAGTTAGTGGTGTGTGTGTGTGTGTGTGTGTGTGTGTGTGTGTGTGTGTGTGTGTATTTGTGTAGAACTAATAATTTGGCCTTTCATAATTTCGGTCCACTTGTAGATACTTATACTGGGCCTTGCAATCAAACAGCTAACCCTAAGACTAGATTGCTCAAGGTTGTTTTCCCCCTCTTCTACCTTGATGTACAAGTTTTGCTTATGCCAGTCATGTTGGGTTTTTCTTTAATGACACCCCAGAATGCATCATTGATTTTTGAGTTTCTTCAGTAGCCAGCCCATGTCAGCACTCAGTCATTTCTGTTCCAGGCATTGAACACTTGTAGAACATGGGAAGTGGCATCGATGCTGCCAGAGGTGCATAGAAGTGACTCAAGGGGTTGCCCGGACAGGGTTCTGGCGTGTTGTGCAGCCCTCTGCTGAGTGTACGTTACTGGGAGTGAGGCCTGTCTGTAGAACCAAGCCAGTCGGTGCATTTAGGGGTGGAGGGGTGGGACCTGCTGCTTGTACGTGCTCATAGAGCAGTTACTAAATATTTAAATAGCTGTATGGGATACATGCTTCCAAAAGGGATGTTGTTTTTTTGTTTTGTTTTTAAGCAGGGCAGTTTTGTTTACCACAGGGATTGGGTGCCTTTGTTGGAAAAGAACCCTGAAGAACAGCAGAGATGAGTCACACATTTTCTGGCTACTCAGCCATTACCAAATAATTAAAAGCCATTTCATGGATAGGACCATGCAGCCGGAAGAAACCTTCTAGGGGACTTGCCTTTGTGATGCCCACTTTTTGAAAAGAGCGGGCTGGTGAATTTCACTGGCTCTTATTGGGAAGTGTGCCATGTAACACTGAGTGATGAGAGCAGCGCGCCTGCCAAGCAGATTGCTCCGGTCCATCACTTCTGGACCAGTTAACTTGACCCCCATTCTGTAAGCTTATTGTCACTATTCCCATTTAAATAGCACTTTATTAAAATTCTCACGTAGTGTCTTCACATTTGATGCTTACCACAAAGAACATTCATTGCTTAGCCTTAAAAATGGGATTTTTAAGAACTAAAGGAAAATAAAAGCCACTCTGACTTAAATATGTTGGTGCGTTAAGCCTCGGTAGTCAGTTTCTGTCCTGACCCTGCTGTTTTAGAGAACTGGCTTCATTTCAAGGTTTGCCACTTACCTTCCTTCAAGTAGAATTCCTAACATTTAAATCTAAGTATTTTTGTTTAAGTTTCATTATCTGTCTTATTTAATTGATGCATTTAAAAACATTAGCCTAGTTCTTTTCTCCTGCCCTTACTGACTTTTATTAAAAATAGAAATACAAGTTTAGTGGGGACAATTTGTTCCTAATTCTATAGATTCCTGCAGCATTTCCATTCCAAGGAGCTGTCATTACCTTCTCTGTCACTTTTGAGTTAAGTGTAGAATATTTAGGATTGTGGACAAATCACATATTTGCCATCCCATCCCTCCATATTTCTCCCCCTCCCCCTCCCCCTTCCAACAAACTCACAAGTGCCAAGAAAGTAAGAGGCCTTTGGTGAGACAGGGCAGATGCCAAACTCACTTTTGTTGTGATAATGGTTGAGGTTGGGAGGTGAGCAAGGTTATGATTCATGGCTTACAAATGAACCATTTTCTACCTGCCTGTTTTTGTCCCCAGTCTCCATTCCAATATGACTCTCAGAGCTGTTGGGGGCAGAGGAAAAAAGGACATGATGATTTGTTCCCCTTCTTCTTGCTTGTTGGAGCACATGAAGGAGGCAGCGGCAGGTGGACAGAGACTGTTAGGAATGTTATACAGAAACGGGGCTGCTATAGTTTCTCCCCCTTTCACTTGATCTCGACCTCCAAGCTTCCCAGATAAACCAGCAGAAGAGCTCAGATGAAACACATTTTGTGAATGTAACTTTCAGGTAATGAAAACATGCCCTTCCCATTATTGACCTTAAAGAAAAAAGGTAGTGTTGAGTTCAAACCAAGACAATAGAATTTAATTATGCAAATATTTGAGACACTTTTATAGCATCACTGCCTTAGTATTGCTCTGATGTTAAAAGTCTTCTCTGTTTACTGTAAGGTAAAACCTTTGTGTTTAGTTGGAAAAAGAGAGGGACTCCTAGGAGACCTCTGCCAGTAGCTGCATGAAGATATGTGACTGAGACCTATACACAAAGGCCCTCTGTGCTGGGTCTGTGTGGGCCCACAAAGGTGGTAAGCCGAGCTGACAGGGGAAGTCCACAGAAACGCAATGTTGTGGCTCCTGTGTCCATTATTTTAAAATGAAGTCGCTCCTTCTAGAAAACAGAGCGACACACCAGACAGGTACATAAACTTTTCATGTGATCATGTTAAGACAGATGATGAATGTACTTTAAAAACACGTGGTTCAAAAGCACACAATCATCTTCTCTGAAATTGTTAACTGCCATTTTATGACTCTGATCTAGCACTCACAGTTCTCATTTAGTGGAAAAACTCTGCTTGATTTCTGCCTTTTCCTTGTATGTGTCACATATTGCTATTAGAAACTGGAATGCCCAGCATTCCCCCCTCTAGTCTTCTTATTAAAGAATGGGATATCTTTTTTAAAACTCTCTTCATATAGTAGCATGAACAGAGAACATAATACTAGTGGAGATGGCCTTGGGGGAGGTGTAGAGGGAGGAATTGCATTCTTTTGGCATTCCTCAGAGGAATGTCAAAAAACAGCTGTATTAACTTTTTTTCTTTTTCTTTTTGTGGAGGGGGCAGGGTTGGGGGAAGTGCAGAGGCCTCTCTCCTGACATGTAAAATTCCAGCTCTTTACAGCCGAGTACAAGCAGCTTGGCATAGTGATGCCCGGAGTCAGTGTGCATGTGTGTTATAGTTCTGATTATTAGCCAACAGAAAGCAGCTGTATACATCATAGTGAAAGTACTTTGAAAATAAAATATCCAATTGTGGGGTTTCCCCATATAAACACCAGATGTGTACAGTGGTTTTAACATGGGTCTGCCCAGTGCCTTAGCACCATTGCTCAGGGATATAAATGGAAGCCAGCATTTGAGAGGTGGACATGTGGTGAAAGTAGATATGTTTGTAGCAGAATAGGTATGTTTTGGTTGACTAGAAACATTTTAATGTTTATTATTTTAAGAGAGCCATTGCTGGCTGCATGGCTAGTCATTCCATGCCTCCTCTTTTGCCTCTTATAAAAAGAATACATTGTGTGCCTGCAAACATGTGCTGTACTATTAGGATTCAAACACTCAATGGTATAAAAGCCTTTAGTAGCGTTCAGTGCTGTTCCTAGGTAAATGGTAGATTAAGGGATTTACAGTTTGATATGTTTCCTAAAGTATCTCTGGAAATGGACATTTTGTTACCTGTGGGAATTTCTTCCAGTATATTTAACTCATGATAAAAAATTACCTAGATCTCAATTTCTGGATTTAAAAAAATAAATAGTGACCAAGCAAGGAATAGCTAAATTTAGAAGTAGGAATATTAGGAATCACCTAGATCTCAGTTTCTTAGTATTTTGTGTCTGACAAAGAGGAATGTTTAGCATTACAAATATGAGGGGAAATTCAAAGATCCTATCATTTTTGTTGTTGTTCCAAAGCATGTTCCGTGGGGGAAGGAACATCACTGACTGGACCTGGGGAAGAAATGAAGTAGAACTGGTATTGAAGAGGTGTATCTCTATGGGAACACAGCAAAAACACATTTCCAAAAACTTGCCTGGGGAATTCCCAGATTCTTTTAAACCTTACATGTCAAATAGCTTAATATAAATACAGGTTTAGACATATTGGTTTGATGTTTCAATATCTATTTTTATATGCATTTATATCGCCCAGGTCTCTGTTTTCCACTTGTTCTATCAAGTCATACTTTTAAAAACGATCATGATTTAAATATAAGAAGCCAGTTGCTTTCTTTAATGTTTAAAATTCTTCAATGAAAGATGAAAGGAAAGCCTAGGAGTGAGTTGCTAAGGGTTTATTCTATTCTGAGTGATGTCAGTTTTACTACAGCTGTATTTAATCTTATATTTTAATGCCTCTCATCCATAAAATGTGGGCATTGAAATGGTTCTTTAATTTGTTGTGAGAAAATTCCAGTAAAATCATTTATAGAAAACTTTTAAAGTTAAATTATTAACTTTTCCTAAGGGTTTCCCTAAGGGAATTTTCCTTTCCCCTTTTCATAAGTCAGAGAAAAAGAAACTGGAATAGTGTATAGTGTTAGAAATACAGTAAGAAAAAAAGGAGGAATATTATGAGATTTGCTCAGGAGACAATGACAAGGGACTCTGTAGAATTCCCTTTACTGCCTATCATAAGGTTGTCTGTTTCTTCTTTTGGATATCTCGCTGGTGGTGGTCCCTAGTTTGTATCACAGATTCTTTTATCTCAAGAGTCTTAAATTTGACTATAACTATTTTAAATGAAAGCCCATGGGTTACCAAACACCCTAACACCGATTTCTTTATTCATGGATTACTTAGACACCTTAGTACAGATTTCTCTAGTTAAGATACTGGAGGTGAATAATTCTGATAGCTTCTCCAATCATGATGGGTTCTTTGAACTTATTGCTTCTAGAGGAAGACGTGTGACTTTTGAGCTACTGTGTGAATCATGTTGAAGATGTTTGAAGCCTCACCATGCCTTAGGAAGAGAAGGCTATTGCTGTGGCAGGAGTGCTGAAAAGGGAGTAGTTAGGAGCTGCCAGTGAGACCCATTCAGTGTTGATATAGCATGACTCAGGAATGTGTTATTTACAGGGAAAACTCCAGTCCACCAGCGAACTGAGAATCCATTCATGGGTGCAGCAAAAGATGCCCATTGGGGGAATGTGGGCACCTCCTCAGACTGGAGGAATGTGGGCTGCTCTTAGTGGGGGCTGTGAAAACTGTGCCACTTTCACACCTCTAGATGCAGAATGACTCCTATTTTCCCTGTCAAAGGGTGAATTCATCATTCAACTTGTTATGACCCAAAGCATTTGAGCATATTTGGGGGAAAACTACTCTTGTTCTCTAGTGGGAAAATTCTTAAAGATCAGAAGTTTCCAAATACTCAACCTTATTCCATAAGTAGAACTGTTTCTGACTGCTTTGTTTTGTACTGCATGGGGAGACCCCTACATAGTTCAGTCTTATGAATTGAAGTCTGTTATACAACATGAAGTCTAATGCACAATTATTTTTTAGCCTAAAAATCAGGAAAACCATCTATTTTAAATGTCCAAATCTGACTGTCCGTCTCATCTTAATTTCTTCTAGTATGTTTAAGCCAGTGGAAGGGAAAATATAAATAATTTGTTAATTGCAACAGCTGGTCCCTGAGTATCTTTATGTTAATCGTTGGCTTTGAAGGATTTTTAGAAAAAGTGTCTGGATTAATGTAGTGCTATTCAAACCTTAGTCTTGAAAAGTGGAATCTGCCTCTTCAAAATAAACAGAAGTCTTACACAGATTGAGAGGTGCCTGCAAAGACATGATGAAATTCCTGTAAAATCGTAGAGGAGAATGAAGACATGGTCTCAGTTAGGTTGGGGTGAACAGCTTCTTACTGGATTTAATATGGCATTTATCTAGCTGCTGTGGTAAATGAGGTGAAGTCTTTTGCGTTAATTCCCAATTATTCATACATGCTTTGGCCAAATTGCTGATTATCTATGGACTTTAGATATCTTTCCTCTTCCTTCCTCCACCCTATTTGTTGTCCATCTGGTCCCATGGTAGTTTCCTCTCTCGCCATGCTTTCTCAGAGGGTTACCCAGCTGCTCTCCTCATTTTCATTTTTGTTTCCTTATCAGGTCCCTGCTGCTTTGCTTTCTCTGCTATGTTCTCTCAATTTACCTGACACTCCAAGGTTCCTGTCCCATGCTGCTTTGGTTTCTCATTTATCTCAGATTAGTGATGAAGAAACTAGTTAGTGGTCAGGGGAAAACCCTGTGGAAGATAATGTCTGCTCTTCCTTGCATCTCTTCCTGTCATCTCTGGGCCTTTGTTGAATGGAGTGGAGACCGAGTGGAGAAAGGGCTTTCCCTAAAACACTTCCAAGCTGTTCTTTTAAATAATTTCTTCTGGATTTTACAGTCCTATGTGGGATGTAATATAGGTAAGTGCTTCAGTAGTCTTTTCATCCTTTGTTTTCTACTTGGATGTTTCTCCTTCCCATTGCTGAAAGACAATAGAAAGGGGCCATTTAGAGTCTGTGTATCTGAGGAAAGTTTAGCCTTAGGATGGAGTTGCAGCAACAGCGGTAAGAACAACCTTGAATGCTTCTTCATTTATCAAATATCTACTTTATTTAGTTCTCTTAATACTTTTAATAGTGTGGAAGATATAAAATGAATTTTACATAGATTCTTTCTTTAAAGAGGTTTAAATAATCCAGGAGAGGAATCTACACAGAAATACATAAATCTAAAGCCAGTACATACTCACGTGGTTACCATGATATGTGAGAAACTTGTAGAATGTGTGAAAAGTGCCAGGGCTCTCCCAGGAGGTCCCTGTTTCTCCTGGGGAGAGGCAGAGCTAGTGGACTTATAAACTTCTGCCCTGAAGTTCCTTGTCTGCACTGAGGGGATGGAAATGAAAACTCTCTTGTACCAAATATGTACTTATATTTATACAGTATTTTTAAACCTAATTTTTGTTCCTTTTTTGAATATTAAATGTCTGTATAAAATTTCCCCATCAATTGAGAGTTTAATATAGGTATTCAGGCCCAACTTGGCTGAAATTTTGGTTAACAGAACACAATCCTGTGTTCAATTCCCAAACCAATGCCAAGCCAGGCAATTGGTTGAAAAAGGCCTTTGACTAACCAATCATTTCAGACAAATCAACACTAGAACACATGTGGTTTGGATTCATGGAAGAGCCCTTCATTGCCTCACTAGTGCTGGGTGTTGTATAGTTTACTTGTGGTTCCACTGAAACTTTTGGTTTTCAGGAAAAACTGGGATCATTTAAAATCAGCAAATTTTAAGTTAGAGGAGCTAGCAGAGAGGTTTAGTAACAAGATTGAGGAATTACAAGTAGTGGACACAAGAATTCCAAGGATATGATGGTCTTCAGTGAGATTTCTATTTGAAGTTTTGGTGCTTTAAGAGTCTTAGCCTTCCATAGAATAACTCAACTTATTTTTGTATTCAAGAGCTTTTTTTTTTTTTAAGTTGGGTTAGAAAACCCAGTTCTTGCCGTAACTGCTAATTTCGCGGAGAGGATGAGGGAGGAGCTAGTGATTAGAGATGATTTTGGAGCATCCCTTTAGAGTTCTGCCCCTGGATGATGATGGTCACGTGAGATCATGTGAGAGTGCTTTGCATTCAGAAAGGGCTGTAGGAACCACAAGCTTATTATGTGCCATACTTAATTTAGTTATATGATACAATTTTCCCAATAGCCCTGAGGAAGGTAACGATTGTTATATCACTCCCATGTTTTGCTCAGGGGCAAACTGAGGTTTAGAAGGGCTAGGTAACTTGCCTAGGACCGCACAACTAGTTCTTAAGGAGCTGATCTTGAACTCTGATCTGTCTGGGCCTGAAGCCCAAGCTCTCAGTATCTGTCCATTCTGGCTTGCTAAGTGTGAATGGTCACAGCCAGTAGGAACTGGGTTGCATGAGGGAGGCAGGCAGAAGCTAAAGCAATGGGCTGGAATAGCCAGAATGCTGACCCAGGAAAACCAGACAGACCTAAACTCCAGGCATGCTATACCACTGTGTGAATGCAAGACCTAGGAGACATTTGTGGGAAGCTGACTGCATTGTCAAATGAAAGCTGACATATTGACTTTCTAAAGCCAGGTGGGGAGAGAGGATAACATGTTTATTTAAACTTCCTGCTTTGCAAATCAATGTTCATATGCTTTTTCAGTAGTAAGGCACAGACTAGTAAGGGTCAGTGGGCTTGTCTAAAGTGTTGCAGGGGCCAAGACTATAGCTGTGGGAACAACAGGAAAAATGGGAGGGAAAGAAAAGCCACCAAAGCTTGATGTGTGAAGACTCCATAACCTGGGCCACATTCTTGTCGATTTATTATGTCTTGGAACCAAAGATATCTGGAGAGGGTGATGGTAAAAGGAAGAAAAAATGCAAGTTATGATAGAAGTTTAAAAATGCAAGTTATAATAGAAGTTCACAGATAAAAGGAAGTTAGAAGAAGCCTAAGGTAGTTAGTGCCTGTGCCACACTCTGAAGACCTCAGGGTCTTTCACTTCCACATTGCTCCATTCAGTTCCTCTCCTTCACACACCCAATGGGTCAGCTCTAGTCGTTTTGATTTTCATATTTCTGCCTTGTGATTAAGTAATACTACCATAAATATTAGTGTTTGACCAGAAAACTGGTTTGTCTTTGGAATGTATGGTTTTGAAATGGTGTGCTCTATATTTCGCTATTTTGTAGGTCCCAGTGGACCATGGAGTCTCAGAAAAATAATGATTGTGATCAAGATAAATATAGGATTAAGGTGCAGAAATTACTTTGAGGCAGTTAAAACATC
Organism: Eptesicus fuscus; assembly: GCF_027574615.1. Classification (NCBI taxonomy): domain Eukaryota; kingdom Metazoa; phylum Chordata; class Mammalia; order Chiroptera; family Vespertilionidae; genus Eptesicus; species Eptesicus fuscus. Next base: position 32,576,954 of record NC_072475.1, read on the forward strand.
TATATTAGTACAAAACATTAATATGTACAGGGAGATAGTATGAACTGGGATACATGGGTTTTGTGCCATTCCCTCTCTGGCAGCAACATACATATATTCCCCGACTGTAAGTTTAGACGGGTAATTTTATCTCCTGTGCCTTAGTTTCCTTATCTGTCTGACGAGCAGAGTACTGAAGGGCCTCTTGGGTTTAACATTCCGTAATTGCCAACCGTGGTTTTGTGGTGACCCTAACTGGCTCAGTTCTGACCTAGTGACTCATGGGAACACTTCTCTTCTTCCTCTCCTCTCCACGTGGGCATATTTTGATTATACTTGTTCTTGGGCTTCTCTGAAGCGCATGAAAGTGGGTGTGGACAGGCAGTGTTGTCTCTTGGCTCTTGTGCTTCTGATGCCTATCCAGTTGGATCACTCTTCCCAAATGTGTGTCTCCTGGGTCTTTGGTAAAAATTTAGAATCTTAACCCCTTCAGACCTATTGAGGAGGAATCTCTGGAAGTAAGGCTCTGAATCTGTATTTTAAATAGCCTCCAAGATGATCTTTGGGCTAACCATACTTTAAGAGCCTGAATGATTCATCTCTAAGTATGCATTGTGGTCCTTAGGTACAACACAACACACAGTTCCTTGAAGGCAGAGGCCAATGGTGTGTGTGTGTGTGTGTGTGTGTGTGTGTGTGTGTGTGTGTGTGTGTAAATAAAACTCAGAATAGGTTGTAATCATCTAGTTTATTCATTTATGTAACAAATATTTGCATGCCTTCTGTATACAAAGCCCTGTGTTAGTTGCTGTGGGAATGGAGGCAGAACAGACAGATTTCAGCAACTAACTAATGGATATGAGGGTGTGGGAGAGGTCAAAGCAGGTTTATAGTTGGTGTGGGAATCTGGTTGTGCTATTAAGAGAAGTAGCCACACAGGCAGAACAAGCAGCAACTTCGGAAGAGAACATGCCTGTATAAATAGGAACCTATAGAGTCATGGTAAAATAGGCCTGCATTTTTTGAACTAGCTATACAGCTGTACTACTTACAGATTCATTGTATCTTAAAGTGTCAGTAATCTCAGAAGCAGGAAAAACTGGGATAATTTGAAGGTTATGGTTTAGGTTGGGGAGAATAAATACAAGAAAAGCCATTATGTATAAAGATGACCTTTCCACTCAGACTTAGGAGACACTGGTTTTCTTAATAAAGATAATCTCTAATTGATTTTGAATCTCTACCAGAATAAGCCCTAAAAATAAGATTGAACTGATATAGGCATTATAAGCAGATCTGTTTATTTGATGTTTAAAGATATGCCTTTAAGAATGTACTTTCGGTGGTCAAGTGGAGTGTAAGAATGCCTTCTTTAAAGATAGCCACTCAATACCCCTCCTTCCTTAGGCCGAAGAAGAGGAGAGTATTGAGGCCTCCAAGGGGGGAACAGACTGCTGCTCACCCGTTGAGTGTCTTTCCTTGGGTAGCCTCATAGTGTTTTCCTAGACTACTTAGTCAATGAAGGTTGTATATTTTGGCCTTTTTCCTACTTTGGCCTGAGAGTGATGCAGGGTCTTCGATGGATCTTGGGATTCTACACCAGAAGTCATTTTAAGTGTGTGTTCCCTTCTCAACAGCAGTGTATTTGTCTTTGTGTCATTTTTTGCATTTGTGGCAGTGACTTCCTTTTGTCCCATTGGAATCAGCAAGGTAGGTTGGGTGAAAACCTTTGCCATCAGTACCGGAAGCAGCAAGTGAAGTCTGGGCTGAGTGGAGGAGAACAATTCAAGGAGCTGGTGTGGTCACAGGAAGGTGAGAGTCAGGAAGTATGATTCAGGCTGGAAGCTGGCTGTCCATGGTCTTTTTACACCCGCAGCTGGCGAGCTGGGGCTGAAGGTTGATTCAGAGTCACCCGACCAGAGGTCTGGGCATCACAGTGGATATATGTGCCAGACACCGAGACACTTCCTTAGACTCAGAGCTTCTTGGCTCTTCCTGTTATGGGGGAAGCCAATGATCAACACCTTGTGGGTTGTGGCCCACCCCCAATCCAGTGTAAAGCCCAGGCAGAGCCCTACAGCTGTGCTGGATACAGTCATGCCCAAGGTACTGGCAAGATGATCGGTCACTGTCAGTGTGTGATTTGCTTTTGCATCAGTGCTCATCAGCTGCAGCCAAATGCAGACCCTAAGAACCTTTTAAGAGCATGGGATTCCAACAGGGAATCTTGAGAAAGTTTCTGTACTCTCAGAATGTCATCTATGTTTTTAATGCCAGTGGAAGGAAAAATGTAGTGATATTTGGAGTAAAATTTAAGTGCCCTTATATTAGAATATTTAATTTGCAGACAGGACTTAACAAACTTTAGGTCTGTGAAGGAGAAATAGAGATGAAGTATTTTATTAGTTTAAAAAAGGGTTAAATAAGGAACTCTGAGTATTATACTAAGTTTTCTGCTCCAAATCCCCACCCTTTTGCCACACTAACGGCTGAGAAATTACAGAAAGCTGATTGTGTTGTCTAGTTGGCAAGTCAAAGCAAGATATAGCAAGCTAAAAGATGAATATTCTAGATTGCTTTCAGTTTTTGTGACATGAAGATTCTAAGTATAGGAAATAAGAAGCCCCAGGCGGTTGCTGTTTCGAATTTGTGTGGACAGATCCAGGTCATCCTTGTACTGCTTGTGCTTTTTAAGAAGTGAGACTTTTTGATTAGTGAGGCAGAATTTCTGTCTGCTAGCTTTTACATTTGATTATTTTAAAACACATTTTGTTATACAAAATTTAAATTTCTGGTAAAATAGGAAATGAAAATTGCCCTCTTGCTCTTTGCTTCATTTTCAGAGGTTTATAATTAACCTGCACTAAAACCTAAAATTTCTCCTCTACTTTACAAATACATTAAAAGACTCTGATTTTTATTTCTCTTTTGCTCTGTGTCATTAAAGCAATTTGCTTAATTATATGTCCAGCATGGATCTTAGAGAAAGAGAGAGAACTTTGTTAGAATGTGTATCATTTTAACCCACTCATGGCTGTTGTTGGAAATACAGTTTAGTTGCTTACTGGTCTCACTGCCTGTTTGCTTTATAAGAAAATGAAATCTATGTTTTGTCTTTGGATAACATTACATTTCCTTTAGTCTCCCGTGGCATTTCATGTTTTTATTTATTCAAGTTTTGCTACTCTTTGTAGTTTATCTGCCTGGTCTATTTTATTCTTCTTGACTGATAGCCCTTTGAAGTATTACTGAATTCAGCTACATTATACAATTATTAAAAACTGTTGGAGAAATGTATTATCTTCCTTCTTCACTCAACTTCCCTTCCACTTTGGAAATACAAGGCTGGAAGTCCCACTGCCTGATAGCTCTGATAATTTTTCAGTGTTTCATCCAATCACACTGAGACTAGGGATTTCTTCCAGTTGTTCCCAGCCTCCCCAAAGTTTTGGCATAGTGATTTGCATTAAGTATTACTAGCTAACTTTTATTTATTCTTACTGTATGCTGGGTACATGGTACCATCTGATCCCCATAATCACTTTATGCGATAGATGCTATTATTTAAAATACAGATGAAGAAAATTGAAGTATAGAAAATATAAGTAATTCATCCAAAATCAAATACCTATTAATGGATGAAATGGCAATTTGAACCCACGTCTCAAATCACCTCAAAGCCCTAACTTTCTATCTCTGCTGCCTCTTACATTGTTCTTTTACTTTTTTATCCACCTCATAGTAATGAGCACTGATGAGGCCACATGTGTTAAGAAGATAGCAGCAAATGGGGCCAACAGAGTTAGAGGAAATAAGCAATAAAGAATTAAGCAAGTAAGCATATAATATCACAAAAGTGGCAATAGCTATGAAGAAAATACTAGCCAAAAGGGATACAGGGAGAATGCTTTCTAGCAAAACTTATAAAAATGTGAGATAGTTTTCTAGTTATTGTTCTATTTAATAGCCATAGCAAGGGCAAGAAAAAAATAAATCAGGCTTAAAACACACACCAAACAAACCAAATCCAGGAACTATAAAGTTTCAAATCTTAATGGAAATGGTGGTTTTACTGACAAAAGGCTTAACTGGTAAGGCTAATTGTATACCTCGCAGGGGAGTGTGGCCAGCCAGAAGGCATGTGTGAAGGAAGTTAAGGTTTCCATGTTGGGAGCACCAACATTTGAGTTACTATGAAATTATAATACCAGTCTCAGATAACAGTTGTGAGGAGTTTTCCTTTGGAGCTTTCCTTTTCTGTAGGAATACCATTTTAGAAGTCTTTTACTATGAAGTGTTAACTAGCAGAGGTCTTATCTTTTATCCTTTTTTATAATTACCACAAATAAATTTTTTAAGAATCAGAAGAAAAGTAACAAAAATATTCAAAATTTAAATAATAAGAATGAATGTTGTGACTGTTCTGAAAATTGGCATCCAAATGCTAAAAAAGTACCATATCTGTAAATTTTTTTTTTCAGGAGAGTAGACAAAAGCTATGACTATTTGCCAGTTTGAAGTTGTGCATTTTAATGAATGATTATTGTCACAAATATTGACCTAGCACAGAAATCCATCTGAGCTCCTTTGTCCACTTGGTTTGGTTCTCTTCTAGTAGGTTCTGTCAAGTTTACAACGTCTTGCAAATGACTTAGAGCCTTTTCATTTATAAAAGGTTGGAGAAAGGATTTCCCATTTTTTCCCTACCAGGTAGACTTAAAAAAATATTCTGGCCTCTTTATGACTTCGTGTCTTCTTCCTCTCATCATACCCATTAATTGGCCAGATGGCCTAGAAATTGATTAGAGACAAGCAATCCAGATAGACACGGAAGATACTTAACTCTTTGGAAGGCCTCACCTCTGAAAGATTATTTGTGCAATAAACCAGAGCATTTTTGCTTTAGTTACTTGCATTCTTATTTTGGAAAAACCAGAGACATTAAGTTCTTCTACAGAACCTACTTACCCTATTTTCAACTGTTTAATGATTGTGTTAGTTCTTTCACAGAAATCTATTTATTGCGATTTTAGAGGAAATGTTTTGGTTTTAGAACCTAATGAACAAAACTCAATTCTCCTCTGTTTGCAATATGTCATGTTACCATGTATCATTTTAGTTAGAATATAAATGACTACTTTCATAGTTACAGGAAATTTTAACTACTGTTGCCAGAAAAACAGGCCAATGGATTCTGCGAAATTGGTAATTTAGTTCCTTATAAGGAACATAATTTGTCTAAAGTATTCACTGTGTTTTTTAATTATAAGGAAATATTTTTTTCCTGTACTAATCTAAGTAGATTGTGTACCTTTTTTTGCTTCTTTCTCAACTGTTCAATATAGTAAATATGTATTTAAGTCTTAGTGAATTGTTAGTTCTTGGGCACTACCACTCCTTTTGGAGACTAAGATTCAAAAAGACTATACAGTAAAAAGGAGAGCGAATATAATTGACAAAAAAGATGGTTGAGAATGTTACATCTCAAGTGAGAGGCCAGAAGAGGAAGACTGCAATGAAAGCTGAGGTAAGGCTTTCAAAGTTGGGAAACGTAACGAGTTTCCATGAGTTAAGCCTTATTAGAATTACTTTCATCACTGCCCTCCTACAACAGTGGAACTTTTTCTCTTCTGTGATGCTCTGTCTACTATAGTTTTTTAGTTTATAGAAACTGGAAAAAGCAGGTAATTAAGTTCATACACTGTCACCTGTTTCTTTTTTTGATGTGTAAATAAAATTTGCAATTACATATTTTTTTTTCTTCACTTCCATGATAATATTTTGTAAAAACTCCAATTTGGAATTTGAGAATTGTGGGGAAGTCCTTTTAAAAGCATCTGAAATGCTTGCTTTATTAGTTCAGTTAAGAATTTAAAGATTTATAGGTAGGACACATGGGGCAACTCCCCTGAAAACCACCCAGACTCATTGACGACCCCCACAGTCTTGGAAAGGCTTGACAAGGTGCATAAACTTGATGGAGGGGGAAAATGCCCATGCCATTTCCCCTAATTCCTGGTTTCTGTTGCTTTGGCATTATGTTATTTTAATTCCTAGTTTACAAATCCTGTATCAGCATAAGAAAATGAAACAAATGGAAGGAGAATAGTGAACATTCTGAGGGTCCTCATTTAGTACCTCCCCTGTCTTTAACAAATGAGGTGGTGAGGAGAGGTTGAGGTTGAAGATTTTTTTCCATCCCAGCTTTTTCCCCCCATTCTATCTTCTCTCATACTTTTTGTAATCTATTGCATAAATAGTACTTCTTCATTACAAGTACCTCACGAGGCTTTTCAGTGTCATCATCAACAACCAACATGGATTAAATGCCCACGGTTTCTGTGACTTGAGTTTCAAAGTGGTCTTTGACAACATGATTTAACTTGTGTTTTTTTTTTTTATAGTGGCTGGAAGTAGGAAACTATTATAAAATCTTGTCTCTATTATTGTTTAAGATGAATGATACACTTATTATTTTATCTACATTAGTCCCAGTTTTATTGCAAGCTGGTTGTTGCACAAACAAGTTGGCTTGCCTCTGAAGTGAAAGGTTCATGTATGTGTATGTTCATGTGTCTAAAAGTGTTTGTAGAACTTTCTTTTTTTTAAATGTCTGTATTGCATGTTTTAGAACAGTACCTTAAAATTCTATTATTAAAAATCCTATTTGTTTAAAAAAACAAATGGAGTCATTTTAGGTGAAAACGTTCCTTGACTTCTGCTTATTTGGGTAGTCAGAGTGTGTAACAGAACTCCTTTATTAGTTATTGACCATTTGATCACTCTCACCAGCCCAGCCAAAAAGGCAAGCTTCATGACAGTAGGAATGTTGGGTATCTTGTTCACCTGTATGTCACTCAGAGCAGTTCCTGGCACTTGGGCACTCAGTACATGTTAGGGGAATGAGTATTCACATACATGAATTATAGGTCAGTTCTAAGAAATGTATAATTGAAATAGTAAAAATTTCAGACATCATTATTTCAGTTATTTCTAAAACTCTTTAACCAATTTCGATGAATTTTAGCCTAAAATCATATATAAATAGTACTTCTTCATTACAAGCGCCTCTTTACTTGTATTGTTATTTATTAGAATTTAGCCGTAAGAATATACATTGAGTTATAATTAAAACTCATTTTTATTTTTAAGCAAAGTTTTGTAAACATCATTAAGAAGTGATACTATGCAACAAAGAAAGTTTCCCCTTGTGTTTTCATACTTAGAGTGGTAATACTGAATTTAAGTTGGAAAGGTTTCAAGCCTGTGAATTGTACTGAGCCCATTTTGCCTTCTGGCCTTTGTTTTATTTTTCATACCCTCTCCTTAAAATGTGAAGCTCTTATCACTCCTCCTTCCTTTAGGCCTCAGGTATCTTACCTACCTTGCAGCATTTTAGACTGCATTGTACAGTTTTATCCTCAATTACATCATTTTATTTTGTTCACTCTTGTATATCACTGCCAGGGTGTTTACCTACTACTGGAAGAAGGTCCCTGGGGATGAACCATATCAGTAGGAAGGGAAGCATTTAAAATTTTATTTAGAAGAGAAGAATTGTAAAAAAAAATGTTCAAATAAAACATTGTCATTTAAACACTCTTCTTTTTCACGATGTGATAATAAAGATTTTCTATTTCGGGCAGATTTGTTAGAAGCCATCTTGTCCCATCTCCAGCCTTTTTTCTGCTGGTATCTTCTGCAACCCCCTTCATTGGGAATTCACTGCTTTCCATTTTATTTTATTGTATTTTATTTTGTTATTTAATTTAATTTATTTTATTGTTTAAAATATATTTTTTATTGATTTCAGAGAGGAAGGGAGAGGGAGAGAGAGAGATAGAAACATCAGTGATGAGAGAGAGAATCATTGATTGGCTGCCTCCTGAACACCCACTACTGGGGATCGAGCCCGAAACCTGGGCATATGCCCTTGACCAGAATACAATCTGTGATTCTTCAGTCCGAAGGCAGATTGCTTTAATCCACTAAGCCAAACCACCTAGGGCTCATTTTAAATTTTCTATGACAAAGGTGTGCCCACCTCAACAAGTGCTTACCGTGGCAATGAGGTAATATATTCCATTTTTGAAGTATGAATAGCACTTCTTAAATCTAATAAGTGATAGTCCTCCCGGTGTTTTAAATAAATTCGATTATTTGTTTTGTTTAAAATCACAACATACGGTCATGTTTCTTATATTGTTTGGAATGGGGAAATATCAGGGACTACTTTGTGATCTTGTATTATTTTCAAAACCCTGCAGCTAGTATTTAGTAATTGCTTATTGTGTCTTAGCATTATACTATCTTTATTCCTGTTGTGCAGATGGGAAAACAGAAGCTCAGTAAAGTTAGGTAACCTAACCAAGTTCACAGAGCTAGCAAGAAAGGGAATTGGAATGCCAACCCCAGCAGCAGGGCCTAGGATCGGCCACAGTAAACCATTTCTCTGCTGCACTGGAGTCTTGCTAGAACAGTTCCTCTCTTGTGAGTCCAGCCTTCTCTGAAGGCAATGACCCTTTATAAGGGTGCTTTATAAGGTGTGTGGCCCAAGGAGGACTGAAGTGAGCAGAATGAAAGGCTAGATGAGCATGAGGCAATGAGCATGGCAAGTCAGAAACATCTTGGACTTCAGATATGAGGTGTCCTGTTACTGACTTTTGAGATTATACAGTTTCAAATTTAACCTTCTTAGTAAAGGCTACCGATGGCTCAGAAGCTGGGGTGGAAATGCTTAGTGTGCATCGAAATGGTAGGACTCTGATTGCAGCATCTGTTTCACACAGCATTTGCCATGAAATTCCTTTCTGTAGTTAGTTTGTAACTTTTATCCCTGTAAATGGTAATAGGCTTTAATGGATAGATTAACTAAACTATAATGGATAAATTTATTTAGTGTAACATCTGGAGGGGGGAGTTGATGATTAAATATTCAAAGGTAATTTGATTGGTTTAATAAACATCCTGTCTCTTGTTTAATGATAAAACATTGACCTTGAAGCTACCTTTACATATAATCTCATTTTACTTATAAGATCATATAGTTTTAATCCACAGGCAGCAAAATCTCAGACATATGGCAAAAGAACTTCTTCACCGATACTGCCCCTAGGGCAATGGAAGCTAAAGAGAAAATAAACAAATGGGACTACATCAAAATAAAAAACTTTTTTACAGCAAAAGAAATGATCAACAAAACAATAAGAAAGCCCACTGTATGGGAGAACATATTTGCAAATGGTATCACTGATAAAGGTTTAATCTCCAACATCTACAGGCAGCTTATACAACTTAATAAAAGAAAGATAAATGATCCAATAAAAAAATGGGCAACAGACCTAAATAGAATCTTTTCAAAAGAAGACAGAAGGAAGGCCAAGAGACACATGAAAACATGCTCAACGTCACTAATTATCCAAGAGATGCAAATCAAAACAACAATTTGGTACCATCTCACACCTGTCAGAATGGCTATCATCAACAAATCAACAAACGACAAGTGTTGGCGAGGGTGCGGAGAAAAAGGAACCCTCGTGCACTGCTGGTGGGAATGCAGACTGGTGCAGCCACTGTGGAGAACAGTATGGAGTTTCCTCAAAAAACTGAAAATGGAACTCCCATTTGACCCAGTAATCCCACTTCTAGGAATATATCCTAAGAAACTGGGAACACCAATAAGAAAGGATATATGCACCCCTATGTTCATAGCGGCACAATTTACAATAGCTAAGATCTGGAAACAGCCTTGGTGCCCATCAGCAGATGACTGGATCAGAAAACTATGGTACATCTACACAATGGAATACTATGCTAGCATAAAAAAGAAGGAATTCTTACCATTTACAGCAACCTGGATGGAATTGGAGAACATTATGCTGAGTGAAATAAGCCAGTCAATGAAAGAAAAATACCACATGATCTCACTCATTTATGGATAATAAAGAACATTATAAACTGTTGAACAAAAAGATAGATACAGAGGCAGTAAAGCATCAAACAGTCTTGTCAAATTACAGCAGGAAGGTTAGGGAGAGGTGGGGAAGATAAGAGATCAACTGAAGGACTTGTATGCATGCATATAAGCATAACCAATGGACGAAAACTCTGGGGGGTGAGGGCATATATGGGAGTGGGGGGGGGGGCAATGGTAAGATATGTACACATATAATACCTTAATAAAAAAACTGATTTGAAAAAAAAAAAAAGTAAATGAGACCATAGAACACAACCAACCCTCATTTTCCAGATGAAGAGACTGAGGCTGGAGAAGCCACGTAAAGTGCCCAGGGTCATATAGCTGCTGATGATTGGAGCCTGGGTCCTTTCAGCCTCATCTCACTGAATTTTCTTCTGTGTTGTGTGTGCATGTGTGTTTGTGTATGCGTGTGTGCAGTTACTGTTTTTAATTAGTCCTTGTCCTTGCTCTTAAACTCACAAAGTCACTCACTCTTGTGTCAGTATTTGGTGTATGTACTATTGTTGTTCTCATCCAGTGTATATTTGTGGGGCAGTTCTAAGAAGAACTTAACATATATTAAACATTAGCTTTGTGCTGGGTAAACTTTACTCTTAATCTCAATCATCAACATTAATGCCACAAGAACTGATACTATTGTTTTCATCATCAACCCCATTCTAGACATTGGAAGGCCTGAATTTTTCAGTTTTAGCAAACTATTCAAGTAGCGGATCTAGGTTTTAAAATCTTTTCTAACTTTCAAGTATTGGCTATTTTGCAGCAAAGAAAATGAGGTTTCAGCTCTCCTGCCAGTTCTCCACCAATCAGTTGTGGCTGATTAGAGTGCTCTGTGCAGGATCCAGAAATAGCCTCTAGACTCAGTGGGAAAGGTGTGCTGTTTGATGATGTCTGCCATGGCCTTGGAATGGAGGTGGTTCCATGTGCCATCTCTGTTTCCAGATCTACTGTTTCTCCTAAAAAACAGTCTGACTCGTAGTTTCACAGGATCTGAAACTGAATTTTAAGTTTATATGGAAAGATGGAGGTAGGGTTGGTGATCAGGCTGAGAGGCTATTTACTAAGTACTAGTAATACTTTAGTAATTTGCCTTTCTATGTTGGGTATACACACGTGTATTATTTAGGAAAGATGAATTCTATAGATAACTTATCTCCTATATTATTTTGACTTACTATGATCTCCACTTATAGGGCATGATGATTTCTGACCTGGTCTTAATTTTGGTGACTTTCCTTATGAAGAGCCTGTAGCCTCCAGTGTACTTACTTTAACAAGTATTAAATTGCAGAGCTCTGGAATAATAAATTATTATTCATCACGGTTAGCTGTACCAAATGCAATTTATTTCAGATCGGAAATGTCTTCAAAACTTAAGCTCAGATAATGATCTGAAAGAGTTTATTATCTAGAGTCTCAGTATCAAGAAGAATGCAGTTTATCTGCAAATAAGTGAATGTTTTAAAATGTATGCTTGTGATGGTTTATTCCTCATGTCTGTCCATTTAGGCCTCAGTCTATCTTCTGTTTGTCATCTTCCTTTAAAAAAAAATCTCACTCTGTTTTTCACTCACACTATCATTTCCCCTTTTTCATCCCCCTCCCCCCGCCATGATATTTGGTTTGTTATTCTCAAATATATTAAAAGTACCGTAGAATAACTTTCCAAATGCAGGTGCATCATATTACTTGATTTTCAGTAGACCGATTATTTTGAATGGCTTTTTATTTTGGCTTGTAGCTTAGTGTTCATTTTTGCTACTCATAATGTTGTGCTTGGTGTTATTCCTGCTCCACATGCTCCGTAGCACTTGGTTGCTGGCTGGTGGAACCTCTGCTGTCCTCCACACTGCTGGATGTTTTCTGGGATTTGGGACACCTAGATTTTGTCTGGATTTGCTCGGCCTAGTGTCTTCTTCCTTCTCATGCTGGCACTCTGTGTTGAAAAGGAAGATGTTTTTGATGTCTAGAAATGTGCCTTTGTGAGGAAACTGTAGTAACTCAAGGTATCGCCACCAAAGGAAGATCAATAATGTTTTTCAAAAATTGCATCATCTTTATGATAACTGAAGTGCTCACACTGAAAAGTGAATGGGAAAAATATGTTAGTAATGGGTGAGCAAACAAAATTTATAAGGTTGTATTAACAGTTATGCTGTTGTAGAGTAGTACTGAATCATGTATTTGTTCAACCAGCCACCATTAGTGAGGTTCTGCTGTTGGCCAGGTACCCCAGCAGATACTCTGAGAGCTACAAAAATGTAAGTGCAAGATTCTTGTCTTAGATAAGCTTACCTGTCATGTGAAATAAGCAATGAACAGGATCTATAGTACATAATTATGAATGAGATTATATGTTGCTATTATAGGTAGATAATAGTCACATATGATCGGACTTATGTTTCTTTTGGAATATTCTTTTAGTGGGTGGGATGAGACTGAGCATTTTCTAATGTGAAAGCATAGTATTTATGAAAAATATAATACTGGGGTTGTATTATAAAGTTGAATAGCTTATATAACTCTTGATTATAATTTTAAATATATTTTTTCCAACATAAACATTATCTGCTGTAGATTTTGGAAAGTGGTATACATGTAAATTCTGAATTTGTTACTTTTTATATACAGAACATTTATTGACTTCTGTAATATGTGAGCAAATAAATATTTGACTTTAAAATCAAATTATCACTCGTTTCATAGATTTTTTTTAATGAATCGGAAATCATTGATTTTTGTCATTTGTTTGTTAAATAGAATGAAGAATATTTTCATACATACTCCAAAGTTTTTTTTCTGTATTTGAATTATAACTTAACTGCTTCTGTAAAATCATCTTCTCATCAAAATTATACATGATACTGTTAAGTCTGTTGGTGAAAATACTTTATTGAAAAGAACCTAATTATGGCACAAGTCATATGCCTAGCTTCAAATTTCTTAAAGTATTAAGAGCATTAAGGATTGATTTAGAATTAGGAATATGTTTCTATAAATATCTACTCATTTAGTTTAGCACAGAAGAGTTGCATAAGAATTTAATTTCATAGGGGAGTCACAAGTGGCTTTAACAAAATTTTTGCTTTTCTTGTTTTTTGGGCCTATAGATTTAATGAATTTAAATTATTCCTTTGGCCTCAACCCACAGGGGTAACCTAATTCTAATGCCTGGGTGAATGGTTACTGTGACTACCTGTTGCTAAGAAACTTGTTATGTTATCAAGTTGCCTTGGTGAAGCGGTGGCTCTCAGGCCGTCTTAGGTGGTTAATCACAGCTTCGAAGGGCCTTTATAGAATTTGTTTCCCAGGTTATAATTAAATTTTCGTCAGAAAGGGAAACCTGAACCTGTAAAAACAGACATAAAAGAAAGTACAAGTTATTTTAAATTAAATCATGACCTCTAGTGTTTTTTTTTTTTTATTATTTAAGTCCAAGATACAGAGTTATTTTTTTAAAACTAGTATCAAGTTAGACCAATTTCTGTCTTGAGTGGTATGTATTTCCTTTCCTACTTAATTTTGCATTTTGTTTTTGTTTTCTTTGAATGTTTCTAAGCAGTACATTTACAATGTATGGAACAAGTGTTAGAATTGAGATTGTGAGAGAAAAAGTGAAATTATTTTAGTCATTTGATATAAATTGCTCTTGCTCTGAAATGATTCAATATTGTATAAAAACTCCCCCACAAACAAATGCTACTAGACTATGTAGCATTGTTTTTAATGCAGCAAGACTTGTTATTAGAATAAGGCCTTTTGCTAGCTTTGCTCCATGGTAAAAGTTTCTGTCTTGTTAAGTTTGACATCGTTGCAGATTCCTAGAGCTCCACAGTGCTTGTTCATATATTAAAGGATCTGAGAAGTTGTGCTATAAACTTTTTATCAGTTTTGGTAACTTAGGTTTTTTGCATATTATTTTTTTCTAATAGCCACATTTTGAAGTGCTTGTTTTTAGCAAATCGTTTTTGAGAAACCCTGTTCTAGACTGTTAGTCCAGATGGAGAATGCAAAAGGGTTCATTCCCAGTTGATACCAGTCTCCATAGAGTAGTATCAGTTAGGTCAGTCTGGCCTGCGGAACGGGGGTGAGCAGTTGAGGCACCCAGGCGTGGGCCCAAGCAGTTAAGGGCTGAAGCTTTGGAAGCAGACTGTTTGGGTTCATTGTTGGGTCTTCTGCAATGTAACTCTCTGACCTTCAGTGAGTTACATAATGACTCTAATCCTTAATTTCCTCAACAGTAAAAGAGGCATGATCGCAGTTTCTACCTCAAAGAGTTGTATTAAATGAGATTATGTGAAACGCTTAGCATGGTTTCAGGCACTAATTGTGAGCCTGTATGAATGTACAATGTTAATTATTATTATAGAGGACATTTTTAGGGGGCTGGGAGTTGTTTCCTCAAATCTCAAAGGTTTAGGTAGTCGGCATTTGACAGGTCCTCCCACAAGAAATATTTTAATTGCTGGGAAGTTTTCAGTTTAAAAGTTTTATTTTATGTTTTTGCATTTTATAGTTTGTCATTTTTTTTCTTTTCTCTTGAGTTTAAAGTTGGGCAGTCTAGGTGTTGGCTCTAACTCTGGTCTCTCTGGGACCTCAGTTTTCCCATTTGTGCAATAGAGGGAAGTGGAGGTGGGATTTGGTAGATACGTCTGTGATCTGTACTCTGGGAGTGCATGGTGAGTTTCATTCTGAACAGAAGAAGGGGGCTAGAGTTTGAGGACACTTCAAAGTCTGATAAAATGAGAATGGGCCACACAAATAATAAGCCTCTCACTTTTCAGCAGCACAAGCTCTCAGAGGCAGTAAATGGATAGTCTTTATATGTTTGGATTATATATATGCTTTAAAGCCATCACTTTCCTTTCTAAAGACAAATCTATAAATTTTAGAACAACCTCAAACTTACAAAATTGTTGCAAAAACAGTACAAAATGCAGCACTTGTTGGCTAAAAACCTACTTGGGGGAATAATTTAACTAGTACAAAGAACTTTGTATTTGAATAGTACAAAGAACCTCTGGAGAATAAATTGGTCTCCTGATGCCCATCAATCCAGAACACTTCAGTTGTATTTCCTTACAAATAAGGATATTTTTCTGCATACCACAATATAGACATCAAAATTAGGTTATTGTTATGTATATATTTCTACCATCTAAGTTTCAGACCCCATTCAGGTTTTACCAGTGATCCCCATAAAGTTTTTTATTGCAGAAGAATTCAGTTCAGAATTACACGTGGCCTTTATTTGGTACATCTGTTTAATTTTGAGACTGGGACAGTTACACAATCTTTCTCAGAGTTCTGTGACTTTGATACTTTTGAAGATTACAGGCCAGTTATTTTGTACAATGTCCTTCTATTTGGGTTTGTTGATATATCCTCATAATTAGATTGTTACCCATCTTTAGCAGAAGCATCACAGAAGTGATGATGTATTCTATGTCCTATCAGATAGTCATGGTTTTGATTTGTCCCATTAATGATGATGATTACTTTTTGATCAGCTGATTAAGGTGGCCTCTGCCAGTCTTCTCCATTGTTCCCCTTTGTAATTAATAAGTCTTTTGTAGGAAGATACTTTGAAGTGATATAACTAAGCCAGTACCAAAATGTCAGTATATTTATTTTTTCATACTGTAGTATAAACTCATGGTTTCATTTTAATTCAGTGGGTTATAAACCGTTACATTATCTATTTTTATCCTTAAGCATAAAATCTCGTCAAGCCATCTCACCTGTCATTTTAACATGTCCCCATCGTTCTTTGAGCATTTCCTTTCTGATACAAAAAGATGTTCCAGGCTCATCTTGAAATTTTCCTGCCCTAGTCCTGAATTAACCATTTCCTTAGGATTCCTGGTTTCCCTGAGTAGAGAATGATTTTCAGAAGACAAGATCTGTGTTTGTTCTGTTGGCTTGGTAACTCTCCAGGACTCTCGGTAGACAGAGCTGGAGAGTATTTGAGTGTATGTACATACTTTCACACTCATGTAGATATACACATGCAAACACACACACACAGACACCTTTTATACTTATTATATATACTTATTTTTACATCTTAATATATATATATATATATATATATATATATATATATATATAGAGAGAGAGATAGAGAGAGAGAGAGAGAGATGAGAGAGAGAGAGAGAAATCTTAGAGTTTACACTGATACTTTCAGTTCCATTCCAACCCTCTAAAGAGTTTGTTCTAATTCTCTTTTCCACATAAAACTCCCTTCTATGACAGTGAGAGATTTGGCTCCCTGTCTATGTAACCAGCCTTGCAGTGCATCCCCTTCCTCATGCCTTGGGCTCTGATACCACATGCCGGACTGCCTCATTGCATAGGTGCCCTCCTTGCCCCGCTCAGGCTCTGAAAGCCATTGCCAGGTATCACCATGAGCGATGTCTTCTTCAACCTGAGTGGTCTCCAGATCCCCATGCTAGGCCCTGCCCTTTTAGGTAGCCACTCTACAGGTCGACATCCTCACCCCACCCCACCCAGCTATCTCTCCCAAATCAGGATGACTCCCTAACCCTGGGATGCCTGCTTTAGGAGTAGAGAACAGGGAGAAGAAGAAGTATTTGAAGAGCTGTTTTCATGTTTTTAACATGGCAGATGAAGGGGTTGTAGCTGTTAGGAATATTTTATTTTCATTACAATCATACTAATCTTTCTAAGGAAAAGGTTACATATATAATTTTTTTGTCATTTGAGTTGGACTTTAAAGAAATGAATGCAGTAGTATATGTGCCTTCAGTTCATTGGCTTATTTTGAAACTGTACCTGGAAACTGGGGAAAATGATCTTGTAGTTTGGGGGAGAGGTGAGGGAAGCATTTGAAGAAGTGAATGTTTTTTCAAAAATGCACCTAAGTACCTTTCTCTTCATTCACTTTTTAATGGAAGAGCTAACTTTGTGGCAGTTGTTGCCAGTGTAATTGCTGCCATGTGCATATGTGGGCAGAAAGTTAGACTTTGAACAGCACTTGTTAGCTAAAACCTTCAGAATTTTTATGCTTATGATCTTATCCCTGTGTGCATATGCAGGCCAGCCATGTTTTCCGAGCTCCCGGTTCCAGCCAGGCTCTCTAAGGGCTCCTACCATGAAGTTCTGTTAGTGCTTCTATTGGAAACCTATGGTAGGGGCTGGATTCTGGCCCAGTGCCCTTCTCAAGAAAGCCCAGCCCCAGTGGGGAGAGTGCAGGGTGGAGTTTTTCCACCCAGATTCTGGCTGCTCTCCAGGCCCTTTAGAGTCTGTAAGGTTTCTTCTCTTTTCTTTTCCTCTTTAAAGAATACTGTGACGCCCAGCTGGTGTGGCTCAGTGGTTGATCATCGACCTATGAACCAGGAGGTCAGGGCACATACCTGGGTTGTGGGCTTGATCCCCAGTAGGGGTTGTGCAGGAGGCAGCCCATCAGTGATTCTCTCATCATTGATGTTTCTATCTCTGTCTGCCTCTCCCTTTCTCTCTGAAATAAAAATATATTAAAAAAAAACAAAAAACACTACTACGACTTGGACATGACAGGATGTAGATAGTGTATGTGGGGTGGAGTGGAGGGGTGAGGCCTTGCAGTTAGCTCCTTAGCAGTGCTCTTCTGTCCCTGGATCTCAGGAGTGTGATCTCCTGCCAACTCTACTTCATGAGAAGTGGCAGTAGTACTGTAAGGTAAGTCCATACTTACTTCTGGAGGATTTCCCTGTCATGGGTGTTTCTTTCCCTGTGGTTGTCTGAGTAAGGTAAGGGGAATCTCCTGTTGGGTCTTTAACCACTTTTCTGTAGTATTCTTGGCACAAATTGCTGACGAATTGAGAGTCTTAAGTCATCCTTACCAGTTTCTCACCCTCTGGCCTATGGAGTATTACAACATGGCAGCTTTGAGATAGCTCAGGATCCTCTTCGTGTCTGCATGGTAGGATTGCAAGATTTAGCAAGTGAAAATACAGGATGCTCAGTTAAAGTTGAATTTCAGATATACAACAGTATTTTTTTAGTGTAAGCATATCCCATGCAGTATTTGGAACATACATGAAAAATTATTGTGTTTCTCAAATTCAAATTTAACTGGGTATATATTTTTCTGCCAACTCTACTTCATGAGTTTTTGCATGCTACAGTAACTTGGATACATGTTGTACTTTGAATAGTGTGTGTGCATGATCAGTTTCTAAAAAATTGGCAGACTTCACAAATAAACCCTTGAGTGGATGAAAATTTGAGGCTTGATCTTAACCCTCCTTAAAAGGAACTGAACTGCAGTTGAGCTGGCAAATCACATTTGCTGGGTTCCCAGACTAAGCTAAGTAGGTGAGCTTGAGGTAGGAACTTAAAGTCACAGTATTGAGATTTCTAATTACTCTTTTTCTCCATCCTCTTATGAATGACTCTTCAGCTTATAGGTTAGAAATTTGGGTTCTCTAAGAATTCCCTTTGTTAAAAGCCTTTTTTCTCTATTTATTGAAAAAGATGGCTATCTGAGGTTATATTTGTGCATGTAGGGGAAAAAACAAGTTTTATAGGGCCTTCTGCTTGCTTTGTCTTTTATTTGGTATTTCCTTTGGCGTATTCTGCAAGAAGACCACCTGATCCAAGTTGAGATCTCTTCTACACTCCATATTTTCTTCCTACCTTTTGACTCACTTGATTCAACTAATACCTTCTTATAAGGGCAAGTGGTTATTATTTCTAATTTTGTAAGTGAAGGAATCTTCCCAAAGGAAAGAGTTTGTCTTTTTTTTGTGTTTAAATATATTTTTACTAGAGGCCCGGTGCATGAAATTTGTGCACGGGGGGTGTGTGTGTGTGGGGGGGTGTCCCTCAGCCCAGCCTGCACCCTCTCCAATCTGGGACCTCTTGAGGGATGTCCGACCACCAGTTTAGGCCCAATCAGGGTTCGGGCCTAAACGGGTGGTTGGACATCCCTCTCACAATCCAGGACTGCTGGCTCCCAACTGCCCTCCCCTGCTGACCTGGTATCCCCCCAATTGCCCTCCCCTGCAGTCCTGGTCCCCCCCAACTGCCCTCCCCTGCTGACCTGGTCTCCCCCCAACTGCCCTCCTCTGCTGGCCCGTTCACCCCTAACTGCCCTCCCTGCTGACCTGATCACCCACAACTGCCCTCCCCTTCAGGCTTGGTCCCCCCCAACTGCCCTTCCTTGCAGGCCTGGTCCCCCCAACTACCCTCCCCTGCAGGCCTGCGTCCCAGACCCCCAACTGCCCTCCCCTGCAGGCCTGGTCCCCCCCCAACTGCCCTCCCCTGCTGACCTGGTCTCCCCCAACTGCCCTCCTCTGCCGGCCCGGTCACCCCTAACTGCCCTCCCTGCTTGCCTGATCGCCCACAACTGGCCTCCCCTGCAGGCATGGTTCCCCCCAACTGCCCTCCTCTGCCGGCCTGGTCACCCCCAACTGCCCTACTCTGCTGACCTGGTCACCCCTAACTTCCCACAACTTCCCTCCCCTGCAGGCCATCTTGTGTCCACATTGGGGCAGCCATCTTTGACCACATGGGGGCGGCCATCTTGTGTCTTGGTGTGATGGTCAATTTGCATATTACTCTTTTATTAGATAGGAGGATTTATTTCAGAGAGAAAGGGAGAAGAGAGAGGTAGAAACTTTGATGATGAGAGAGAATCATTGATTGTCTGCCTCCTGCATGCCCCCCCACTGGGGATGGAACCTGCAACCCAGGCACGTGCCCTGACTGGGAATTGAGCTGTGACTTCCTGATTTTATAGGTTGACACTCAACCACTGAGCCACACTGGCCGGGCAAGAGTTTGTCTTATTATATTAGTTTGTCTTAGGATTGTCTGATTAGCTTCCTGTTGTTGAATGAGTATTGTCCTGGTGGGGCCACTTCTGTCCTAGGCTCTGTTTTACTCATCTTCCCCATAATCTCTTGCCCTTGACCCCTGGCAGAGATTATTTGAGAACACATTCATATGTTGGCTTCACATTTATGTGTTGGCTTAAATAGAATTAGGAGTTATTATTTGAGGCTTTTTAATGGTTTATTGCAGGGTTGACAAACTTTCTGTAAAGGGCAAGATAGTAAATATCTTAAAATGATCTCTGATGCATATTATTCTTTATTTCTCTTATAACCTTTAAAAATGTGAAAACCATTTTTAGCTCCTGGTCTGTACAGAACCATGCCATGGGCTGGCTGTAGTTTTACTAAATAAGCATAATTTTCCTAAGTAAGAGTGTTTGCTCTTTGAAATATATTACATGGAGATTTCTCTGGGTTCTGTGACTTTCCCTTCATTTTTGACATATGTGGAAGTGATAATGGTGGGGAGTTAAGGTAACAATAAATACGTAATAAGAATATGTTTGTGTTATAAGGTGTAGGCAGTATAATATCCTGAGAGACACTGCCCTCTTCTCCCTTTGACCTTCCCATATGACATATTTTAATGTCATACTAATTTTTATTTGATTTCATATTTATACTAAGCAAATTCCATTCTGGCATATTAGGAACCAAGTGGTCATCCAGTAATTTCATGCACAAGGTGGGAAAAAGCAAGAAAGGCCATGAGTTATGAGTTTGTCTTCTTTCTTTCTTTTTTTTTTTTTTTTACTCATGACATGGAGAGCTTGGTGAAAGTTTAGATATCTAATGGGTGTTGCTGTTCTTTCAGAACTGACAATTCTTAAACTGCATCATATTATTTTGAAGCCTTCTGGGGAAGGCTATCACATTCATAAACACTCCACAGGATGTTTGCTGTTTTATTTGGGCCACCTTTTCTCTGACTTCCTCCAAAAGGTTATACTTGGTGTTCTTCTAGATGGCAGCGGTAACAATATCTGTGCTCCTCCCCAAAGCTCCTTAAGGGGAGAGACAACCCATTACATTCACTGTACACTCAATACTTTTCCTGCTGCCATCTTGCTGATTGGTAAAAAACCATTCAGTCACTTCCTTGTCTATTATTACAAATGAAAATTGGGAGTTTCCCATTACATTTTCTTCCAGACCTTTACAGATGAATGTTGAGCCTGAATGAAATTGTGAATAGACAGACGTAGCTTCTAGGAAAGCTGTGGGGACCCACTGAATTGTGACCGTTGGACAAAGGCATTCTGTGTAGAGAGCTCGTTCCAAAGTGGTATTGGAGTCTGGAAGCAGGGCTACCAATGTCTGGTTCTTTCTGCTGTGAACTAAGAGGAAAGCTGGTGTTTGCTGAGTAGATGACTGTGCTCACTGTCCAAACAGATCTCTGTTTGCCAACTGTGAACATATTGCTGCCTCTGTGAGGCACTCTATCATGCCTTGAATGGATCTTCTTGTGTTCAGAATTTTCTGACTCACAGAGAAGGAAAGAGAAATATTTCTTTCAGTCTTGAGCATTCACTGTAGTATCCATAGTGTCATCAGACCTTTAGAAACCAAGCATGCACCAGGGATGCCTCTTAAGGAGAATGAGAAAGGGTTAGAGAAAAAGTAAGAAAGTAAAAGACAGCTCCATTATAATGCCTTTATTCTGGCCACTTGTGGCCAAGTTTTCATAAGTAAACCAGGCGCCTTGGTAAATAGATGTGAGAATAAAACTTTCAGCACTGAGCTTCCAACTTCTGCTTCATTTCTGTTCACTTTTATACACACACCACCCAAAGCATATAATGCATTCATAATAAGTTATGAAAGGGGTAATAAGAGTTTTATTCTACCTACATATAATGCATTCATAATAAGTTATGAAAGGGGTAATAAGAGTTTTATTCTACCTAAGTAATTTTTTAAAAGATAGATATAAAGGAGTTTTGATTACTTTATAAACACTTAATTTTAGAGTTCTAAACTTATTCCATATAAAAGGGCAAAAGTAAAATGGATTTTTTGGGGTTATCATTTTAGTCTGTTTAGTCATTTTTTAATACTAAAGCCTACTTTTTGGCAAGATCTAGTATCAGATGCATGGATTTAAAGACACGGATCACAGGACAAGGTTAGGCATTCCTGGCAATTACCTGTTGTTCTGTTTTAAGGTTTAGAAACCTTGGATAGGGAGGAGCAACAACATCACTGTCAATGCAACTAAATGAGCATGTGGCATGCGGAGGACACACCATTTTGGCCAAAATTGTTTATCATGTACCTGTTAATCACCTGGCAAACATTATGAGGGAAATGAAGATTTCTTATAGTTGATGGGAAGGGAAGGACAGATGCTTTTATAAATGGAAAAGTAGATTCCCACACAACAATAAATTATATTGTTTTCCCTTAGTCAATGAGAAACCAATGTTGATTGGCTTAGCTAGAATAAATAGTTATTTGGCTTACCCTGATTAAAAAGCTTAAAAACCAGAATCACCACCCCATCTCAAGCTATGGTATTAATCATTTTTGTTGTCTGGATACTTTTATTTGTGACTATGCATGCTCACGGAAAAATCTGGGTCTTTAACCCTATCCATTAAAACTGGAATATATCAAGAATAGTAGGGACAGTTGGGGCAGGAGAAGTAATGGCAACTGCAGCTGTGGGGTAATAGTGATGACCTCAGCTAACCCCTCTGGTGATCTAAAGAGACATTCTTCTAAGCCATTTGCATCTACTAACTCACTTCTTCCTCAGACAGTCTTGTGAGATTGGCACCTTTACTTTCTTCATTTGGAAACTGAGGCAGAGAGGCCTAAGATCACACAACTAGTAACTGGTGGAGCTTGGCTTTGAATCTACAAGAGTATGGCCCCAGTGTTGAGATCACAGCTACTTTGCTCTGGTGGGCTTGTAAAGAAACCTGCATTATCTTTGCAGTTTTTTTAATATATCTTTTTTTTTTTAATTTCTCACAGCATATTTGGAGAAGTGTTTAAAGCTACTCAAAATCCAAGTACTAGGAATCTGAGATCACTTCAGAAAGATGATGTATTTGATAGGTAAAGGAATTTGTCTCTCTCTCCTAAATCTTTTTTTAATCACAGACAGGATTTCCCTATTTATTCCTTAGTAGTTACTATTATACTACATTGATTGAATTACATTGTGGTTTAGTAGGTAGGATTGGGTAATATATTTTGTTCAGTGCTTAACTGACATTTTAATTTTAAACTTGATGTCAATGAATCATTAAGAGTTATCCTAATATATAAAAAGCCAGGGGCCCTCATGACCTAAACTACCAGACGGACAACCAAATAACTGAACAGTAGGCTGCGTGGGGCAACCAGGCTGGCAGGGGGGTTAGTGAGGGACGACCAAATGACTGAACAGCAGGCTACGTGGGACGACCAGGCTGGCAGGGGGGTTAGTGAGGGACAACCAAATGACTGAACAGCAGGCTGCGTGGGGCAACCAGGCTGGTGGGGGGGGGGGCAGTTGGGAGCAACCAGGCTGGTGGGGGAGGCAGTTTGGGGCGACCAGGCTGGCAGGGGGGCAATTGGGGGTGATCAGGCAGGCAGGCAGGTGAGCCGTTAGGAGCTAGTGGTCCTGGATTGTGAGAGGGATGTCCGACTGCCGGTTTAGGCCCAATCCTGGCAGTCGGACATCCCCCGAGGGGTCCCAGATTGGAGAGGGTGCAGGCTGGGCTGAGGGGACCTCCTACCCCTGTGCACGAATTTTGTGCACTGGGCCTCTAGTGTTAGTATAAAATCAGGATATTTTTATGTACTTGTATGCTGTATATGAAAAATGAAAAGTACATATATAAATTATTCAACCACATATTTATTTGTGATGTAATGAGAGGGAGTATAAAGCTAAAAAGCAGTAATTTTAGACTATTTTTTACTACTGTAAGGTAATATGACTATCGACATCATAATTTTTCTCAAGGGACAATAGGGTTGATTAATGATTTTTTTAAGAGTTATATTTATTGCAGCCCATTAATGCTATGTTTAGTAGTTACTGGTCATCTGAGGAGGAAAGGAGTTCATAGGGCTTCTAAGTGAGAGTCAAAGTAGTTTTGCAAAATAACATAAGGCATGTTTTGTCATTTATTTCTAAAAGCTTATCATGAAAGAAAGTTTGTTCAGAAGTATATTTTAGAGACTATGCTTCAGAAAATTAGTTATAAAAATGGATCACACTACATTGTGATATTTTATGTAGTCTATAAACACTAGAGGCTAAATTACATTTTTTTTGCAAATGTGTTGAGCACATGAAACCTATCTGGAAGTTTCAGTATTGAGTTAGCTCTAAAACAAAAGTTTGTTCATTGTTTTTCTTTTTTTGAGAGAAATTATGACAGAAAAGAATAGCTCAGCTTTGTGCCTTTCCTGATCATTTATAGGAATCTTTTGTTTTGACCTTCATTGCCTTTGTTTGTTAGCTTCGTTTATTTTATATGCCTTGGGTCTGCTTTACCTGTTTTCATCCTGCCTTTGAGGAACTCCCAAACTGCCCCACCAAAGAACTTGTTAGATGAGTGGTGATTTCACACTGAGAGAATCCCAGCCCAGCTTTCTAAATGGCACCTGCTATCACTACCCTACTATTCTCACAACTACCAGCCAGTAGATTTAGCAGTCCTTTCTGCTTGATTTAGGATTAGCCTGTAAATTGCAGCTAAGATGTTAATTTGTGTGAAAACCTGAAGAAATTGGAACACTTGTTTGGTATTATTTTTGCTTGATATATACTCAGAAGTAGAAGTAGAAATAAAATAACATTATTAGTGCTTGCTTCCCAATCATTAAGAATGAATCATTGAGAGACGAATATCAAATAAATAATAGAATTTACAGAGGGGGAAAAAGTGATCAAAGCCTTCTGTGGACCCGATTTGACCACTTTTTGCTCCTATTTACATATGCTTCAGACTGCTTGGTAAGTTTTGATTAGAATTCTCCAGATGTATCAAATTATTTTGTGAGCAGTATAGTTAGTAAAATTAGGACATTAAAAGATAACTAAATAAAACTTTAGCATTGACAGTGATTCTTTTTAAAGTCTTTAGAGAGAAGATTTTTTATTTTAACTTCCTGGTAAATCGCATCCTGTACAGCCCAGGTTTAGGACCACACATTGGATGTTAATATCTGAATTTTTCTTTTTTCTTTTTCTGTGGTTGAAAATAAGTAAGAACATTGTGATCACTTGGGAGCAAGAAAAACAGAGAGTGATGAAGCACACATTAAAGGAATCTGAATTTTTCCCAACCACTGGAGAACAATGGTAGTTAAGAGTTTAGTGACACCAGTTATAGCAGTCATAGATTAGGCTGACATACTGCCCACTGTCAGAAAGGCTTTTTCAAAACATGAATAATCTATATACATAAAAGCCTAAGTGACCAGAATGACGGAATGACTGATCACTATGATGCACGCTGACTGATCGCTATGATGCACGCTATGACTGCAGCGGCCAGCCAGCCTGATCAGGGCCCTGATTGGTCCCCCCCAACCTCCCGTGGCCCCTTCCCATGGCCGGCCCTGCCTCCGATTGCCCCCCCCCCCAGATCAAGGGCGGAGTCAGCTGGCCAACCTCCCGCAGCCCCTCCCCCCTGCCGGCCCAGTCCCAATCAGCCCCCATCAGGGCTGGCTGGCCAGACCCCACCCATGCATGAATTCATGCACCGGGCCTCTAGTAATACATAATAAGCCCCATCCAATATAGCTTTCTTTTAGATGTGGGGGTGGGGGTCTGGTTGGTAGCAAGCAAATGGAGAAGACAGTATAATTTTCTTTTTTTAGCAGAAAGTGTTCACTGGTTATTATATTCCAATAATTATGAGACAAAGGAATGTAGAACTCTTTAAAATATTAGATAAAGCAATATTTTTCATCATGTTGAGACTGAGTTTTAGAAAATACATTTATGAGACATGGCATTTTAATGTAAATCAGAAGTATTGCCAAGTTCATGGGATGACCAAACTTTCCTAGCACTATGTATACTCAGTCTGTCCAGCGATAACAAACTTTTGAAAGTACTTTTTTTTTTTTTTTACTTTGTTAAACAATTGTCCTAAGAGATCTGAACCAGTGCTGTATGCTTGCAGAATATGAGGAAGCTGGATTCATGGCTGATCTCAGAAATTATCTTCAGTTTAGATTTAATGCATAGTGAGGCTGCCAGTTTCTTCAATGTGACAGTGACCTGTCTTTTAGTAAATTTTGGATATTAAAAAAAAATGTAAAAACTGCTTTGTATTTAACTTAACTGAAGTAAAAAAAAATGAGATGGTTATCGGAATACTGAATCCAACTGAAGTTCATTGGATTTGAATTTGAAGTTAGAGGAAAATGGGTTAGGGCATGTTCATTTAAATGAGCTACTCTGTAATTATATCTTGGAAATTTTGTGCTAGAAATATATTTTGGTAGTTTCTGGGGCATTTGATTTAAAGCTGGATCTTAAGATAGACCCATATTGGGCTGTTAATGGGAATTTTATAATTGTGTCCACAAAGCTCTTAGGTTCCCACTGGGCCATTGGGCAGCTCCACAGGTTGAGATTATGAACTTTGTGATTTCTTTCAATTTTTGTCTCAAACTATATTGTATTTCATGTGTCTTATAAAGTACATTTCCACTCTTATTTTCACATATTTTAAATTAGCATGCATCTTACAATTGACTGAATGTCAATTAAATGCAATAAGGAAACATTATTTTTTACTAGCATATAAAATTATGTCTCATCTTATTGATGATATCTTAGACTTGGTGAAATATGATATTTATAAAAATATGCCTCTATACTACACATAAAAAGATGATTTTTTCCCATCTTAGTCTGTTGGTCTATAGTAGGGAGTCTAGACTTTGGGCTGCTAATACACATAGTTAAATTGTAGATATAATTGAATTTTATATTATTCTTTTTGAATAGGTAATGCTACTGGGAACCTCATTAGTTGAGAGTTCTATAAGTTGCTATAAACTCACAGCAATGTAATTATGCCATGAATGATCCTCATGAAAAACCAGCAGTGGGGTAAAGTGAAGAAGTAAGTTCACAAAAGGAAATAACAAATAATAATAAAGTCAAATAGAAGCATCTCTGAGTAAAACCATTCCAGAATATTTAACAAATTATATTGGCATTTTGCAGAACTTAATGAAAGTTAAGTATGGTAGAAGTAGTTACAAACCTTGTTGCTAGGTTATATATTGTCTTCTTTTTCTTGAAGAGGGGAAACTGGGTAGAGAGTGGTGCAATAAAGCTCATCAAAGTTATTGATGTGTTTCAGTAAAATCAGTCAGCACTAGATTGTTTTAGGTTTTAAGAAGACCTAAGTGCTAATTTTTCTTAAGATTCTGAATTTCTGTAATGCTTAAAAAAAACTTTCTAGCCATATGCAAAAATTGAAAGATTTGCCTCTGAATAACCCAATGGGTGTGAATGTTGAGAAGAGTAAACAAATGTTTTAGGGATGAAAACATCCTTTTTCCTGGCTCAATGAAAGAAATGTCAAATAGAAGTTATTTGCTTTTTAGATGTTACCCATATGTAGAATCATTAAGTCATTAATTTCATAAAAATTGTTAGAGTTGAAATTTTACCACTGACACACTTGCAAAAGTTGGTGCTAAAATCAATTTTGGTTAAATCAGACTTGTTTAATGCCTGACTGTTCTGTTAAAAGACACCTTTGGGTTAAAGTTCACATGACAGGAACTTTATGTTATGGTTTCATATGACAATATACATGCACACCTAAAAATATAACTCTACTATCTAAATGATTTCATATAATATACATAAAAATTACTCATAGCATATACATGTGAAAATATAAATATTTATATAGTGACTGCAATGCTGATTCAAACACCAGTGATCTCAATAATCTAGTGCATTTCAGAATTTAAAAAAAACCCCACACACATACACACACTGAAATCATAATCTTCAGGTTTGAAGATGGCAGATCCTGTTGTTCAGGCTATGCCTAATTGCAGTGGGTTGGGTTCCCAAATGCAAAGGTCCATGGGTCACCAGAGGCATGGAAAATTCAGTGATTCATCCTCATTGGTCAGTTGGCCATGGTGTGGGGGAGAGGCTTGTTTCTGCCTGAACTTGATTGTGAGTAGACCAGGGCAATGATGATTTGCCACACTTTGTGCGTACAGAGTGATGGTGTAATGTTTTTAAAACCTAGTTTTATAAAGGGCCATAGACATGGTAAGTTGTTAGAATGATTCATGGGGATGTGGTTGTAAGCCATGTCAATGGAAGAAAAGGATGAGGAAATCCCAAGGGGTGGTATTTGTGGAAGAGGGGATTTAACTCTCCAAGTATCTGAAGGATTGGTTTATGGGATGGAGGGTAAACTTATTCTATAGGGGCTCTTAGGAACAGAATTTATATTTCTCTTTGTTAAAAGGGAAAGCCCTCCATCAATTAAGATTGCTAAAAAATGGAACTTGCTGCTTTTTGAGAAAGTGAACTCTACATTACTTGAAGTATCTGGCCACTTGCTAGAGATTTTGTTCAGCAGTTCAAGACGTAAATGGGGAATTGAACTGGATGGCCTTTAAATCCTCACCCTCAAGAGAATTCTGATTCTGTGGTCCTGGGTGTCAACTAAAAATGTTTATGAAGATTTTATCAACTCCTCGACCTGTTTCCCTTTTCTTAGATGCATAGTGTTTCATATTAAACTATCACTGGTGGCTAGGAATCATATAAAGAAATGCAATAACTGCATAGACTATTTCTTAATAGGGTGCTTATTAATTTATATTACATAAAATCATTTTATTGTTGCCATGGAAATATAATACTTGCTTTATTATGACTAAAGCTGGAGAACGAGTTTTGAGCCAAATTATAGTCATCTTTGTTAGTTGAAAATTTAATTAAATACCCATTAACAGGATAAAATTTATAGAACTTGGCTATCTTTTTCCCTCTTCACTTTTAAATATTGTACTGACTTTAAGATTCAGCTAATTTGGCTTAAAGTAAGTACACATGAGATATGCTTCAAGGATCTTAAATGTGCTTCCTTTTTTCTCTCTTTTATTTATTTGTGTTATTTCTAGGTCATCATTTTTCTGACTGGTCCATAGAATACCTACCTCAAATCAGTGGGGAGCAGGGGAGGGATGGTTTGACTCTGGGACAAGAAAGGGAGAGGTGGCCATCCTATGAAAAAAAGCAGATTTCCAGAAGCTTGAAAATTCACATTTTCAAAGGGTCTCTGACCTTTTAGTGTAACTCACTTTGGAGGCTCACAGCTGGGAAGGATTTCAGGGATTGGCAACTAAAAGCTATTTTCTAGAATCTGCAAGAATAGACCTAAGTACACCAGTGCCATGTAGCATATTGCTCTAGAGCAGCGATTTTCAACCTATTCCATCACATGGCACAGGCAAACTAGTTACTAAGATTCTGTGGCACACCAAAACATGTATTTTTGCCAATCTGACAAAAAAGCAGGTATAATTTTTATTCATTCATACTGTCCGGCTATTGTTGTGTTGACTGTTGTCATTTTCTTAATTTGACAATCTAAGGGAAAAGAGGTCAGTGCTCCTGACTAAATAGTCAGTAATTGCATGTTTTAAAAATTCTTAAGACACACGGGTTGGAAATTGCTGCTCTAGAAGGAAGCATAGGCATCAATAGATTCCTTTTTATTTTGCATTTGAGACAGCAGAGACAGTGTCTCCATGTCTCCACTGAGCTCCATTTGGTTTTGATAGGGTGAGTTGAAGAAAAAAGCTTTAAAAAATACCATTTCAAAGCTGAAATAGACCAGTGACTAGTCCTTAGATTCCTATGAAGTTTTTAGTTGCCATTTTCAAGATTGTGTGTGCAGTCGTCACATACCTTTCAATGCATCATGTTGAATTGGAAAACAGTTGAATTCAAAGATTCAGTGGGGCCATATATTTTTTGGGGTGTGGAAAACAGTTGCAATTCAAAGATTAATTAGGGGCATATATTTTTTGTGTGTGTGGTTTTTCAGCCTTTCCCCTCCAACCCACCAGATTATTTCCTCCTCCTGTTTTTTGTTTTGTTTTTGTTCTCCTTCTTCCATATTAGATAATCTATTTAGTTCCTCTCCTCTTTTCAAAAAAGTCAACTTTCTGCCCCAAACCCTTCTTTCTCCTTATTATCTGCTCTTCACTTTGTTCTACAAACATGTTGCCTAACAGACCTCACCTTTCATATCTGTGGCCAGGAAATTTTAAATCAAATATTCTGACATTTTACTCATCTGAAAGTGAAGGTGATCAGTTGATAAGTATGAGGCTGAAGGTGTCTTATTGGACCTTGGAATATGTATATTTGTTCACAGGGGGAATATTTTATACGTGAAATCTGGGGGGAAAGAAGTCATACAACACTCAAAGGCAGGGATGGAAATAAAGAGATAAAAAAGACAGACAAAATTCAGGTTTTTTCATGCTCACAGTTTAATCTGAGTGGGATGACTTGAAAAGGCAGGGTATAAATGGAATGTTTTGCCTTGAAGGGCTTTATGAGTTACTCATATTTGTATATTGTATATGTCTGTTCATGGCTATGCTTCCATCTAATCATTGATAGTACTATATATGAAATTACAGTTTGATATGCTTTTGTTGTTTTTATTGAACACGTTGATAATTTTGCCTTCTCCCCTTCCTACCTATCCTAATATGGCCTAGTCTTGGCCATTCCTGATTAGCAAACTGAGGGCTGGTGGTTGTCTGGATAAGGCATCTTTAGACTTGATACATTCAGTTTAAAAGCTTGCTATTTTTTTAGTTCAAGAAAAACAGTAGTGAATCGACTAGATCTTCCTGGTAACCTGTTTCCCAAGTGTACACCCTCCATTTTCATTTGTCTCAGGCCCCCTTAGTAAATGGAGGGTTAATACTTGAAAGTGAAATTGTAGCCTGTTTATTAGTAAAATAGTTTCTGGGCCAGGACTACGAAGCATCTATGCCATAAGGCTGTCTGCTGCCCTTAAACAGTAACCTTGTCAGCTTATTTTTATAGCTGAGAAAATAGCTGGCCAGGGTGACCCAACCTTCCTGCAGTTACTCAGAGGTGTTTAAGTACTGCCTTTGATCAGACTGCAAATGGGAGAGTCTAACCTATTTGAGGTTGTTGTTTACTGTCAGTTCCCAGCCTGCCTTTTGTGTGTGTTTTTTTGGTTGTTGTTGTTGGTTTTTTTGCATACAAACAAATGTGTAAAGGCAACAGGCTATGTCAGCATGGCTGGTCTACAGGAACTCTTATTTACCTTCCTAGCCTCTGTGTGGTTTAGGTAAGACAGACTAGAACTATAAATTAAACTAGTCATCTCAAAGCCCATTATTAGGTCCCAGCCACTGGACAATTTAGAGAATTTTTATTAGCAATCAGTTTTGTAAAATTAAGTTATTTCAGAAGATTGCTGGCCTTTGGTTGAAAAAACTTTCAACCTGATATTGGGTGATTGTGAGTGAGTGAGTAGCCTACCAGGTTGGAAAGAAAATGGCATCAGATATATAAACTGTGGTTTATTTTATGTAATATTGGATTTATTTTTTTCATTTCCATAGTAACTATTGGTTTTCTTTAGTAGCTCTATTTCATGGATCCCAGACATTTCTCTCTTACCTTTGGATCTGAGGCACATGAGTTAAAGAACTAAGCTAGTAAATTGTCTTGGGGGTGTTGTCAATAAAATGCCTTTAGGATGTTGTCAAAGACTTTGCTTTAGAGCACCACTCTTATAGGGGCCTGCCCTTTGTTTTGAGCCAACCCTGAGAGCAGTTAAAAGGGATCCTCTGGTTTGCTTTGAAAAGCCTCATTAGAGCAATGGGTAATTGAACTCCTCTCAACATATTGAGTGCTTAAAGCTATACATTAGTAGTAGTAGTAGTAGTAGTAGTAGTAGTAGTAGTAGTATTTGTAATTCAGCTTTCAGGTAGGTGATGTTTCTAATGTTCTTTCATTTGTAACAGATGAATAACATAAAACAGATCTTGTGAGGAATATAATCATACTAGTAGCCCTGCGCACGAATCTGTGTGCCAGTAGCTCTCTGCCGTACTCCTATAGCTCTCCACCTGCTGCCCCGCCCTCCTGTAGCTCCCCCCCTCATAGCTTGCTGCCCTGCCCCCTCCTATAGCTTTTTGCAGCCCACTTGTAGTTCGCTGTTCCACCCTCCAGCAGATCTGTGATCTGGTCATTAAGCGATTGGTCGTTACCCCTCAAGGCGTAGCGGATAATTTGCATATTCCTCTCTTATTATATATGATGATTGTTGTGCGGTAAATGATTTCAGTACTATTTTCAAACTTGCCCTTCTAGAGCATGACATTGACATTGTAAAGTGGAGCACAAATAATATAGGAAGTGCACATCTGCCTCAGAGTTCTTCATGCAGCTGTTATGAAAATATCTACTTGCTGTCTTGTCTTGCTTGCTGTTCTGTCCCTTCTGGGAGAAGTAGGCCTTGTGGTCAGCCAAATGGGGTGGGAGTGGGGTCTGGGGAGTAAGAGTGGACAAGGTTTTATTCATCCCCATTTCCTTCCATAACCCTTTCTGAGAGCGGAGAAAGCTGGTGAGAGAATGAAGACAACCCCTTCTGAATACTCAGGGCCATAGTGAACAATTCTGCCCCATTCTTGCTCTCCCTGACATAGGCTTAAAAAAAAATATATATACATACACACACATACACACACACACACACACACACACACACACACACACACTAGAGGCCCAATGCATGAAATTCGTGCAAGAGTAGGCCTTCCCCCAGTTGCCGGCACCGGCTTCCCTATGGCACCCGGGACCCAGGCTTCCCTCGCAGCCCCAGCTTCGTCTAGAAGGTCATCCAGAAGGATGTCTGGTCTAATTAGCATATTATGCTACATATATATATATATATATATATATATATATATATATATGTATATGTATGTATATGTATATGTATATGAATATATATATATGTATGTATGTATATGTATATATATATGTATGTATATATGTATATATCTTTATTGTTGAAAGTATTACATATGTTTCTTTTTTCCCCCATTGCCCTCTCCAATTCCCCCCTTTAAAATACATTTTTATTGATTTCAGAGAAGAAGGGATAGGGATAGAGAGCTAGAAACATCAATAATGAGAGAGAATCATTGATCAGCTGCCTCCTGCACACGCCCTACTGAGGATCCAGCCCACAACCCAGGCATGTAGCTGGACTGTAATTAAACCTAGACTTCCTGGTTCATAGGTCGACACTTAACCACTGAGCCATGCCAGCCAGGCCCTGCCATAGGCTTCTAATGAATAATCTTTGGTTTTAATTCTTTATCCTGCAAAATTAAAAATCTTTAATATATTTCTTTGAAACCATCAGTTTGTGTTTTATCTCGGGACATTTAAAATGAAATTTAAAATAATTCTGTTTTAGTAAGTTTTTACTCTCAACCAAACTATCTGGAGGGTTCCCCTGAAATTATGCTCACCTATTTCAACCTTCTGGTAACTCTCTCTTGAATGTATTAGCTGGAATGCCAACTGTTTCTCAAATTGGTTTTCATTCTGTATGAGAAAGTGTGGGCACAAGAGAAAACATGCTGCGAAAGCTTTAATTTTACAGGCTTTGAAATGAAGTGCTTAATGCTTTTGGTGCCTTTATTTTAATTTTGCTGCTAATATTTGCAGGGACTGACTTTGTAAAATATCAGAAGCCCTTTCTCAGTATTATTGAGTTATA
Organism: Eptesicus fuscus; assembly: GCF_027574615.1. NCBI lineage: Eukaryota > Metazoa > Chordata > Mammalia > Chiroptera > Vespertilionidae > Eptesicus > Eptesicus fuscus. The sequence goes on from NC_072475.1 coordinate 32,610,550, forward strand.
TTTAGTTATATTTGTATCATTCCTCAGAGCTTTGAAGTTTATAAGGACCTGGTTTAAGTATAAATAAGCAGATCCATTGATTATCTCCTTTAAAACCTGACATTAAAATTAAAAAAAAAAAGACAGACTGAGTCTTAGTATTCATTTAAATGAGTTTAACTGGTAGGGTGATACTGAGTGTTTTTCATTGTTAGGTTCTGAATGTGGATAGGGTGATATAGATTAACTTTAAGAGTAGGGAGACCTTGGGAGGCCCAGCTGCAGTACCTGGCGGGGTATATGAACCCACTCTTAGTTTGCTTTTGTTTTTGCTCCCCCCCCTCCCCCCCGTCAAAGACCAACTTCTTGAATCATTTATCATAGGCCTTCTACCTAATTCTTTAATCATTTCTTTCAGTAAATGCCCATGCTGCTTGAGATATCTGTGTGATGTGCCTGGCTCCATGCTGAGATGCACAGTGTGTCACAGAAACCTCAGGCCAAAACCAGGACCCAAAGCTGAATTGTTCCCTCGCCCCTGACGCACTCTGTGCACCTGTACATTAATCATTCTGCATGCCATTCTCTCATAATTAAGAACAAAATTGCTTGTTCTCTTCAATGTCATTGTGTCCTTGGCACCTGCCCAGGGTCTGACAACTAGATCGGGTTCAGCAAAGCCACAACCAAGAGTTCTAAACACAGGAGTTGGAGGCTATATTACTGGCTTCTGTCATAGTGCCTAATATCTTTAACAATCTTAGAGCTTGTATTCCTGAAGCCCTGAATTTAAATCAAGCTCTTTTTAAAACTATGCTAGGCCACCGTACCTGTTGGGACTTGATTCAACAACTTCCATTGCCATTCATTTTCAGTCACTTGTGAGTTTTAAGTTTACTCCTCTACCCACCCCATGGGTAATTTTTTATTATCCAGCTTCAGAGCTCTTGGCCTCTCATAAAACAATGCTGCTTATTTATGTAGTAGTTTGTTAGTAACATATCTATTGTAAAATCATCTATGTGGCTTTAAACTCCTTATAGCATCTTACACAATAGTGTTTATTGAATTGAATTCAATAAAATATTAGCTCATATAAATAAAACACTCTGTGATTACACAATAGTTAAATGGATTTCATTAACATTTAAGCCTTAAACCCACTCAATAAAGTAGATTGAGTAGATAATCTCAATTTTATTGAAATTGAGGAAAATCAGGATTCATGAAGTTTAGTTTTATGTGAAAATTAAACCCTTCTCTCCCTGCTCTTGTTGCGCTTATAACAGCTAAGTAGCAAAACAAGTTCAAACAAATATTTGGAAAGAAAAGACTTACATTTCAACTTGGCAAAACAGATTTATTAACTAATGCAGCTCCTTCCTTCTTATGTTTTGAAATAGTTAAGTTATAAAATGGTGGTGAGCCATTCTTTGAAATGGTATCCATGACTCAGTTTTGGTTCTTGATAGTGGTGTCCCTCAGATCTCGGTAGGAATGGTTTGGTCATTTGTCAATTTGTTGTTCTGGCCACTTGCTACTTTTAAAGACAATGGCTGACCCAGACTAGAAATTCTTGTAAGAAAGCCAGTGTCAAAGATGAAGAAGATTCGACTTTCAGAACTCAGGACAGTTAGGCACACCCAGCTTTCTAAGATTTCCTAGAAGTTAGGGACGACCAGCAAGTAATTTGGGGAGAGGTACAGAGCTAGGATCAGGGGAAAGGAAGTAGATAACTCTGAGAAAGCAGCCAGCCTCCCCTCTTTTTAAAATTGACTTTTATTTTTTAATAACCATAAGTCATATACCTTTACAGTTTTTTAAAGGAGGCTATTATTTCCAAGCTACACAAGGGGAACATGTTTTTAGAAGAAAATATGTGAGGAACCAAACAACAAACTTGCTCATTTGAGAAACTCTGCAATTCTTCATTTGTCTCTGTGGTAAATGATTACTCTCTATTAACCTCTTTGCTCATACAGCATTTTCCTTCTTGTAGCACAATGCTAAAGTTATTTTTTTAAATACCATTATTTGGCAAGGCAGTGTGCTGGGTACTTTATATGTATTACATCTCCCAGTCTCCAGAATAACCCCTGGAAGCAGCTCTTTTTGTAGGTCAGAAAAATATTGATCTGTCAGAGAGATTTTAAGTAATTTGCCCAAGGTCGTGCTAGAAAACCACACTCAAACCCAGGCTCATGAGCTCCAGGCCTGTTGTTTTTCTCAATGCTCAGATTCTTCTCTCCAGCCTGTTTTTCTCTGTCAGGATGCCTTTGGAAAGAAGAAGTAGTTACAGGTGGGCAAGACCATATATCTGAGCCAGCGAAATGTATTATCTACCTGGTTCTGTGTGAAAACTGCACCTTCAGAGAAAATTACTTTGCAGTAGCATTTTAAGAAACAACACATCTTACTCCAGGGGAAAGGTAAAATGAGAAACGTTGAGCTAAAAACCAGAAGAACTGACTACTAGACTCTGTTGTTCCATCACCTGCCTGCTGGTCAGTTTGCTTCTGGACCTCAGTTTCTTTATTTGTAAAGCAGTGAGGCTACTACTAAATCTTTAGGACCTTTTACCTGCTCATTTCTGCAATTACTGATGAGTTCACAGGATGATAGTCTTTTAAAATTTTGCTAAATTTAGACAGTGCCTGCAGTGCCTGCTTGTATCTATTTGTTTTCCATGTCTGTATCTCCATAATTAGACTACCATTCCTTTGAGGATAGAGAATGCATCTTACTGGTCTTTGCATAACACAGTGTCTAGAAATAGCATCCTCTCAAATATGAATGTATATGGAATGAAGATGTGCTCTGGGAGATTTGTATTCTGTTGCTTTTTGGTAATTTATTAGTAACCCCAGTTTTATTAGCTTTCATTTCTTCGGTTATGTGTTCTTCATCTTTTTAAAAAATATTTTTATTGATATACAATGCACACAACATTCTAAAACATTTTTCATCACCCCAACAGGAAACCTTGCACCCTGTAGGCACTTGCTCCCCAAATCTCTCCCACCCCTCGACCCTTGGAAACCACCTGAGTTCTGTCTCTATTGATTTATTTATTCTGGATATTTCATATAACTGGAATCACAAAATATGTGACCTTTTGTGTCTGGCTTCTTTTACTTGGCATAATGTTTTCAAGTTTTATCCACATAGTAGCATATATCAGTACTTTCTTTTTATGGCCAAGCAATAGTCCATTGTTTGTATTATATCACATTTTATTTATCTATTCATCCCCTAATGGACATTTTGGCTGTTTCTACCTTTTGGCTATTGTGAACAGTACTGCTGTGAACATGTGTGTGCATGTGTTTGTTTGAGTTCCAGTATTTGATTCTCATGGGTGTGTATACCTAGGAGTGGTATTGGTGGGTCATATGGTAAATTTATGTTCAACTTTTTGAGAAAGCGCCAAATTATTTTCCACAGCAGCTATGCCATTTTATATTCCTACCAGCAATTGTACAAGAGTTCCAATTTTTACACATCTTCATAGCCACTATAGGCGAGCGCGAAGTGGTACCTCATTGTGGTTTTGATTTGCATTTCCCTAATGATTAGTGATGTTGAGCATCTTTTTATGTGCTGCTGGCTATTTATATATCTTCTTTTGTGAAATATCTATTCAAGCCCTTGCCTATTTTTAAATTGGGTTTTGTTTGTTTTTGGTGGTGTTTTTTTTGTGTGTGTGTGTGTTGTTTTTTTTTTGTTTGTTTGTTTTTGTTTTTGCTGATTTGTTTATATATTTGAGGTACAGGTCCCTTATCAGATAAAAGATTTGTAAATATTTTTTTCACAATCTGTAGCTTGTCTATTCACTTAGTTAATAATGTCTTTTGATACACAAAAGTTTTAACTTTTATGAAGTTCAGTTTATCTATTTTTTTTTCTTTTGTTGCTTCTATTTTGGTGTCATATCTAAGAATCTATTGTCAAGTGCAACACTGAAAATATACCCATGTTTTCTTCTGCATTTCATGGTTTCCCGTTATTCAGGTTGTCCCCCAAATGTGTACTATACACGTTTAACAGCTGATAGCTCAATTGCTTTCTCTTTCTTTTCATGTTTAACCCATTAGAATTAATAATTATTCAAAGTGTGTATACACTTTTTTGGGGACACCCTGTATGGAGGTCTATGATCCATTTTGAGTTAATTTTTGTATAGGATGTCAGATAGGGTGCCAAGTTCATTCTTTTTTTTTTTTCTGTTTGGGCCTTTTTTAATTCCATATGATTTACAGATTGGCTTTTCTGTTTCTGTCAAAATGGCCATTGGGATTTTGATAGAAATTACATTGACTATATCGCTTTGAGTAGTATTGCCATCTTAGCAATATTAAGTCTTTCATTCATTCCATGTCTTTATTTGGTTGTTTATTTCCATTTATTTAGGTCTTTTATTTCCTTTTTTTTTAAAATCCACTCCCAAGGATATGTTTATTGATTTTAGAGAGGGAGTGGGGAGAGAGACAGAAAGACAGACATGGATGTGAGAGAGAAACATCCATTGGTTGCCTCCCATATTCACCCTGACCTAGGGATCGAACCTGCAGCCTAGGTATGTGCATTGATGGGAAATTGAACTTGCAACCTTCTGGTGTATGGGACAACACTGAACTACCTGGCCAGGGCTAGCAATGTTTTATAGTTTGTGTGAAAGTCTTTTCACCTTCTTGGTTAAACTTATTCTTAGGTATTTTTTTCTTTTGGATGTTGTTGTAATTCGAATTGTTTTCTTAATTTCTTTTTTAGATTGTTCATTGTGGTATATAGAAACACAATTGACCTATGGTGCTATTGTATACTGCAAATGTACCAAATTTGTTTATTAGCTCTAGTAGATTTTGTTTGTTTTTTGTGTGGAATGGTTGGTATTTTCTTTATATAAGACTGGAGGCCTGATGCACGAAATTCATGCAAGAGTATGCCTTTGCTGCCACAGCGGCTGCCTGGATCCCTCCCTCACAGCCTCGGCTACCTCTATTCCTTGGCTGCAGCTCCAGCTTCGTCCAGAGGGTCGCCCTTCTGGTATAATTAGCATATCACGCTTTTATTATTGTAGATTGTTATCTGCAAATAGTTTTACTCCTTTCTTTCCAATTTGTATGTCTTTCCTTTTCCCTCCTCTCTTCTCCACTCCCTTCCTCTTACCACCCCTGCTTCCCTTGTCGTTCTGGCTAGAATTTTCAGTACAGCGTTGAACAGTGGTGGTGAAAGCTGTTATCCTTGTCTTGTTCCTGATGTTAGGGAAAAGCTTTAAGTCTTTGTGTGTGTGTGTGTGTGTGTGTGTGTGTGTGTGTTGCATTCTTTTTATTTCTTTATTGATTAAGGTATTACATATGTGTCCTTATCTCCCCATTGTTCCCCCACCCCCTGCTCATGCCCTTACCCCCCTAGTGTCTGTGTCCATTGGTTATGCTAAGCATACTTGTCCTTTAGTTGATCTCTTCTCCTTCCTCCAATCCTCCCCTGCCTTCCCTCTGAGGTTTGACGGTCTGATCAATGCTTCCCTGTCTCTGAATCTGTTTCTCTTTCTGTCCATCAGTTTATGTTGTTCATTATATTCCACATATGAGTGAGATCATGTGATATTTATCTTCCTCTGACTGACTTGTTTCACTTAGCATAATGCTCTCCAGCTCCATCCATGCTGTTGCAAATGGTAGGAGTTCCTTCCTATTTACAGCAGCATAGTATTCCATTGAGTAGATGTACCACAGTTTTCTGATCCACTCATCTGCTGATGGGCACTTAGGCTATTTCCAAATCTTAGCTATGGTAAATTGTGCTGCTATGAACATAGTGGTACATATATCCTTTCTGATTGATGTTTCTGATTTCTTGGGATATATCCCTAGAAATGGGATTACTGGGTCAAATGGGAGTTCCATTTTTAGTTTTTTGAGGAAACTCCATACTATTCTCCACAGTGGCTGCACCAGTCTGCATTCCCACCAGCAGTGCATGAGGGTTCTTTTTTCTCCTCATCCTCGCCAGCACTTGTTATTTGTTGATTTGTTGGTGATAGCCATTCTGACAGGTGTGAGATGATACCTCATTGTCATTTTGATTTGCATCTCTCGCGACTTCGAGCATGTTTATATATGTCTCTTGCCCTTCTGTATGTCCCCGTTCGAAAAGTATCTATTTAGATCCTCTGCCCATTTTTTTAATTGGATTGTTTATCTTCCTTACGTTAAGTTGTATGAGTTCCCTGTAATGGTTGGAGATTAAACCCTTATCGGAGATAATAGTGGCAAATATGTTCTCTTGTTGTTTTGTTGATGGTTTCTTTTGCTGTGCAGAAGCTTTTTATTCTGATGTAGTCCCATTTGTTTATTTTCTCTTTAGTTTCCATTGCCCTAGGAGCTGTATCGGAGAAGATATTGCTTTGGCATATGTCTGAGATTTTGCTGCTTGTGGATTCCTCTAAGATTTTTACAGTTTCCCATCTGACGTTTAAGTCCTTTATCCATTTTGAGCTTATTTTTGTGTATGGTGTAAGTTGGTGGTCTAGTTTCATTTTTTTACATGTATCTGTCCAATTTTCCCAACACCATTTATTTAAGAGACTGTCTTGACTTTATTGTATGCTCTTGCCTCCTTTGTCAAATATTAATTGAGTGTAGTGGTTTGGGTCGATTTCTGGGTTCTCTATTCTATTCCATTGGTCTATATGTCTGTTCTTGTGCCAGTACCAGGCAGTTTTGAGAACAGTGGCTTTGTGATATAGCTTAATATCTGGTATTGAGATCCCACCTACTTTGTTCTTCTTTCTCAGGATTGCTGAAGCTATTTGGGGTCTTTTTATATTCCAGATGAATTTTTGGAGTGTTCGTTGTAGGTCTGTGAAATATGCCATTGGTATTTTAATGGGGAGTGTATTGCATCTATAGATTGCTTTGGGTAGTATGGACATTTTAATGATGCTGATTCTACCAATCAATGAACATGGTATGTTCTTCCATCTGTTTATGTCTTCCTCTATCTCTTTTTAAGTGTCCTGTAGTTTTCTGAGTACAGGTCTTTTACCTCCTTGGTTAAGTTTATTAGGTATCTTAATTTTTTTTGGTGCAGTGGTAAATGGAATTGTTTTTTAAATCTCTCTTTCTGTAAGTTCACTATTGGTATATAAAAAATGCCATAATTTTGTATCCTGCTACATTGCTGAATTCATTTATTAAGTAATAATTTTTTGATGGAGTCTTTAACCTTTGAGTATGATGTTAATTGTGTTAGTTTATTGTCTTTTATCATCTAAGGCAGATATTCTATTGGTATGCCACAAGAATTTTTTGAAAATGCAACACCTGACTATTTAGTCAGGGGTACTGACTTCTTTTCCCTTAGATTGTCAAAAAACAAAACAAAACAGAAAACAAAGAACAATAATGATAACAGCCCTGGCTGATGTGGCTGGGTTGAAGCATCGTTCCATATCCCAAAAGGTGACAGGATGCGTTTGATTACAGGTCAGAGCACATACCTAGGTTTTGGGTTCAATCCCTGGCCAGGGTATATACAGGAGGCAACTGATCAATGTTTCTCTCTCACATTTCTCTCTCTCCCTCTCTCTCTCTTCCCTCTCCCTCCCTCCCTCCCTCCCTCCCACCCTCCCTCCCTCTCTCCCTCTCTCCCTCTCTCCCTCTCTCCCTCTCTGTCCCTCTCCCTCTCCTCCTTTTCCCTCTCCCTCTGTTCCTACCACCCCCCCCCTTCAACTCCCTCTGCCTCTCATTCTCTCAAAAGAAAAATGAATTAAAAAAAACTTTAGAAATGACAATAACCAACACAACAATAGCTGTTCGGTGTGAATGAATCAAAATTATACCTATGTTTTTTGTCAGATTGGCAGAAAATATATATTTTGGTGTGTTGCAGAATTTTAGTAATTAGTTTATGTGTGCCGTGAGATGAAAAAGTTTGAAAATCACTTACCTAAGGGGCTATCAGAAATGTGTCCCCTGGACAACAGCAGCTATATCACCTGAGAATTTCCTAGAAATGCTAACTCTGGGGACTCATCCCAGGCCCTCTGATCCTAGAACTGTGGGAAGGGGAACGCAGCAATCTGGATTTTAAGAAACCCTCTGGCTAAAGCTGATGCGCAGTAAAGTTTAAGAACCAGTCCACTAGAGTTTAAGATTCTTTGAGGTTAGGACCTGTTCCTTATTACTTTGTATTCCTTTTACTTCTCTTGTGGGATTAGTTAGTGTTAAATAATTTAAAAAGTCAATGTTTTCCCCAAAGTGCCTACATCATCTCTTGGCTTAGCTGTGTGTCTTGAGTCACCATAATTGGAGATTCATTATTAGACAGTCACAGGATTGATCAGAAGACCTTACTTTTATATTCAGACTTAGACCCATGGCAAACAGCACAAGTGCACTTTTATTCAGATCTTTTGTCCTGATAATTACTTTTGCCATAATTATTTACTTACCTACTAGCTGTGGCCTTATCCTTATGACTACTGCCAGCAAGAATTTCTCTTCTTTGGCTATTTAGACAGACTTGAGGGTCACTTTTATAGGGTTCATTGGATTTTATCACATCATTATTTTGCTTTTGCTTTATTTTGCCCATCAGTGTTATCTCTCGCTATGTGTGCTCTCAATTCCTTCACGTCCTTTGTGAACATGGTATTTAAATTAATAGGATAAGAATGTGACCTCTTGCTACCAAGTGCTGTTGTTGAAAATAACCATTGAACACACAAGTACCAGCTTATAGACAGGTACAGTAATACAGTTCTATTTATTCACGACTTGTTCACCTGTTGGTGAATACTTAGCTTATAAAAATACCATTTAAACATGTCTGAAATTGTGGTATAATTAATTATTTATAGCTATTTCTAAGGCTAGTTTAGGTGGTAATTTATACCCTGGATTCTCAATTATCACCACTTTCAGATTTCTAAATCTCATTTGTACATTCACCACAAGTCAATCTAGTTACCTCTGGTCCCAGAGTGAGTGACTATTCTGAATATAGCATCAGAGCAAGAGCTACATAAATGTGTGAGCTCTGGGGGAATCCCTGGCAGCAGGGAAGAAGCACAGAAGGAAGCAGAGTGGCCTCACAGTCTTGACAGGATCTCGGGGACTCTTCATGTGCATGTGTGGTCCTAAAAATACCATTTGCTGGACTGACCTTCAGTCTCTTTGATGTGGGAATTCAGTCATATGATTATTGCATGAATTACTGTTCATTGAATGATTATGCTATAAGTAAATTAAATATCAATTCATTAACAAATTCTAGCAGACTTTTAAGATGTTATATCATGTGTATTGCAGTTCAATTTTTAATGACTATAAACCAATCATAGTGCTTGTTTGTGTCTCACATCTTGTTCAGTGCAAAAAGAATTCTTAACTGTTGAAGTCACAGCCTAAAACCTGTAATTGATCAAAATTCCCAAGGCTTTTCTTTTTTTTCATGGAGTAACTTGGCTCTTGCAAACACTTTAGTTTCAGTTCTAGAAACTGTGCATGTGATATTTTTCATCTGTCTATGGAAGAGTTCATGTAGTCTCTAGCTGAACGTCTGAATTAGCTTCTCAAAAAATACCTCACTGACAGTATTTTGGAAGTGTATGTTTGCTTACGTTCATTTTCAAATTATTTAATGTATATGTACATACCTGCCTGTATATAACGAGAGTGTTTAATTAAAGGGGGTTCCAGATACCTTAAGAGATTTAAAAATTATTTTTAAAAAGTTTAATAGTTAAGTGATTTCCCAGTATAGTCAGAAGAAGTTGATTTGTTTGAAAATATTGTGTGATGACACCCCCCCCCCCCAAGTTATCCCTCGTCCCAAATATAACCAGTGTTGGTGGGGTTGAATAAGGAGAGAACCACTTTCACCATATTCTAAGGGCTATATATGCTTTTAAGTCCTATGTGTCATGAAGGTATCAATTTAAAAAATCAAAAGGGACTTAGTATTCCTAGAAGTTAAGGGAGAGAAGTTTGTGTTTTAATTAGGTAAGGATTATAATAATATCAGGAAGTTATCAGACACAGAGTTGCACAGAGGCAGTAACTCACTGATTGATGAGAAACAAGTGTTAAGAGAGACAGTATTCGTATACCATTGTCATTCATTCGTTCATTCGTTCATTCATTCATTCATTCATTCATTGCTAGCTTTTAAACTCCAGAATGCTTGTGAATGCAATGGTTTACTTTATTTCAGAAAAAAAGAAGAACCTTAGGGTTCCAAGGCACAGATGAGTTTCGGAAGTCATTACTGTATGTTTTGCAGTGCTCTTTGTAAGGGTTTGATGACAGTGACAAGAGAAAGGGGGGTGGGCAAGCATGTTAAAGTCATTTGGCTACTTTTGAAATCAAGACTGGGAAGAAAACATTTTCTGGCTGTAAATCACTCACTTGTCCTACATTCTTTAAAGTATTTTGCACAAATGACTTTAACAGTTTTAGGGGTCATGTCTTGGGTTAAGAGACTGTGCCTGGTATACATTTTAGTGATTAAAAAACAATACTGAGGTGGTAGCATTTCTGTTCACATCTGTGCTGTGAAGTATTTGATATTTGTCTGATGAAGAAGGTTAGCCTCTTAAGGCAGTATTGTACAAGGTGTATAGTTGTTGATTTTATGTGTTTACAAGGACAATTAAAATAAATCAGTACTTATAATGTTAACAAATAAACTGAAAAACAAAAACTTACAAATAAAAAATTTAAACATACTGTAAAGATTGCTAACATTTTGATGAGTGATGTTTGTGCTATGTACTACTAAGCATTTTTGCTGGCATTATTGAATTTAATCTTTAAACCCAACCGTATCAGGTAGGAGTTGTTCTTGTCATTTATACCTGTTGAGCAGTGAGGCTCCAAAAGTGAGTTGTTCAAGGTCACATAACCAGTGTGACTAGTGAGCTGGGACTGAAACCAGGCAGAGACCCTTGGATTTCATAGATACTGCTCAGGCTAAGGCTGAAATAGTTGTCTGTTATTCTTACGTGAGACAATCCAAATAAAATTATTTAGTAGATACCAAAATGTCTTGATGACTATGGCAAAAATGCTAAAGCTGATGAGAAAGATAGACTTGGAAAGTACCTACAGTGATTAGTGTATGTATTAATTGAAATTATACTTTAAGATAGAATAGGCTGATACAATTATGATATTATCTTTTGCTTTAAATGATCATCAATTTGTTAGCCTGAGAGAGGCCACTGTGGTTTTGTATGTGTTTAGAGATTATCAGATAGTTTAGTTCTTTGGTGTATTGTCCATGAAGTTGCGGTGTGAACTCTGGTCAGATGGTATGTTACATGGATATCAGTATCTTTTCTGCCCTACTCCTACGTTTCCCCCCTCTACTTGTAGACCTGTGGATGGGTACCCCAACATCCCTACCCCTCTATATCCCCAACTGGTCCTCTCCTGTGAAGTAGTTAGAACATTGAGTTGTACTGTGCGGTGAGGGGTGCATTATGCTTACATGTAAATGCAGCATTGGGTGGCAGGATCTATTTTCTTTTGCCAAGAAAAGTGTTGTATTTTTCTTGGTTTTTGTTACAGTTCAGCAATTTTCATTGCCGGCAGCACAACACTCATTGAGAGAGAGAAAATAAACAACACAGGGCACTCGGAGCCAGGAAGTCGCATCTCAGACTAGAAACATGTGGGAGGGCGGCGGGGGAGGGAAGGTAAACATATGGTGACAGAAGATGATTTGGGTGGTGGGCACACAATGCAGCATACAGATCATGTATCGTGGAAATGTACACTTGAAACCTATATAATTGTATTAACCAATGTCACCCAAATAAATTTAATTTTTAAAGCCCCAGTTTGGATTGACATTTGGGCGGTGGGTGTTAAATAGAGGAGCCAGCTACCAACATGAAAACCAGTGGTAGTGGTGTTCCTGCACATCTGGGGAGACCATGTAATCACGGGACCTTTGGTAGGGTGTCAGAAGTTGGTTTTGATGTTATGACAAATGTTATGGTTTCTTTGTAATTAAATATTAACTCAAACTGTATTTTAGGTGAGTCTTACCTTAATGATCATTGTTTGTATTAGACCTGTAATTAACTTTTGATGAATTTGAAACTAACCTCTTGTTATTTGAATTTTTTGCTTTGAAACAACCCTAAGTAAATTTGTCATGAGTATTTCTAATAGTGCCTAGTTTTAAAATGAAATTTTTTTCCCTCTGCCTTATAACATAAAAGGCATACCAAATTCAGTTACCTTGAAGTGTTTTTGGTTTCTTCTCTGAAAATTAATGTCATGTTACAATAACTTATTGAAAATAATAATTTGAAATGAAAATTATGAACCTACATCCATTGGGGCTTTTTAAATCAGAGGAGATAAACTCATTTAAAATTAATTTGTTTAATACAAATCAATTTTGTATTTTGGATGTTATTAATACATTCTTTTAAAGACAAATAAAAAGGAACTTTTTGCCCCACTTTGTTAGACTACTCTTAACTAAGCAGCCTTGAGGATTTGGGAATCATTAAATATTTATAAAAGATGCTCATAGTTTTGCTTCCTCCCCTCCCTGACTTATATAGCCTGAGAATTCCTTTTCATCCATAATTTCATGTCTAAGGCACAGTGTACCAATTATTGAAGAGAAAGTAGTCAAAGTGATTAATTCTCTTTAGTTTTGATAATATTTTTAAAATACCAATGATTATTTTGAGTACTATTATGTTTCTTCACCTGTTAATATCTTGCTCTTGCTTCTTTTAGGACCTGCTGAAGTTCCGATGATGTCACCCAATGGATCCATTCCTCCTATCCATGTGCCTCCAGGTTATATCTCACAGGTAACCAGTTGATGGCCTTCTCCACTCACCATGGGCACTGTCTTTGTGCCAAGAGAATACATGTGGAGGCTTGAAAACGTGTTCCAAGATTAATTTAGTTAGAATGATGCCAGAGTTGTCATTTTTGTGGTATCAGGCAGCCCTTCCCGAGTCTCGCTGCTTAACAGGCCAGAGTTAGAGGGAGGAAAACACAGCTGGGCTGCTAGGCTGCCCTTGGCCAAGATGGGTTTCACGCTTGACCATTGATTGTGATTTCTTCATAGGGTCTGTTGAATTAGAGACTAATCAGTAAAAATATCAAAGAAGACATTGTTAGTATAAGTAGGGCCTGTCCTCTCTTAGAGGAGTCTCATTTCTCCACAATGTGGCATATCCTGGGCTTGGTGAGTTACTGAGGATGTGAGAACTTGGCTGTTTGTACTTACATTACTCTAAAATTTTGTTTTTCTTTTAAATAAAATAGCCAATAGCAATTTAAAAAGCAAAAGGTATATTGAAAGATTAAAAAATTGTTAAAGGAAAAAGTTATACTCCTGTACCAGGATAAGGTTTTAAATGTTGTGTGCGCTTGGAATGTGGATATCTGTATATACTTTAACTTTGGTCCTAGGCTCAGCACAATATGAATGTCTCCCTTTGTTCCTGCACATCTTTCTTTCCAAATTCCTAACCAACTGTTTTTCTCCTTAGCCTTTTTTGTTCTTTTTTTCCCCTTCTCGTAAGAACATTTTATACTCATTGGAAAAAAAAATCAGAAAAGAATAAAAAATATTTGTAATTTTACTACCCACAGAAGATAATCATTGTGTTAGCATTTTTTTGGATTGTATTCCTCCAAATTTTTTTCTTTCTATTCCTTCTCTGTTTTTACAGTGGTTTAAGAAAAAATCTGTCATTTTAAGTTTTTAATGATTTGCTAGGATAAAAAAATGGCAACTACAATAGGAAAATTGCTGACGTGCAAGCAGGGATCAAAGCAATTTTATCCTTCACTGATATAAAACCCATTTCTTTACCATCTAAGTCATAGTGCAGCCACTATTATATCATTTTTTCCATCCTTACTTTCACGTGAGCCAATTTTGGCATCTTTCTTTGTTTTGTTTTGAGTCGCCAGAATGTTGGCTAGTCCTTCCCCTGTTTTAAATAAATGGCTTGTTTTACACAAGTCTTTGTAAATAAGTCACTGGAGGGAGAAAAGGGTGCAGAGCAGCCCCTTCCAGCAGGACATGTGATGATGGATCACATCCACGTTGCCAGTCAATTAACAGAAAAGAACAAGGAATGCAGGATGCCATTATGGCTCCTCATTTATTTTGAGGAAGTGTTTCATTCCATTGAACATAGTACAGTTCTCACCATTGAGATGGCAGAAAAACATCTCCTTTTATGTTAAAGGTTCATTTATGGAATACCAGTTAAAAGTTAAACATTCTGGTAGAGAGAAGCCACAGTGTACTTTTTCTTGCCAGTGGTGTTACTGTGATTTACGTATAAGGAAGCTGAGGCTCAGAGTGGAACCAGAATTGCAACCCACACATTTCTGATTTTACCAACCTATTTCCCACTCTGATGTGATCTTGAAGTCAGCGGCAGAGCCTGCCTAGATGGATGTATTTGCTTTCTGTTACATTACTTTCTGACAATGTGAGTGTGGGTGTGTGGTGTGTGCCTACTCATGAATCTTTCTCCAGGACTAACACCAGCCTCTCACGTATAAGATCGTCCATTATTATAAGAACACTAGAGGCCCAGTGCACAAAATCCGTGCACTGATAGGGTCTCTAAGTGGCTGCCGGCTGCTGGCCCGGTACTCCCTCCCTTCCCCCTGCCACCTGCCCTCCCCACCCCCCGCCGCTGCTGCTGGTCGCTGCCTGCGGGGCCCGATCAACCCGCCTATCGCCCCGCCACCTCCCGGCTCCCAGGTGCTGAGGGAGCAGAGCAGCAGCCCCACCCCCCAGTGCAGCTGCTGGTCGCCTTGCGATTGGATCTGTGGGGCATTGGGCCCCTGCCCACCTTCCTCAGCACCTGGGAGTCTGGTGGCAGCGGGGCGATCAGCCCCCACCCGGTGACCAGTGGCTTGCACCTGCCTTGGCCTGGCGCCGCCCACTCACCTGCTCCACCATCATGCCCCTACTCTCGTAGGGGCTCACCAGGGCCTGCAGTGCCTTCACTGCCACCTGCTGCCAGTGCTGCGGGGCCAACGCCTGCCATTTTCTGTGCCGCCCCCTGGTGGTCAGTGCACATCATAGCAAGCGGTCGAACTCCCAGCAGAACTCCTGGTTGAGGGGACAATTTGCATATTAGGCTTTTAATATATAGGATTGAAGAGAGAGGAAAGTGAATGATTAAAAATGTTACATTAGTAACATTGACTCTGAACTGTGAGTCAATGGGGAAAAATCAATGCATTACATAATTAAGTAGCTGAAATGGCTTCTAAGATAAATTCATAAATTTGATCAAATAAATTTGACAGAAGACAAATATCAGTAATGTGCAGAGTTTATCTTACAGTAAGAGTAACACCAGGAGTTGAGGAGACAGACAGCTGTGGTCTGCTCTGAGGTGCCGTTAACATAATCTTTGTTTTCTTAGGTTGAGAAGGACTGAACCCATGAACCTGAAAGATAGTGTGGACTTAGGGTAGGAGAATAGTGGAATCTTGTCATTTCAACTCAGCAGTCTCTGATATAGTAGGCTTTTGTGTATTTAGTGTAAGTGTGTTTTGTGCTTTTCGGTGGGATGCTGGGGAAGGTTTGAGGAAAAAAATAACCTGATCTTTCCAGCTTAAGAGAAAATATAGGATACATTTTCTCTTACCTATGAGAAAGTGGATTTAAGGAAGAAGGCAGTTAGCCTTGTCACACTCATCACCATTTCCATATGTGCAAACATTTGTGAGTGTGATTAGGGTTGAAACTATGGGAGAAAACAGGGTGATTACTGTAGTTGGGAAGAACGTGGACATTAACTGAAGACGCCTGCCTTCAAATTCCACCAAAGTTACTTCCCATGTAACAAATTCTTTCACCGCATACGTGAATACCTACCTGATCTGGTAGAGGTAAGAATTAAGAGAAAATGTAGTCCACACCTCACATAACAGTGGGCATTCAATAAGTAGTAGCTATTATAATGAAGAAGACTGTTAGAACAATTTCAATGAAACTGGCAGTTTGCCTTTCTAAATACATATTGAGATCACACAGTATGAAGCAATTTTTTCCTTTCATTGTATACTGGCCATGGTCCTTCTCAATTTTTAACCTCATTATTAACACTCTAAATAATTTATATATAAAAATTTCTTAAGCACATGCCTTGAGTTTTATTTTCCATCCTTCCATAGTAATTTATGAAACATTTTTCAAATGTTACAGGAAAAACTTCATGTAGACCCAAAGATTAAGAAAGCATATGAAAATTTAAAGTGAAATATGTAAGTTAATGTGCTATCATTTGGGAAACCTCTCTCTTTTTTTTTTTTTTTAAATATATTTTTATTGATTTTTTACAGAGAGGAAGAGAGAGGGATAGAGAGCTAGAAACATCGATGAGAGAGAAACATCGATCAGCTGCCTCTTGCACCCCCCTACTGGGGATGTGCCCGCAACCAAGGTACATGCCCTTGACCGGAATCGAACCCGGGACCCTTGAGTCCGCAGGCCGACGCTCTATCCACTGAGCCAAACCGGTTTCGGCGAAACCTCTCTCTTTAAAAAAAAAATCCAGATTAATTAATGTAAACTAGAAACTGAATAGTAGTTGAAATAAGTATTTTTATTGTCATAGCAGAGTATGTAACTTAACCTCATTCCTTTGTTTTGGGGATTAGCAAATGGGTAAACACCTGTTGCAGTTATATATATTCAACTAGAGGCCCGGTGCATGAAATTAGTGCATGGGCGGGGGGGGGGGGGGCGTCCCCGCAGCCCAGCCTGCACCCTGTCCAATCCGGGACCCCTCAGGGGATGTCTGACTGCCGGTTTAGGCCTGATCCCAGGGTTGGCTCCTAACTGCTCTCCTGCCTGCCTGATTGCCCCTAACTCTCCCCGCCCCCCCCTGCCAGCCTGGTTGCCCCTAATTGCCCCTCCCCCCCCCCCCCCCGGCCTGGTCATCCCCAACTGCCCCCCCTGCCAGCCTGGTCACCCCACACAGCCTGCTTGTCAGTCGTTTGGTCGTCTCTCACTAACCCCCCTGCCGGCCTGGTTGCCCCACACAGCCTACTGTTGAGTTGTTTGGTTGTCCTTCACTAACCCCCCTGCCGGCCTGGTTGCCCCCCGCAGCCTGCTGTTCACTTATTTGGTCGCCCCTCACTAAACCCCCTGCTGGCTTGGTCGCCCCATGCAGCCTGCTATTCAGTCATTTAGTCATCCCTCAGTAACCCCCCTGCCTGCCTGGTCACCCCATGCAGCCTGCTGTTCAGTTGTTTGGTTGTCCTTCACTAACCCCCCTGTCGGCCTTGTCGCCCCATGCAGTTTGCTATTCGGTCGTTACTGTGATGGCGTCCTGGACAATTTACATACTCCTTTATTATTAGTATAGATTTCCCTTGACCTGGGAGAGACATGAGGTCTATTTAAAAATGTATTTAAATTTTGGTATGGTTGGTCATTCTCCAATGAGGATATTTTAAAGACTTGGCCAAAAATCAGAGACCCAATGGGGAAGGAGCCTTACATATTAGCCTCAGCTCCTTCCCTGTAGTAATTACAACCTGTGGTTAAAGCAATGCTGTGTTTCTTCTTTAATGTTGAGCAGAAAGGAGCATGGGGGATTACCCTGTGCCCTGATAGACCCATTCGGCATCCAACAATAAAGAGAATTGGAATCTCTTGCTCGTCCCTTGGAGGAATTGATTTTTCTATAGGAAGTTGGGAAAGTGTTCCAGAATGAACAGAGTATATGCATGGAGTTGGGAGCTGTGGAAAGAACAGAGGATTTATGTGTCTATTCTGTTCTAGTTTCCATTGTCATCAGATTTTCAGCTACTTTTAGTTTTCATTAGATGGCTTATTTTACCCAAGCAATAATTACAGACAGGATAGGCATTGCTAAATTAAAGTATGTGCCCAGGAACTACCTCTCCTCAAGACATGTACACCTTTCCTCTTTGTGAGCCTTCTCTGTTCTGCATTTTCTCTTGGATTTCTTTTCTTTGTTTCTGAGATCTTGGCACTGTGGTTTAATAGAACACAAGATTAGCGGGAGGAAACAGGAGCCCAGGTAGGTCTCTGCATCCAACTCCTGTGTGATTTTTAGGAATATCGTTACGTTATTTACTTGGGTGGTGTTTCTCTTGTTTGCTTACTTGATCATTGTTGGTCTTCTTCCCTTTTAGCATTTAAGTTCCACAAGGTCAGGGACCCTATGTGTTCTGTTCATCACTGGATCTCCAGTTTCTTGAAAGGTGCTCAGCACATAATAGGCAATTATCAAAATGTTACTGGCTGGCTGGAGTCATTGTTATCTTGTGGAGGGAGGAGCGGATTGGAAAGGAAAGGGTTGGAGGATGTCTGATCTAATCTAAAATTAGATAATTCTCTTCTACTGTTCCTTAAAAAGGAGACCAAGTGAGAACGTAAGTTTCCATAAGCAGCCATTACCAAAACAGTGGAGCACAACACATTCCTTTGGTATTTGGCATTCTATCGACTACAATGCTATTCTTCACTTCTATGGAAAAGTGATAGTTGACTTTCAAAATAACATTGAGACAGTATTGCATCTAGAAATGACTTCTGAATCATTAGTTAGGATTAAATTGTGCCCACAACATTGATTTTATTGTACAGTTAGTATAGTCTGCCTTTTTGAATTATTAACATATTTGTCCTATGAAACAACTTTTCATAGAAAAACACCTTTGCCTAACCCAGTGGTCGGCAAACTCATTAGTCAACAGAGCCAAATATCAACAGTACAGCGATTGAAATTTCTTTTGAGAGCCAAATTTTTTAAACTTAAACTTCTTCTAACGCCACTTCTTCAAAATAGACTCACCCAGGCCGTGGTATTTTGTGGAAGAGCCACACTCAAGGGGCCAAAGAGCCACATGTGGCTTGCGAGCCGCAGTTTGCCGACCACGTGCCTAACCTACTGGGTACAAAACTTTATAAAGCTTAAGGATTTTATGGATTTTATGTTTCTACACATTCTTTAGAACCTATCACTTACTTTACTATGCAATAAATATGATCCGAGTATCATCAGCATGAATTCTTGATCCTTTCTTGGGCTGTGGAACCCATTGGAAGACTGGTGAAACATTTTTAAATGTAAAATATAAAATTCATAGATACGATCAAGCACAATCTACCTGTGTTTCCATGTGAGTGTGCTTGAGAAACTGGACTGAAATCACCTCCAATTGGCCATCTCTTCTGTGCTGATCCGTGTCCAGGTGCTGGAGTACAGAAACAGTTACTACCCACAGGTTCCTCCTAATGATAGCTTTGTCAATATCTTCATAAAGTAAACCATCAGATGTTGACTTACTGTTTCTTTTCTGACAGTATGTTCTTTAAAACAGCATTTCCATTTGGACAGTAATAATTGGCCCATTTTATTGCCTGAAACTCTGTGAATATAACTTCTCACCTGTCTGGTATTCTTATGTGCCACACAGATAATGAGGAAGGTTAGATTTGATTTTCAGTCTTCAAATGTGCTGCTTCTTTTTTTTTTTAATTTAAAAAATATTTTTATTGATTTCAGAGAAGAAGAAGAAAGAGAGAGAAACATCAATGATGAGAGAGAATCTCTGATTGGCTGCCTCCTGCACGCCCTCCACTGGGGATTGAGCCTGCAACCTGGGCATGTGCCCTGACCTGGAATTGAACCGTGACTTCCTGGTTCTATAGGTCGAAGCTCAACCACTGAGCAACACCGGCTGGGCCAAATGGGCTTCTTTTTTTTTTTACTTAGATTGGTGAGATACAATCAAATACGATATTTAGCTGACTTTAGATTACTCAGTTACTTAATTGATCCTAAAATTCTTCATCTAGAATTTAGAACTATGATGTTACACATGTTAAAAGATTTGAGCATTATGAATTAAGTTCTGTGCCAAGCATTTTATAAACTATTATGTGATATACCAACCACAGGAGTTGTTATTGTTGTGGCTTTAATTGTTACACCAAATTTACCAGTTTGCCTTCAGCCTCTGCCCAGTGCTGTATTTCTGCTTGGGAAAGGAGCTACTTGACTCTCAGCAGTGACTTAAGGAGCTCAGTTCTGTTTAAAACTGGGGTCTCTCCCTTTCCATGGGATCCTCAAGTTGGGGCAGCTGGGATGTGGTACCACAGAGCTGGAACAGCTGAGGACTCAACCTTGGTTCTGCAGTTTGTAAGCTGTGTCTCTTAACCTTGCCTGGCTTCTTTCTTAGTTTGGAAGGTCTTAATAAATTGCTGCCACTGTCCCCTCAGCTATAGCATCACCTGCTTCACTGAAGTAGTTGGATTAAAGAGATACCACAGAGGATATATTTGTTTCCATCATCCTCTCCAGACCTCAGTGGGTTTAGTTTTAAATAATTGGGTAGTCATCTGGAAAAAGCCAAGTGTGCCTAGTAATGTACTAAAAGATTTTTAATTTATATATGCCCTAGATGCTCTCCTTTTTCTAGATTATAGATTCCTGTAGGTGTAAGTAGCTTAGCTTGTTTCTGTGTATATAAAAGTGTTGGCACATATAAAGCAAACAGAGGAGGGATTGCCGTTTATGGGGGTATCCCCTTATATAGTCTCCTCCTGAGCAAGCCTATCAGTAAGTGCCATATCAATGCCTTCAGCTTGTGATCCCTGTACAGAAACCTGGCTTGGATTTGTTATCTGGATCTAACCATCCCTCCTCAGTTTATTCTTTAGCCATTGCCTGGAATTGGCATGAGAGTTAAAAATTAAGCACCAATAGAAAATTTAAGATTTTTAGATATAAGTGAGTGTGTAGGTAAAATGTTTGGGGGATTTTTGTTTAGTCATGAATCACCTTATTATTTAAAACCACAGCAGATAACTTGGTTGATTACTTAACCATTGGCAAGAACTGTTTGAGAAAAGGAATTCAAAATTGAAAAAAAAATCTTAATTAAAAAAATTTAAATTGATATATATTATCAATCTGTAAGTGTTCTGCAGACTAATCCTTTATATTATGTAAAGGACTTTTAGAAACCTAGAAACATCAGCAATAATGTATTTTTCCATTTGGCTACAAAAATACCATGCTGTATGGCAAAAGGAACTGGTCTTGAGCCTAAAGGGTTTATTGTCTCAGGACATTAATGATAATGAAACATTGGAATATTATTTCATCAGTGTTAGCCATTACAGCTATGAAGAGAAAATGGCGTTGAGATATATGTTTGGTATTTTCACCCACAGATGTAAGCATGCAATTTGAAAGGACAAAAAAGACTTATTTGGAAAGACATTCAATTCTTCCACCATTTTTAAGTCAATTAACTTCATCAGTAAAATAGAAGGATCATTTGCTTCTATCTAACTCTGGTTGCTCTTTGAATGCTCTTTTTATTCCAATTTCGCTTTCGCCTAATGTTACTTAGGTGATGGTGGTGGGAGTATTATCCATAGTAGCAAAAAGGGGGTGGGCTAGGGAAGATAACAGCCTCATGTTTCAAATTTCTACTCCATGAACAATTAATTTGCTTTCCTCTATAATATTGTTCACTGTTCAGGGTGAGGCAAAAGTGAGTTTACAGTTGTATGTGAAACACAGCTTATTATTTATAATTTATTAATTGTATTATTTTCCATATGAATAACTATAAACCTACTTTTGCCCACCCTGGATTAGAAAATGCAGAGTGAAGGGTTAGTACAAAGAGAGGAAAAGTGAGAGCTAATAACTTTGTACCCCTGGTTTTTAGTGTCTTTTTTTCCCCCCCAGTGTCTTTCTTGTGAAATAAAATATTAAAATAATTTAAATAGTAATATAAAATGATATTTAATATTTAAAACATTTAAAATATGAGTCAGGCATGACACATCTGCAGTTAACTAGGTTTAGATTATCTGAAATTTTGGAGAAGAATGTCAGATATTTACCTGAGTTATGGGGGGAAATTTTGATAATGAATGTGTTAAATAGCTTTTGGTAGACATCAAATCTAAGAAGATAAGTTTATTTGTTGTTGTTTGCTTTTTCATTCATTTGTTCACTTACCCAACCTTTCTTGAAAGCCGACTGTGTGCACAGGTGCCCTTGAGGGACTTGCATTTGGGTGGGAGAGACAGATCTGTCATTCACACTGCAGGACCCAGATGCTGGTGGAGGGGTGAGCACCAGTGTGGCTGGGAGAAGCCTGGACTCTGCCTGCCCACCAGTCCATGCAGCTGTTTGCATTGCCCAGCCTTTTGTTTGTGTGCTCAGTTATAGTTGATATTTTTTCCCTTCCCTGAGTGGCCTAGGAGCCCACTTCAAGTATGTTCGCAGCAGTTAGGAATTGAGCTTGCGCCTGACTTGCACAGACTCATTTGGTCCCAGTTTTCAGTGAGCAGGTGGTTCACTCAGTGTTCCTTGCCTCCTCTGCAAGCCGGCTGCCAGGCCATGCATACAGAGGCATGTGTGTCCCCAGTCTGCTCTACCCACCTCCTGGCTCATCTCTGGCCCTCTGGGGCAGCCTTCAAAATTTTTTCTTGCCTTTCAAGCTCTTCTTTTGATTCTTGTCATTTGCAGCCCAGAAGTAGAAGACAGAGCTTTAGGAACTGAGGAGTTTATTAAAATTCCTGTGGAGCATTTCAGTTCAGTTAGGGGAACTAGCTTCCTCCTCTGTCAGCTATGAGAAGAGACACTCAGACTGTAAGTGTTGTTAAGAGATGCATTTTAATTCTTGGACTCGAAATCGTCCTCTTTATCCCCTGGGAGCTCTCTGACCTTGGGTGAGTTAGCCTAACTTCCCTGGACTTTATTCCTCTTACCTCCAAACTGGGGATAGCTGTGTATGCCCCCCAGGATTGCTGGGAGGATTTAATGAGGTACTAATATTAATAGGAGTAATTGCTAGGTAAGATTTTTCTGTTATGTATCAGTCACTGGACCTTAGCACATGTTAATATGTTGCCTTTTTTCAGTGGATGGTATTAAAGCAGAGCGGCAGGCATTTAGTAAATATTAAATCCTTCACGTCTTTTAATAACTCAGCTATCCTATCTCTCACAGCCCATTGTTTACATATTTATTTCTTAGCATACCTATCTTGTGTATAATTCTGCACATAATAAAAGCTTTGGAGTACAGACCGGAAAGAAAATCTGGTTCTGCGGCCGAACTAGTACATTTTAACCATGTTGTGCCTTGGTCGCCTTCCTGTCCAACAGGGATGCTAAAATCTAATTCTCCAGTAGATCAATGAGTAACCCATGTCCAACAGCTGGCAGACAACAGGCAGTGGCTGAGTTTCTTTCTCATCTGTCTCTCCATGCTGCCCCATCTTGCTGTTGCTTCCAAGTTTTTTTCATTTTGTTTTAATGGTTCTCTTGATTATACTTCTAAAAACACCCATGCAAATAAGTTCAACATTCTCCCCATTTAACTCTTTGTGCCTTATTCTCTAGCCTCTCATCTTGTGTCTAGGCCACTGTGTAACAGGAAGACTAAGCACATAGAAGTTTCTCAGTAAATACTTCTGGAGCAGAATCCAAAGACATGATAAAGGAGCAAACTAGCTTCCATCTGGCGGACTTTCTTCCTTAGCCTGAGGAAGGTGGCTGGGTGTTTGTTCATGGCAGATAAATGCATTACTTTTTGTAGAAGCTGTTTTTAAGCAAACAAGGCTGGTGGTAGGACTTAGAGGACAGTTGGGAGGCCCTGAGAGGAGGTGTATTAGTTTGTAGGGCTACCATAATGAGGTGCCCACAGACTGGTTGGCTTAAACAACAGAAATTATTTCCTCACAATTCTGGAGACTACAAGTTTGGTTTCTTCTAAGACCTCTCTTCTTGGCTTGTAGATGGTCATCTTCCTGTACCATCTTTACACAGTCTTCTTCCTGTGTATCTGTAG
Source organism: Eptesicus fuscus (assembly GCF_027574615.1). Classification (NCBI taxonomy): domain Eukaryota; kingdom Metazoa; phylum Chordata; class Mammalia; order Chiroptera; family Vespertilionidae; genus Eptesicus; species Eptesicus fuscus. Next base: position 32,634,410 of record NC_072475.1, read on the forward strand.
CCTAATTTACACATCTTTTACAGACATCATATTGGTTTAAGGCCCACCCATATGACCTCATTTTATCATAATTACATTACTTTAAAGGCCCTATTTCCAAATATAGTCACACATATTTTTTAAAAAAATAACAAAATGTTATTTTTGGGATGGTTGGGATTTCAATACATAAATTAGTTGGGGGAAGGGAGGACATAATTTACCCCATAACAGGTGGTATCCTGAGAACCTAGCACAGTGATCTTTTCCAAGGGTCTGTGCTCTGGAGAAGATACATGAGTGGCCATTCTGTTGAGTCACAGAGCTAGGAAAATAGTCTAGGTGAAGAATACTTCGTTTTTAATTTCTGAAAAGACTACTTTGTTTTGATTTCTGAACAACGCTTAAGACTTAGTCTAATTTTTCTCTTTATATTATTCTTAGGCTATATAGATAAATCTTACTGTTTAATACCTATTTTCCCCCCTCACTTGAATATCTAGTGTTTAGGTCATAGTATGTATGTGTCAGGAAACAGTTGTTGAATTGAATGCAGGTGATTAATCTGCTTCTGGACATTGTCACAAATTCATTCATCCCAAGATGAAATTAATCTGTCTTTTCCATGGTTATTTGTGAAGATTGAAGGCATATTTTATTGTCTGAAGATTTTTGGACTGAAATTCTGATTTCTAAATTCTGCTACAGTGATACATTTCTTTATGAACCTTTTTTAAAAAAATAACAAAATGTTATTGCTACTATTTCTTGAGTTGAGTATTATTTTGTGCATTATTATTGCTCCTCAGACTTCTTTATTCTTTGGGGAACATAGGCATAATTTTCTTAGACATAGATCAAAATTGGATTTGGTAATTAAATATGTTGTAATTTGTATTATGGAAGAACAATAAGCAAAATAATTAGCATACATTTTGGGGTTTTGTTTCTGATTATTTCAGAATTAATATTTCATTTTCTTAAAAATACTTTTAGTGATAAAATTGGCCTTGATTAGTAAGGGTGAAAGTGTTGGATTATACATATAAATAGATGTCTTTCACAAATACCATAGAATAATTTAAAATAATTAAAAATGGGGCTGTAAACCATCCTAATATATAAAAACCCAGGGTCTGTAACATCCAAAACGACTGAAGGCTCGACCAAACGCCAGGCTGCATGCACAGCAGGCTCCAGTGGGCCAGGACTGGGGAGCAGGCTGAACTGCTGACCTCTCAGAGAGAGAGAGAGGTGGGACTGATCAGCGACTACCGTGGCTGCAGGCAAGACCTGGAGAGGCTGTGGATCAGACCCTGCTTCTCTCTCTCTCCAGGCCTTGCCAGCAGCCGTGCCTCTCTCTCTCCAAGAGGTCAGGAGTTCAGCCCACTGCCAGCAGCCTGAGATGGCTGTTGATCAGCCCCGCCGCTCTGATCAGGCTGAGATAGGTCTGGAGACACTGACTGGCATAGAAACTGACCAATCAGAACCAAATCTGGGTGAAGTGCAAGGAGCCAATGGCTGCCTAGGAGGCGGAGCTTTTGACGCTCACTGGCATAGAAACCAACCAATTAGAACCAAATCTTGGTGTACTGCAAGGAGCCAATGGCTACCTAGGAGGCGGAGCTTTTGATGCTGACGGGCATAGAAACCTACCAATCAGAACCAAACCTGGGTAAAGTGCGAGGAGCCAATGGCTGCCTAGGAGGCAGAGCTTTTGACGCTGACTGGCATAGAAACCGACCAATCAGAACCTAATCTGAGTGAACTGTGAAGGCAGAAACTAAGGTGGGGGCTGAGGAGGGGTTTAACGGGCAACAGCTGTTTGGTGTAAGGTGTAAGAAAGCGGTTCAATTTTTTAATGCCCAGTTTGGCAGTATAGTGCATATGGCTGGTTATCAGTCCAGATATAGGGATTATGTATTTTTGTCTGCCAAGAGCATCTCCTCCTGCTGAAAGAGTCTCCCCCCGCCACCACCCATTTAAGCAATCCTATCCTATATAATCTATCTATACTAATAAAAGGGTAATATGCTAATTAGACCAGGTGGACCAGCCATTTTCCAGATGTCTGACTTCCTTCCAGACAAAGCCATGGTGGTGGGGCCAAGGCAGATGCAGTTAGGGGCGATCAGGCCGGCAAGGGTTTAGGGGCAATCAGGCCGGTAGGGGAGGGCAGTTGGGGTCGAGATCAGGCTGGCAGGGGAGGGCAGTTGGGGGTGAGATCAGGCTCGCAGGGGAGAGCAGTTAGGGGAGATCAGGCAGGCAGAGGCAGTTAGAGGCAATCAGGCAGGCAGGCAGAGAGGTTAGGGGTGATCAGGCAGGCAGGCAGGTGAGTGGTTAGGAGCCAGCGGTCCCTGATTGGAGAAGGTGCATGCTGTGCTGAGGGAAACCCACCCCCATGCACGAATTTTGTGCACCAGGCCACTAGTTTTCATATATGCAGCCAATTTGTAGTTTAAGAAAATGACTTAGTTATCTAACTGGAAACCTTTTTTTGGTGAAAGATAATTTATACTTTAGACCTATTAATATTTTTAAGTAGTGGAAATACTTATTCTTAAAAAATATTAAAGTGAAAAGATGTTTCAGCTCTTTATCTTTTATTTTTATTCCTTTCCCTTAATTAATATTTTTATCTCTGTTGGTGTTTTTTACCTGACTTTTAATTTTTAATTTTTATTTTTTTATTGATTTCAGAGAGGAAAGGAGAGGGAGAGAGAATCAGAAACATAAGTGATGAGAGAGAATCATTGATCGGCTGCCTCATGCATGCTCCCTACTGGGGATCAAGCCTGCAACCCAGGCATGTGCCCTTGACTGGAATCAAACTTGGAACCCTTTAGTCCACAGGCCGATGCTCTATCCACTGAGCAAACCAGCTAGGGCTACCCAACTTTTTAAAAAATGCTTTGTTTTAATGCCAAAAATTATATGATAACATGATTAAAATAATTTCTTTTCATTATAACTGCCTTTGTTTATAAACTCAAAGCATTGTTCTTCATATTTAGTGAGAACCCTGTTCTTGTTTTACTACATTGCTCAAGTCCGTGTGACATTTTACCCATTGACGTTTTGCAGAGTCTGAAACGATGAAGATTGTGTCTAGAAAACAAGTACTTTGCTTCTGTGGACCTCCCATTGTCTACCACAGGATTTTTCCATAAAAGAGGACTATCTGGAATATTCCTTTTCTCTTAATAGCCAGGCAGAGTGGGGAAACAGAAGACACTATAGAATGATGCATGTTTATATTAGATGGTTAGAAAAATCCATATTTATACTAAGTTGTACAAAGTGTGCTACTAAAACTATTCATAGAAGATGTGCTTTGATGACAGTTACTAGCACATGCATTTGAATTTCCAATATCGTGGTTTAAGCATAATTTCGCATCCACCTGTAAATTGGCAGTCACGCATTCATAAATGAGGTTAATGTGATTAGCTTGCCAAAGTCCAGGAAAGTTACATTTATTAACGAATACATACATTTTGAGGTTTAGTAGGAATATGACTCAGAATATTAATTTAAATGAGTTAATATTGCTTTGTTAATGAACTTTTAACATAGTAGTTAATTCTGATGTTATGTTAATTGATTCATTAATAAACATAAAGATTGTTGTTTTCTTAATATAAAGATTAATTGCTATTAATTCAAACTAAACCTATCTTGTATACTGAATTATAAACTAAAATGGATAAACTTGCCATTTTAAATTAGGCAATGTTTTTAAAAACAAAGCTTAGTATAAATTTTATCAGAATGTTTTAGATTACCATTATGTGGTTTTATTTTGCCTATAATCAGCCTCCTGAGGTGTAATGAGACATGTATTTCAATTACACGTTTAATTTTCAGTGTTGAGGTCTTTTTTTGTGTGTGTTTTTGTTTGTTTGTTGTTTGTTTGTTTTTAAAAACTTCTTACCCTGTGAGTGCCTGAATGTCTTAAGTACTTTATTAGACCAGCTGGTCTGTTTGGCAGCCTGGTCCTGGCTTCCAAGTTTACTCTTATGCCCTCATTGCCCCCTTCCACTGCCCTGATTCAGGGGCCATAGTCTCAGGGAACATTGTCCAGCTGTCCTAGCCCTATCAGTTCTTTGAGGCTAGTGAAGCCCTTCTGGTTGTCAGTCAGTGCTCTTCTCTGTATTGCACTGCTTTCCCTTTTGATTATGGTATCTGTTATTTAGTTGTTTCTTGTGTCTCAACAAAATTGTTTGCTCTTAGAGCAAGGTAGCATGAAGTTGGCCACAGAGGCAATAAATATTGCTATTGTTCTGCTTTAGTTAATTACCTTCCTTGGGTAAATTTAAAAGCATTTGAAGAAAATATTGATCTAATGTTGATTGGCACTCACTCTCCTCATAGCAGGTCCCACCTCGTTGTGTCTTCCTTCATAACACTCATTATATCACCAGGATGTAAGCAGAGATGTCCGATTTGATTAGGGATTGGTCACGGTTTTCATTGGTTGGAATCCCCTCATTTCATTTACATCCTTGGTCCCAGATTAAATGAATTTTTGGCACTGTTATGGTTTCTGAAGTTATGTTCCCTTTTTTCCTACTAAAGCCTCTATGGTGAGTGATGGAACTGTGCATGCTAAAGTAGGAATGGGGTCAAGTGTTCTCAGAAAGCTCAGCCCTGTAAAGCATACTATATGCCCCAGAAAGTCTCTTCTTTCTGGAAAAATCACTGACCTGATAGTTATATTTAAAGTCATTTCTAAAATTAACTTAAGCACATATTAAATTCACTTATCTTGGATGAAGTCTTGTTTATGAGACAAACAAGATTGATCATTAAGCTCTTGATCATTCCAAAAAGTCTTCTGTAATCAGAATGAGGTGGTTGATTAAATTTTTATAACTTGTAATGGTTAAATGTTATTACTTCTAAAACTCACTAAACTGGTTGGATTATAGAACCAGAATTTAATAGGTACTAATTTTTCCTCCTCTGGAGGGCAAAAAATTAAAATTAAGGGGGAAGTACTAACTACTGTGTATGTTCACAAGATATTAGCTAACGATACATACTACACTCTTTCTTTTTGCTGTTTTCTTTAGGTGATTGAAGACAATACTGGAGTCCGCCGGGTGGTGGTCACACCCCAGTCTCCTGAGTGTTACCCGCCAAGTTACCCCTCAGCCATGTCTCCAACCCATCACCTACCCCCCTACTTGACTCACCACCCACATTTTATTCATAACTCCCACACGGCTTACTACCCACCTGTTACCGGACCTGGAGATATGCCGCCTCAGTTTTTTCCTCAGCATCCTCTTCCCCCTGCATTATATGAGCAAGGTGAGTAGGTTATTGCTGGCACTGACAGCTGTTGAAACTGATTGCAACACGTAAGTAGCTTAGGAGAGCCAGAGAGGCCTTTGTTTCTTCCGTAATAAGTATGGCAGAAGAGGGACTATCTGATGTATAAACTAGGGAAATTCCTAGCTTCCTTTGTCCTGAATTGTTTTACAAAAATTATTTTATGGCTTGCAGCTCTTTCTTTCTTTATATTTTCTAAATTCTGCCCCACTATCTCACCCCACAAAGAACAGGGACTGGGATAGCCAGTTGCTATTTTAGAAAAGAGGCAGTGATGTGTCATACGTTACGGTGCCCTGTTAACATATTTTTATGTGCGAGTGGCCTGAGGCCACCGCAGCACATTAGTTCCTAGACATCCATATAGTCTAGCAATAGCAGGGAAGTTCATAAGGGTTTTGTGTCCCATTTCCAATGAGAGAAGACTGTGAGGTCTCAGTAACCTTTGAGTTTCCTGGATGCTCTATGTTGCAACGTTGGCAGAACTCAGAATCTCCTTGCTGTTGATGGGGTCCTCCTGAAACCTGTTTTAGTTTCAGAATAGCCATTAGCGCAGCCACAGTTTCACTGGTTCTTAGGCGAATACTTACCTTGAAATGAGAAGGAGTCTCAGAGATATCAACATTATGTCTTTTTAATTTTAGCCGTGGTATTAGTTTAGTCTAAAGCTCTTTTCTACCAGAGTGTGTACTAAGAATCCAGATTAAATGAGGGTAAAAATTAGACTTTAACCTTTGCAAAGTGATATTCGTGAGTCAGAATATAAATTTAAGCATTTTATTCCTTCAAATATTTATTATGCTGGTTCAGATAAATTTTATGAGAAATACCTGTTACACTATAGAGTGTTGAAGCAAATAACTACCTCACTTTCTCTTATCAGTTATAAATATATATTTTCTCCTCTATGTTCATCTCACATTATAACTTTTTTTTTATTAACAAAAGAAAAATTTGAAATGGGTATTTTAAGTGAAACCTTCTGTTGTAACTTAGGGATAGAATTAGTTTGGTATTTTTTTTTTTAAGTAGTAAGAAATAAATTTAGTATAATTCAGAAGAATCAGGTGCTACCATGACAGTGTATAGAGAGATGATAGGAAAAGATGAAATTAACAACTTAATTTCATAGAGGTATCAATAACTTCCTATCAGTAGTGACAGAGCACCCCAAAATATCAGATGAGTGGGCATATTCCATGAAAACATTTGGATAAAAACTGAAAAAGATTCAGTTTCTTAAACTATTCAGTGCTTTGTCACACTATACATTAAGTATTTGAGTGTTTGTCGAGTTTTCTGGTTAGGTCTGAGCTTAATGACATTGTGAAAAGCCTTGGCTATAGACCCATAGCTTGATGAGTAGTCTGTTATTATGTTGTAAACTATGTACTTTGCAATTTTAGACAACAGAATTTAAATCATTAGAATTAAGCAATATAAATGTTGTGTGATAATTTCATAGGGTATTTTCGTTTAATTTCATTAAAATAGCACAGAGTAATAATGTGCAAATAACAGTACCTTTATTGATTTTAAATTAAAGAAAACGGTAAAACAAAATCCCTTTGCATTAATTAAAAAAAAATCCATATGTATATATTCTTATCTCAGTTCTCAATATTTATACCTAAAAGAAATTTAAACATTTAATTTCCCAAACTATAAGAGCTTAAAAATTGCTTGACATATTTTAGAAGATTAATATGTTAGTGCCCAAATTAAAGCATTGTGATATTTAAAATATTTATTATCCTTTTTGTATATTTGAACATATTTATTTGGGCATTTGCTCTTTTAATAGTGTTGTATTTGTTTTTTCACATTCTTTGGTACAAATTGGTTATCTTATGAATATTTGTTTTATTTTATTTTTTCCTTCTAATCCTCACCCAAGGATTTTTTTCACTGATTTTCAGAAAAAGTTGGGGGAAAGCGAGAGATAGAAATAGAGATAGATAGAGAGAGAGAGAGAGAGAGAGAGAGAGAGAGAGAGAGAGAGAGAGAGGAGAAGAGAGAGAACTGAGAGAGACACATCAAACCTGCAACCCAGGTACATACATTTGACTGGGAATCAAACCTTCTACCCTGCGGTGCGCAGGCCCATGCTCTAACCATTTAGCAACATGGGCCAGGGTATGAATGTTTGCTTTTTAAAGGTCTTCCTTAAGTTTTGTGAACAGAAAGAAAGTGAAAAGTGGAGCTTTACCATCGAACAATTGAAACATCAGTTAACTTACCTAGGGTGACCATACAGTCCTGGTATGCCTAGAACAGTATTGGTTTAGGTCTCTTATTCAGAGAAATGGTTTGGCGTGCCCCCTTTTCATTCTCAGAAGGATTCAGGTTTGGATGGTAATTTATATGGTCACCCTATGCATGTGGGGCCCTTTTTTCATATAAACATATAAGGACCCAATCTATACTATGTATTGCATTTTTAATAATATCTGAATATTACTTTTAATTTATTTAAATTTAATATATCCCCCTTCTGCTCTGATCATGAGATTATTTTGCAGGCTTCCATTTTCTATTGAGCCACTTAAAAATATGCATAGTTAAGCCAGGTTGACCTTCTACTAGTCAGTTTGTCTTGCCTCCTGATTACTCCAACATAGGAGTTTGAGACCACAACATATTCTGTTTGACACCAAGTTGAAGGGATGGCTTATGATTACCTCTACAATATCTCCTTGAATATTTTCCCTGATTCTGTGAGCTTTGATTCTTTTTAATAGAAATTTCTAATCTCATCATTTTAGTAGGTTTTATTCAAATGTTGGCTATTTTAGATGCCACAAGTAACTCCTTTTATTCTGGTTGCCATATGCTTTCCAATAGAAATGCTATTCTGTCTACAAAGGTAACTATATTTTTAAGTATCTTGATTCTAAGTACACATTTAAGGGGTATTTTATTTGTTCTAACTTTTTATATATTGCAACAGCTGAAAAAATATTGTGACAGGCAAAATCAAACTTATAAATTCAATTAGAATAGGAGCTCATTTTTTTTTGGACACTAATTTTGTCTTCTTTAGTATAAAAGTATCTGGAACATTCCTGAACACACAGTGTAGTTATTAAATATTAATTATTCCTAGCCCGGCTGGTGTGGCTCAGTGGTTGAGCATCGACCTATGAACCAGGAGGTCATGGTTTGATTCCCAGTCAGGACACATGCCTGAGTTGCGGGCTTGATCTCCAGTGTGGGGCATGCAGGAGGCAGCTGATCAGTGATTCTCTCTCATCATTGATGTTTCCTCTCTCCTTTTCCCTTCCTCTCTAAAGTCAATAAAAATATTTTTTAAAAAGATGAATTATTCCTTGATTGATCAGAAACAAATGGGAATATTTTAAGCATGTATAACATGTATATTATTTTCTTAAAAATATTTTATACTGTTTTTAGTAATATTAAAAAATTTTTGTTAACAGTCAGGTTATTTAACCATTTAATAATTTATTATTGAAAACATAGACTAAGCTGGCGTTTGTCATAATCATCCATTTTAGAAATTATACCACTCTATGGAATGTCAAGCTACATTACCCGGGAAGACCAGTACAGCAAGCCTCCACACAAAAAACTGAAAGACCGCCAGATCGACCGCCAGAATCGCCTCAACAGCCCACCCTCTTCTATCTACAAAAGCAATTGCACAACCGTGTACAATGGCTATGGGAAAGGCCACAGCGGTGGAGGCGGTGGAGGTGGAGGTGGCGGCAGTGGTGGCGGGCCAGGAATTAAGAAAACTGAGCGTCGAGCAAGAAGCAGTCCAAAGTCGAATGATTCAGACTTGCAAGGTAATGTGCAAAAATGTTTACCCCGAGGAGTGAATTCTTGAAATGGGGTCATGCTAAAATAAACATCTTTTACATAAGAACATTGTATCATGGTGGTTGGTCTTTCTACTAGGAATCTTTGGGTAGACTTCTGATCTTTTTTTGGGGGGGACAGAATATAGCGTCATCTCTCTTTTATTAACACTTTATGGCAAAAATATTATTTTTTGGTTATATGTGCCAAGTACTACTTAATCTCAGTAACAAGTATCTGAAAGTGTCTTTACATTAGCCTTTTTCAGTTGTGTCACTCTAAGTAGATAGATGTGGAAGAGATCCAAAGTAAAACAATATTTCTAAGACAAAGAGGGCGAGTTTAAATCTCAAAATAATTATATATCATAAAACCAGGTGTAATTCTGTGCTGTACTGAAATTTATCATTGTGTAAGAGGAATATATTTCTGTTTAGTTTCAGGTATGAGTTATTGTTTAATGCTACCTTTGGCATACCAAATGAACTATTCATAGACTAAGAATGAGATGTAAGAATTAGGGTCACCACATATTATAGAGAGACATCCACTCAAAAGGGCCTATGTTTTTTTTGCAGATTAATCTTGTGGTTATAGATCAGTTAATTAGGGAAAGAACGTATATATGTTTTTAAATGCAATTTTTAGGCAAGATTTAGAGAAAACCTATTTTGATGCCACAGGAGTTAAAAACAGAGGTTTTTCAAGAAGGTAACTTTTTTAAAATCCTCACCTGAGGATATGTTTATTGATTTGAGAGAGGGGGTGAGAGAGAAAGAAAGAGAGAACATTGATGTGAGAGAGAAACATCGATCAATTGCCTCCCGTATGCTCCCTGACCAGGGATTGAAACCGCAACCTTAGGTATGTGCCCTGATCCAGATTCGAACCTACAATCTTTTTGGTGTACAGGATGATGCTCCAACCAACTGAGCCACCTGGCTGGGGCAAGAAGGTAACATTTTGATAAGCTAGGTGAGTTTACAGATATAAGTAAAGGCATGAATAACTGTAAAAGACTGGATAAGAACTGATTATTATATTCATTAAATATGCCCCTTCCTTATTGGAGCATAACCAGGGGGAAACAGGACTGTGTATGTGAGAATCTGTGTGTGAATGAAAAAGATGGAGGTTGTGTATGTTTGATTGTGTATGGAAAACTGGACTCTGTCAGAGCAGAGGAAATCGGTAAAACCAGACTTTGGCATCAACATTTGCCCCCATATTGTTTGTATGAGTCAATTGTAGCATAAAAAAGAAGAATAGTAAGATAACAGTGAAATGTGAACAGTAATTTCTCTTGCGTGAAATGTATTATAGGTTCTTTTAATTTTGTCTTTATTTTTAATTCTCCAAGTTTTATGAATTATTCTTATAATTATTATCAAGCATTTTTCCCCAAGCATTATTCTTATATTTATTAAACAAAACACAATAAGTATATAAAAGAGACCCAAATGTTCAAGAGGCCTTTAAATAGCTCTTAAGACAAAGCCCTATATTTGCCATGTAGAATAATTTTCATGAAGTAATACTGTCATTTCTAAGTTTGAAATTACATTACTACCTTGGACATAGAATAAAATTCACACACAAAAAATTAGAAATTTTTTCCTAAGGAGAATTTCAGTCCATAGTAAAGAAAGAAAGAATGTATAAGCTATCTTCAGAAAGCTTATGAGGTTTGAACTACCTTGATTGGTTGATTTATTCTATAATAACTTTTGCTCTGCCTTACACCAAAAGAGATTTAAGGAAGATGACATAGATACATATAGAGGCTCATTTCAATCAGGACCTGAAGGGTTTACATGTTGGATAAAAAATAAAAATAAGTATCCAGTTACCCAAATGCATTGAAAACTTATGTCCTGACAGAAATCTGCACACAAATATTTATAGCAACTTTATTCATAATTGCTGAAACTCGGAAGCAACCAAGATGTCCTTCAGTAAGTGAATGGATAAGTAAGATGTGGTACATCCAGACAATGGAGTATTACTTAGCGCTAAAAATAAATGAACTGTCAAACCATGAAAAGACATGGAGGCATCTTAAATGCATATTACAAGTAAAAGAAGCCAAATTGAGAAGTCTGCATACTGTATGATTCCAACTATATGATAGGAAAATGCAAAACTATGGAGACAGTTTTTTAGATTCTACATATAAGTGAATATGGTATTTGTTTTTCTCTGTCTGGCTTATTTCACTTAGCATAATACCCTCTAGGTCCATTCAAATGGCAAGGTTTCATTCTTTCTAATGGCTGAGTAATATTCCATTCTGTGTATGTACCAAATCTTTATCCATTCATCTATCGATGGATACTTTGGTTGCTTCTATATTGATCAAAACAGTCACAGGGATGTAAATTACAGGATAGGGAATATAGTCAATAATATTGTAATTACCATGTATGGTGTTAGATGGGTACTAGACTTATTGGGGTGATTATTTCATATATTATATAAATGTCTAATCACTCTTTTATACACCTAAAACTAATATAATGTTGTATATCAACTACAATTGAGAATAATACTTAAAAAACTATGGAGACAGTAAACAGATTCATATTTTCTAGGAGTTAGGAAGAAAGGAGGAATGGCAAGGTGGAACATTGAGGATTTTTAGGACAGCAAAAATACTCTGTATACTATAATGGTAGATGCATGTCATTATACATTTGTCAAAACCCATAGAATGTATAACACCAAGAGCTCCATATACCCTAATGTGAACTATGGACTTCGGGTGACGGTGATGTATCAATGTAGGTTCATCAGTTGTAACAAGTATACCACTTTGTGTGGGATTTTGATATGTGGGACAGGCTATGTGTATGTGGGGACAGGTCATATATGGATGGGCACACTGTATACCTTCTGCTCAATTTTACTGTGAACCTAAAACTTCTAGAAAGCAGTCTATTAAATAAGTATCTGAGGAAACTGAGGACAAATAAGATGAAGACATTAGTAAGTTTGTACATACAGAATCCTGTAGAATTGCTTTTGTAGGCCATGTAGGAGGCTCTGAGCCTCCTGGTTGTCAAAGCAAAGAGGGAAACATGCATCAGGTGGAGAAGGTGAACAAAAGCACCTCTTATCCAATATGTAGTCCGTTATGTTGCTCATGTTTCAGTCTGTCTCAGAATGTAGTGTTGGCCGTAATAATCCCCAAAGACTTTTCCTGCTTTCTTATAATTGGGACCATTCTATCCCAGAGTATCTTTGTGCTTGAATTTATTTCAGCTGACTACTATACCCAGGAAACAAGTCTTTTACATAATTCTCAAGTGTATGACAACATCTGATTGATATTAAACTGCAGTTAATACTAGAGTGATTGATCTGTTTCCATTCATATGTGGTTTACACAAGAATAGGATATACACTTACTTAACCATGACATGTGGCTTATGGTGTTTTCTAAATTCTACATGGGTTAAGATGTCCATATTTCCAGAGGAGGCCAAACTTTTTACTTCAGAATTCCCTAGCTTTTGAGGAAATCTAAATGAGTTAATTACCCTTTTACTACTTACAAAAGACAAATGTTAACAAAAAAGGGACCAATTTTAAATTTGTACTTGGTCCTGTGATAAAACGAAGTACACTATCTCTCTCCCTCTCCCTCCCTCTCTGAAATCAATAAGATATATTTTTTAAAAAATACAGATTCCTAAACCTCATTTCAGACCTCCCAAAATCAGAATCTCTTAGCCTAATCTGGCTTCATGGTTTTTTTAAATCAAATCTCCACTGGGAATGATGGTCAGCCAAGAGAACTATGTCTGATATGTTTTTAAAATATATTTTTATTGATTTTAGAGAAGAAAGGAGAGGAAGAGAGAGATAGAAACATCAATGATGAGAGGAAATCATTGATTGGCTGCCTCCTGCAACCCAGGCATGTGTCCTTGACTGGAATCAAACCTGGGACCCTTTGGTCCGCAGGCCAACGTTCTATCCACTGAGCCAAACCGGCTAGGGTGAACTATGTCTGATATTAAAGGTGGTTACAGAGGCGTGGTTCATGATGTTGTTCCCGATGTAATAATATAGGAACTTAGCTTAACTAACCATCTCTACCTATTTCCTGGGACTATGCCTGGTGGATAGCAGGTACTCAGTAAATATTTGTGGAATGAATCCTTTATCTTAATTGCTTTGTTTTCCAGAATAGGCCTTCTGTTTGAACACGTAATTATTGTACCATTTCCTCTTCTAGAACAAATTGCTGAAGGATAGAGTTCTGCAGCCACCCCCTCCTTTCATTTACAATTACCTTCAGGAAAACAGCCTGGGCAGGACAAACTCCCACAGTGGCCCCAGAGAAATGGATGATTCCTGTTTCATTGCACTAACTACCTGGAGTTAATGGTCTGATGTGGGTGGAGAACAGTTGGGGCTTTGGTATCAGACATCCGGCTTTGTCACATGCTATTATTTGCTTTTAGTATTCTCTTCACCTGTAAAATGGGTATTTTAATTTCTGTTATTAAATATTAAAAATAGCCTCTCTTAGTTCTTAACACTTCAGTATAATGGTCACCCTTGTTACGTGAACTTTCTTATCATCTTCCTCCTGTAATCTTAGGGTCAACTCTCATCCCAGCGATCCCCTTCTCAAAGCAGGTATCTCTCTACCCTCCCTCTGCTCTTCCCCTGCAACTCCTTCCCCTGTAAATCAGATGTGGCCTCCTTCTGCTTACAGCCATCTTACATTTTGAAAGCCAAACCTGGAGCACTCCTTCAGAAAGCTTCATTCAGGCTCTCTGGGAGGGGTTGCTCCTGGGCAGAAATCTGGCACCTCAGGCCAAGTGCCACGTTATGGGACACTGACAGCTCCAAGTGAGAGAGCACTCTGGATACCCTCGGCATGGACCCTGTCTTCTCATACATTCCTTATAAGCTCAAGCTATGATTGCCTTTGCTCAGTGTGATCCTTAATTGACTTTATGTTTTAAGATGTATGAGTATTTATTTTCCTCCTGATCCCATCCTCTATATTATGAATGGCCACAGCTACATTAGATCTGAATATGCCATTCCCCTTCTTAATGGGATAGTCCCATTGTCTGGGGAATAAAATCTAAACTGCTTACTGTGGCACCCACTAGCCTCCTAAAGTACAGCAGGTCCTCCCTTCCTCCTCCTGTGCCCGCTGCCCAAAGTTTTGTCCCATTTCATGAATATGCCTCATTCTCTCATCTTGGCCCGTCCTTTCTGTCCCTCTGCCTAGCGAACTCTCAGTTTTCCAAGAACCAGCTAGGAGAGCACCTCCTCTGTGAAGCCTGCCTGTCTTCTCAGGGCATAATAATGCGGACTAGTTAGGGGAAAACACTTCAAGAATGTTTCTCTTTTTCCTTTCCCAGCATTTGATTTTGGATCAGTGCTCGGGCACCAAGTCCATGGGTGTTCGGGACAGGAATGGAAAATGTCCTGTGTGCAGATGGTTGTGCAAGAGCTGGGCCTTGCCTGTTCTATTGCCTTTCATCACAGAGGCTAAAGAAGTTTTTGTTGCCCTTTATTGAGAGGGAAGTCTTATTCCTTCCATTTTATCCTTGGTAAAAACCAAAGCATTTATTATTAAGGAAGTTACCGAGTGGGATACGGGTTTGAAACTGAAATTCCCCTATTTTCAACCAGAGTTGTAGTCCCTTTGTCATGTATCCCCAGAAAGGAGAGGGAAGAAATCTACTAGAAATGATTATGTAAAGTCAGAGTGAAAAATCAAAACTTTGTGAGGATCCGTTGGTGGGGACAGAGCCCCTTTTGAGTTGCTAGCATATAGATAGTAGCTTATGTGAAGACCTTTAGAACTTACAGGGACATGTGGGAAAAACTGAGACAAAATGGTAAGAATTCCAAATATAGAAGAAAGGATACAGCATACTTTTGGCATCTGACCTTTGGAATTGTTGAGAATCCAAAGATTCAGTTACACTTCAGATGAAATTCCACCACATAGAGTCATAATTTCTGATTGTAAAACTGAAAGCCGGTGACAAAAGCATTACTCTTGCGCTTTTCTCCTTCAGAGATCACAAATTGCCTTCTGACCCGAGCTGTATTTCTTATTTCTTATTATCAGGTTTTTGTATTCCAATCCCTTCCCAGAAGGTCCTCTCTGACACTTTTTTTCTGTTTCTATATTTTTCTATCATTTTTCAGAAACCAGAATCTGCCCCCAGTAGCTGTTTACTGAGAATTAGCAGGAAAGTTTATGCATTCTGCTGATAAGAATGACTGTAGTAAGGTCTGAGATTGTGGACAGTAGGAGTCTTTGGAGCCTGCCCTCGGTTGGACGTGCGGGCTCTGGGCGGGGGTGGCTGCATCCACCTGTGCAGGGCTGACAGTGTTCCCTTTGTTTGGAAGGACGAGCCTCCTGTTAATAAGGTCTGGAATGTTGGGAGTCCAGGCAGATTTTGTTTTGGAATCTCTTTCGGTGTTGGCTCTCTGTAAGAGAGAACACTGGTGCTTTTCTGCTTAAAGTAAGTTCCTCCGTGGGGCTTTCACACCACATAAGGGCCCTCTCTCCTCTCACGTGCACCCTTTCTAGCGCAGGTGCACATCCCCCCTGCAGGCTCCGACAGGGGCTTTGGGAAGAGAGGGTGTGGAGGGGGCAGGGTTCTGTTTCCTCCTCGAGTGTGTGCTTGCTCACCGCATTTGAAAATGTACAGTTTTTAGGTGGATTTTAATGAGCGCTTCATGTCTCAGGTCTTCGGTGATGATAAATCCTGTGTGTTTTCACCTGTCTGCAGCTGCAGAGGTCTCCTAAGCATGGCAAACCTATCAAGAAAACATAAAAAAACTTAAAAGTGAGCTCAAGTCCGTGGAATTCACTCCTCTTTCTGCCAAGTACAGTCTGAAAAGTGAAAATAGTCCAAACAAGCCCAAATAACTTTTCCTTTTTAAAAAGATAATGTAGACCCCTGGAGCCAACTGCAAGAAACATTCTTTTGGGTAAGAAACTGGGCATTTAACACCCTCACTTCTATTTTAAATGTGGGCTGCCAGACCCACGCGTCCCCAGTCATGGAGGCCTCTGCGTGGCTTCAGGCCCTGGAGCAGCTGCCCCTGTGGGATGGGAAAGGCCAGGCTTGGAGACAGGCTTGTTTTTGGAAGGTGCCTTCTGACCTGGGCACTCCCCTCTGAGGGCCCGAGCCGGAGACGTTAAACTGTGAATAACTCTTTTTCTGTAAGACCTCAGTGTGAGAGAGGTGTTGGCTTTAATAGTGCGCAAGAAAATCTTTGGCTCAACGAAGAGGAAACTGTAGTGGCCCAAATTGTTGCTAACGAGTGGAGTGTATAGTTGTCTTTATCAAGTTACCTCACTTATCCTATCTTTTTGCCCTTTTCCTTATATTTATGTTGCAGTCTGGAATGTTTTAAAGATGTTACTATATTACATTTTCAAGATGAGACATTTTTGTCATGTCAATTTAAGAAGTCTTAATTCATTAAATCACGCTTGAAGCTTAATATTTTTCATTTATATGTTAAAGGGCAAATGACATGTGAAAAAATTCTTTGCATTTCCTTTTGAAATGAATGTTCACCAGAAGACTGAGGGCAGAATTTTGATTAGTTTCTACCATATGTAGTACTTAACTCTGTGAACCCATATTATTTTCTCTGCCTTTTTACTTTCTTGGGAACTGATCATAGAGTCATTTAGATGACATCAGAACCCATGTTGGTAAAATACATATCATTCCAAAGAATCCTTTAAACATCAGATGTAAGTGATAACATGGTTTGTTTCTGGTACATATATAACCTTCAATTTTGTTGAATTGAAACTTTTCTATGTCTTTCTCTCATTTAGCTAAGTTGACTTCTGAATTTAACTGGGTCAGAGGTCAGCATCACAAATGTGCCCTGCTTAGAAGCAAAATAGCTTACTAGTGGGAACCTTGCATTTAGTTCCAACTCTGCCCCTTGTGAGCTGTGTGCCTTTGGGGAAGATAGTCAGTCTCCCAAAGCTTCAGTTTCTTCACGTACGTATAAAATGGAGGTAATTAAGCCCATATTTCAGAGGGCTGTCGTGAGCTCTTAATACCATTTCAGACTCTTACTAAGACTGAGTACTTTAAAAATGTTAGAGTGTGGTGAAGAAAGACCATAACATTTTTCTACTTACGAGAACTGCCTCCTGGGATCATGTTAACAGCACACCCAGCCTCTGAGCACACCCCAGAGTGCTGAGAGGCAAGACATCCTGCAGTCTGGGTCATGCTGAGTAACCTTGAGTGCCAAGGACTTGAGATATGAAGGGATTACAAGGGGCGTCTAGACCAAAAAAAATTCTCTTGGCTATGGCTACTACCCACAAACAATCTGATGAATTCTGAGCAAGGATAAAATTCAGCCCTCTTTCCTCATCGTTTCTCTGCCTCCTCTCTGGGCTGGGTTCTCTTGTGAGGCTGAGGAGTGGAGCCTGATTCTGTTTTTTAATCTGCTCAACACACTGCTTTAAATTACTTTGCTAGATATTAGAAGTATTGGGGAAAGGTGGGTAGGAGCTGGTTAGCTGGAGATGACTTAGGTGAATGACAGCCTTTTGCTAATACTCATATTACTTGCTGTAGGGGCAGTTAGTTAATCCAGGTTTATACGCTAACTAGGAAGCACACTAAATTGCAAAGTTTAACACTTGCATCTCGGAAATCATACTTCATCACTTCCATATCCTATTGGTCATGTTGCATTAGTCACATACCATGTCTGTTGTGTCTGTTGATACATTGTGGGAGGTATCTACACAGAGGTGTGACTACCAGGAGAGGATGTTCAAGGGGTGGGGTGGGGAAGAGAAGATGGCATCGCAGAAGCTGGCTACCACAGTGTGTAGAGTCGGAAACCATTTCTGTGAATAGTCCATCTGAACTAGTCTCAGCATTTGTGCTGTAAATTTGGTTACTTTCCCCCTGTTATGTCAACATTGACTTGTCACTGGATCTCCTTCTGTGGAATGGTCCTTTAGGATCCCTCCATAGAACTGCTGTATGTAGAGGCAGGGAGTTGAATCTTGGGTTTTGTAGAATTAGTGTATTGTAATGTGACAATTATAGTCATTATTACAGATGTGCTAATTACAGGTCATCCTTACTGCCATGACTAGCCTTGGCTTTATTTTAAATTTAATGTGCCCAACCAAACACACCACAGTGTAGCAGACTATATTACCCTGTTTCAACTTTGGGTGCTGTAATAAGACTTTGAAATTACATTAATTGAGCAGAGAACACAGGTATGAAATGGGAAAGGTCCTTGGAAACAGGAGAAATACTAGCTCATTACTTATTATTTACTCTTTACAAAGAGCATAAATATCCTGTAGTTGACTATAAAATTTCCTCTTTTTTCTCTGGTGTTGAATTTACATTTTGAAAAATGTTAAGATCATAACTACTCCTTGCCAACTGCATGAGAAGAATGGGTCTTTCCGTGTAGGTGTTGTGCTCAGAAAGGGGCAGGAAGGACTCAGTGATAGTGGTGGGGATGGTTTGCTCCAAGCACAGAAGGGAATTGTGATGGTTCAGGAAGACTGGAAAATAAGGAGGCAGGAGAAAAATGAGTAGGGCTCCAGAGGAATGGCACATTGAAATAAAAGGAAGTAGCCAAATGGGAAAACAACTAGAATGAAAGGAACAGACACAGTGGGCAGGGACGATAAGATGGACTGTGGAATAAAGATAATTTGGGGAAAAACAAGAGGCAGAAAAAAAGAGAGGTTTCATGTTCCATTTTTATATATTCCATTCCTCCCAATAGGCATTTGCCTTCTGACCTGGGCATTCCCCTCTGAGGGCCCGAGCCGGAGACGTTAAACTGTGAATAACTCTTTTTCTGTAAGACCTCAGTGTGAGAGAGGTGTTGACTTTAATAGTGCCCACTAACATTTTCTCAGAAAAGTGGGGTGCAGAGAAGGAAAGCCTTTTGCCCTATTGTAGTCCATGAGTCCTTTTGATGGCTGCTCCATTTTGAGCAAATCTCCATGTGAATAAGCTCTCACTCTTCCTACTTGGACTTTCCCAACACTTATGTCTTCCTCCGGGGCTGGTAGAGCTTCCACTGCCAGTGAACAATGACTTGATAAGCAAATTAAAAATGCAGTCTTAAAAAAAACAGTGACCCATTTCACTTCAGTGTTTCTCACTGGAGACTAAGATATATAAAAGTTAAAGGATGGTATCATTCTGAATAGATCTATGCAAAGAAATCTGTATAAATATATAAACATATATATGTATGTACATATACACATACACTGAGTGGCCAGATTATTATACGTTCAGAGATTATAATAATCTGGCCACTCAGTGTATATAAGTATATATATTAAATTTTACAGAACAATATAAATTATGATATATTTCAAATATATGAATTTTACTTAAATTTAATGTTAAAATTTTATAAACATTTTATTATAGCCTTTGCTCTGCCATTTCCAGAAAAATAAAATTTTTAAAAAGTCCAAAAAAAAAAAATTCAGTCTTATGAAGAACTTTGAAAGGAGTTAGCAGCACACGATATTGAGATACTGGGTTTTTGAATAGTGATCAAGTGATGTTTTAGAGTTTTGATAATCTTAAAAGCTGAAATTTAGAAATCTTTCCTAATTTTTAATTTCAGCTTAAAAATTAAGAACAAGTAAAGGATTTACCTTTACCCCTGGTCAGGGTGCCTTTGTTAATGGCAGCCTGCTTTAATTGAAGATGCCATGATTATTTTTAGGTCCACTTACAATCTGAAGCTACTTTAAAATGCAGTCCTTTCTGAAGAGACAAAAGGAAGTTCACTTTTACTTTACCTTCACATATAATAGAGGAATATTGATGGCATTTCAATTATGTGCCAAGCCTTGCTTTGTGTACTTACTAGAACTAGCTCATCAGAACAGCATGAGGAAGTGAGAGGAAGAACTAGCACTACCAACAATTTTTTTTACAATCACAAATGCATTTATTACTGCTGCTCTTAAGTCACACGGTAAACTTAGATTGACCTCTTTTTCCCTATTATTTGAAAAGACACAAATTATTTTATGGAATGGTAAGATCCTTAAAATCAAGAGGAATGAAGAAACTGCCATATTTTTAGTTCACTGAGTTCCTCAAAACTATTTCAGTATCTTGCCAGGCACATTAAAAAAATAATATTTAGTCTTTCAGGAAGATTTATCTATTGGTGGAATGTTGCTTCAAGGAACTCCATAAGATATCAGCACTCTTGAAAACTGGTTATATCATGTGTTGCTCAAGTGAAAAATGGTATTGGTGCCATAATTCTTCAGCTACCAGGTTTTCTCTTTTTAACCTTTTAAAACACAGTGATACCATTAATATTACTTACTACTCACACTATCATCTATGGGATAGAGGATGGCTTGAATTTGATTGTAGGCAGTTTTTGATTTGAAACTGTATTTTGATGTCACTGAAGATTTCCATTTTATAGACTACTAGAGGCCCGGTGCACAAAATTCGTGCACTGGGGGGGGAGGGGTTGTCCCTCAGCCCAGCCTGCACCCTCTCCAATCTTGGATCCCTCTCACAATTTGGACTGCTGGCTCCCAATTGCTCGCTTGCCTGCCAGCCTGATTGCCCCTAACCACGCCCCTGCCAGCCTGATCGACACCTAACTGCTCCCCTGCAAGCCCAATTTACCACAACTGCCCTCCCCTGCTGGCCTGATCGCCCCCAACTGCCCTCCTCTGCAGGCCTGGTCGCCCTCAACTGCCCTCCCCTTCAGGCCTGGTCCCCCCCAACTGCCTTCCCCTGCTGGCCTTGTCACCCCTAACTGCCTTCCCCTGCAGGCCTGGTCACCCTCAAATGCCCTCCCCTGCAGGCCTGTTCCCCCCAACTGCCCTCCCCTGCCAGCCTGATTGCCCATAACTACCCTCCCCTGCTGGCCATCTTGTGGCAGCCATCTTTGACCACATGGGGGTGGCCATCTTGTGTGAGAGCGTGAGGGTCAATTTGCATATCATCTCTTTATTATATAGGATTATTCTCTATGGATTTTGCTATCTGGTTGTAATAGACTCAGAACCATCTAGAATGCCATCCATAAGGGCAAAACTATATTAAGTTTGAGAGGCACTGCTGCATTAGTATTTTATACTGGAAAGTCTATCTTTTAGGTATTGTAGATACATACATTATAGAATCAGTAAGATTTCCTACTGATTTGCCTGATTCTACAGTGTGATACATACCTGTTTTCTGTGTCATTTCTTTGAAATAATTTCAGGGCAGTTGGCTACAATTCTGTGGTCATGCCACCCATAGTTGGAATAGAAAATACAGTGATCTTTCACATATTAACCTTTGTACTTAAGCTTTCAGAACTTTTGCTTTTTGAACTTGGTAATCTGTGGGATGTTTTGTACCCAGAAATTAGAATTCTCACCCATTCCCCTTTTTCTCCTATTTTATACTTTGTCCCTTGCATTTTTAAATTATGTGATTTCTCTTCTGCACCCCTTATACCTGGCTAATACTATAAATGGATTTTTAAAATCCAGAACTTTTTATTTACTCATTCATTTTTCATTTACTACTGGGATATTTTTATTTTTGTTTTGCTTTTTGTCCTGGGAAAGGAAGTAGGAAATGATAGATGAGAAGAATGTTTTTAGAACTAGGTTTTTATCATAGCTTTCAAACCACTTACTTTTGAAGGCGAAAGGTTCAAGACTTGCTCCTACTTTAAAACAATGTTGCAAGGTCATTAAGTGCCTCTGAGGAAAAAGGTAACACTTCAGATAAGTTCATGGTCCTTCTGTAAAGGAGTATAATCCACTTGGTAGATCACCTGTGTCTTCTTATTTCCATTTCCTTCCTTCTCATCCCTTTTGCCATCTTTATTATCTTCAGTAATCTCCTCACTAGCAGGTAACCAGCCCTGGATAAGAGCCTAAGGGAGGATGTGTCCAGAGTACTGCTGTTAATAGATCTGGTAAAGACTTGGTATATAAGGACCTTCAACTTAAAATGATGCTCAGGAATTATCTATAGTGTTGACTTATAATATTGAGTAGGTCTATAGGAAAATACTGGCTTTTTTTACATTCAAAAACAGTTGAATATTAGAAATTTTATATGATCCAACCTAATATTCCAGATCCCCAAAGTGACTAATTGAAAAGTGTCTATTATCATGTATATGTCTGTTCTTTTTTTTACCTGTTGACTCCCCCCTCCCACACCCCCAGTCTTCTTTCAATGTCACGAAAGAATAAGATAAAACAGTGAACACCAGGGAATGCAGTGATTCATCCACTGATAGGTTATTTTTGTAGGCAGCATATCAAAGGTGATATTTTGTGGGAGCAGGGGGTCAGTTAGTCATGTGTGTAAGGCAGGATATACTGGATTTTATAAAATTACTAAGGAATATAATGAAGGTTACAATGTCCAAGATGTTTACTTGAAATGGTGGCTAGAGTCATATTGATTAATGCTGGTGAATGAGACACAAGATGGAAAATAAACCATTCCTAGACAAGTGGTAATCATAGGTGACAATTATGTTCATTATACTTTATTTAGGTGGTGGTTTTCTTCCTGGAAAATTACTTTTTTAAAGAGAAATTTGAGGCATTTCAGAATTAGATATTTTGTGGAAACTTGTGTGTAATTTTTCAGTTTTATCCAGTTTCATAAGTCTTCAGGGAATATTTTCAGGCCTAGATTTATGGACACTGTACATAATTTCTGTTACCAAAAGAACATTCTCTTATTAGGCTTATTGGAAAGCATGTTATCCGTCTTTTTGCTACCCTGTGTGAGCAGATGTTCCCTCAGCATTTTGAACCATTTTAATGCACAAGATGAGAAAAACAGAACATCAAAAGAAAAAGATCGTCATTAATTTCTGTGACTAGAAAACTGCATTTGAGCAGGGGTAAATGTCCATATTCTCAATCTTGGTTATCCCTGTGCTAAATCTGAGACAAGGCAGTGTGGGGACCTAGTCACTGTCAGACCCCAAAAATTCAATAGCAAATTTCAGATCTGTAGTAGTAGAAGAATGGATTAAAAATAAAAGTTTATGATAAACTCTAGCATGGGCCTGGCACACAGTAAGGACTCAGTTCATTTACTTTGGTTTGACTTTCTTTGCTCTTTATTCATACTGAAATTACTGCTGTCCATGATAGGCTGTGTATTAGTATCCCGTGACCCACAAATGACCACACAGTCAGTGATTTGAACAACAGAAATTTGTTCTTTAACTGGTTCTCATAGTTCTGGAGAGAATCTGGAGAATAAAGTTTGGAAGCCAAACCTTCAAACTCCGTGTCTCTGGGCAAAAATCAAGGTGTCGGCAGGGTCAGGCTCCCTCCAGCAGCCCCAGGGAAGACTCTGTTCTCACCTCTTCCCGCCTTTGTTGTGGCTGCATCATCTCTGTCTTCAAGACCAGCATCTTCACATCCCTCTGGCTCCATCTTCACATTGCTTTCTCCTCTGAGAGTGTCCGATCTGCTTCCTTGGAAGAATACATGTGATTTCATGTCAGGCCACTGGGATCATCCAGGATAATTTGCCCATGTCAGCATTCTTAATCATTCTTAATGTCCATAGACTTTGCGTGTTAGATCACATTCACAGGTTCCGGGGCTTGGGTTGGGGTCATTTTCAGCCTACTACAGACTCAGTATCCCCAATCTAGAAACCAGGCCAGAGCCTGCCCACTCTCCTACATAATGTTTAGGTCTGATTGCTGTGTTACCTCACCATCAGTATCCACCACAGGCTTTTCTGTGAGTTAGTTAATATAAACATACAATAGCAGCACTGAGTGCCTGTCCCTAATAGTAACATAGGCCAAGAATCAGTGAGCACAACTACCTCCTCTATAGTAGCAGTTTGCATCTGGGAAATCTCTGCACAGTCAATGAAGCTAATTGAGGCAAGCCAGTTGACTCCTGTAACAATTGTTCACTTTCACTCTGGAAATAGAAGGGAGCTGTGTCGTGGACTTGTATGTGTACATACATGTAAATATGTAGGACATATTTAGTGGAAGTTAAATATCAGGATCTGTGTAATTCCTTCTAAGAGATGAATAGTGGAGTTAATGGTATTTCCTAAAGAGAAGTAAAAGGAGCGTAATTTGCAACATATTATCTTCAAAGAGGAAACTAAGAGAGTTTTCACCTAGCATGCGATAAGACTCACAAAGCTTTTCAATTTTGAAAATTGAAAGTAATTCATTCTTAATGAATCTAGTGATCCTGTAATAATTAATGGTTAATTGTTCTAGAATTACTCCAAGAAAATTCCCTAAGAGCTGATGCTATTAGCCATTGACTGGACAGCTAATGCTATAGATTGATTACACATGTCCTTTCCTTGATAGCTGTTAACCGAGTAGGGTCTAATAATTGGTTAAATTTTGGAGGTGAGTTATATGGACACCAAGGTGTCATAAATGTGATAAATTCTAAAGCCCTGTTATCTGCTTTGCTATGTTTTTAATAATTATTGCCTGATGTAATGAAATTGTGTCCTATAGATTTCCTTTTTTTTTACCCTTGGGTAGGTTTTTGGCCTAAAGTACAAAGACAGAAGATTTCAACTATATACACGATAGTATTTGAAATCAGTTAAGATTCTTTACTCCTCCAGAATTCTATGATTCTATGAAATTGGTAGGAAATTTATATCAAAGTTAAGTATATAACTTTATAGTTTAAATTTCAGCAAATCATTGCTTGAACATAATAGTCAGAACTCTGTACCTGCTGAGAGTTTCAAAACTTTCCTTGGACTATAGTTACAAGGAGTCCTAAAATAAGAGGTTGATGAGAGTAATGAAGTTGAGGTACAAAGCCCAGAGTGTGTACATGAAGAAATAAGAAAATAAAAGGGGAAAAAGTGTTGGCCAAACATGAGAACTCAGCTGGATTATATAGTACCAACCAAGGTGATATAGGTTATCCATGACAGAGGACAGAGGTACCAGTGCCATGACAGTCTGTAAATGGGAATTCAAGAAATGGAGGATGATATTCCAGTCCAGTAACACGAGTCTTCCCTGGAGCCGGGTTCAAGCTCTATCAGATGTGCTAGCTGTGGTATTGCTAGGACCTTCATTAGGGGCAAGAGAGGCTGAGGGGACCAAGTCACATTACCGCTCTAGAATAGCTTCTCCAATCTTATTTTCAATAAATTTGAAACATGACGTCTGTCTATTTAGGCCTTTGAACGTTATGCATAGTTATAAGTCTTTAGTTTTAGCTCCTTACATGCTTTTTCCATAAGAGTATCAATCACTCACAGCATATACTATGCCCTGCCAGTTCCTTTTGGAACCAATTTAAATGAGAAAAATAAAGGAGTTTGGGAAAAACTTATTTAAGTATGTCTGGTAAATTGTTTTACTATTTGAGGACAGCTCTGGAGACTGAAATACATTTTCCACTTAGTAGAATTTGGCTTTTTTGTATCAACATTCATGGAAATATGTTGAAATCTTAAATGTAGAGCATATGACTTACCGCTTTTGGTATTACTTGCTGTCTAGAGTGATGTTACTCTCTACACTGCAATATATCTCTGATCAGCAGCATTCAAAATAAGGATGACTTCAGACTACAGTGATGCCTGCATATCATGATTCACAACTTTCTCTCTGTTCTGGATTCTTCAGACTGTAGACCACGTGGCTATAAACCCTTGCTTTCGTATAGGTCTAGAAAATCACTTTGATTATTGCGAAGTAAGTAGTAATAGCTGTATATCTAAAACACATTTTGTTAAATGTGACTTTCTAAATTTCCAGTATTGTTGTAGTGCTGCTTTTTTCTTTTTTGAAGTTCTGTGGGTTCTTTAGAGCAGTTTTAGGTTCACAGCAAAATTGAGAAGGTACAAAGCTTTCCCTTATACATTGTTTTTAATCTGTGTGTGTGCACGTGCACTTGCATAGAGATTTTTATTCCTTGAGCTAGTCTGTCTGCTTTAACTTTGGTTCCCTTACAATTCATTTTCCACATAGTAGCCACAGGATCTTGTTAAAACCCTGTGTGTTTTCCTTTTGAACTTAGCATAAAGTACAGACTCTTGAGCCTGCTTTAAGCATTCTGCATCAACTGACTGCTATACTATCCCACCCCAGCTCCTTCCAGCCCTGCTCCAGCTCTCTGGGCTGCAGACACAGGGCTTCCTTTCTAGTATTCTGGCATGCCAGGCCCTTCCTGCCCCATGGCCTTTGCTCATTCTGCTTCTGCTGCCTTGAAAGTTCTCTTGCTCCTCATTCTTCTTGGAGTAGCCCAAATGCTTCAGAGTCAGAAAGGCCTTCCCTGACTACTCACTCCATCACATCACCCTTGAAAACATATTCTTCATGGCACCCCCCACTAGCTGACCTCATCATGTTTGTTTCATTTGTGTGTATATTGTCTCTATTCTCCCACTAGAGTTCACCCCTTGAATGTATAGGAAACAGATTGGAGTCAGAAGTTCAAGTGCAGAGCTCAAAGGGACTTCCAAACATCTTTTATAGATAATAAGAAATGCTGAATTTTGTTTTTTATTTAAAATTTTTCATTTTATAAGACTTGGGTTAAAATACAGAATTCCAATTACAGTTGGAACGAGTTACCAGATAGTTTATTATGCGGTTCGTGTGCCAGAAATTGCACAGCATGAAGCACAAAATGCTTTTTTGAGGAACTGCACAGCCAGGTAAGAATTTTATGCTAAGCCTATTTCATCCCCACAGAGGAAGGCCTTTCCCTATAAATGAAGTCTTATATTTCCTTTCTGCCAAATAAATGTAATAAACTGTCATCACTGCTCCCCCACTTTTGTTCAGTGAGAATGAGCCTCTTCTGCTGGTTGCAGTCACTGTGGCAATCCATTCTTCTTTCTGCTGCCATTAGCTCTTACCTTCGCTGGAAGTGTGCTGTGTGTTTTCCCCATCCAGTTTACATTGAGTTTCACGTAATTCACAGGGATTAAAACTTCACTCGGATGCTCTAGACTGCATGGCCATCAAAACATTTTGGAATATTAAAGCATGCTTTAATATGGAAACTGATTCAACCGTTTGTTTTAAGCTATTGATTTCTTCCATAGTTTGGGATGTTTTTCAGGCTCTTAGTGGTCTGATTCTCTTAGCACATTTATTAAAGCATCTTTTAAATATGATATAATAACATTTATATTACTCAGCACCTTTGGCACTCAGAATGGTTTTGCATGTTCTTCTTCTGTTGAATTGATTGTAGGGAAACGTCGTGGAATTTGACTGTCTGGCCACTTTATGCTAGCACTTGAGGACCTGGGGACTGCTTGCTCACTTGTTCCCACATGGGTCTTCCAGACAGGGCCACCTCCACTGGTCACTAATTCTTAGGAGGGACTTCTTAAGGAAACTTCAAGTCTGCACCAGGAAAAAAACAGTGGGGATCCATCACTTTCCAAATATTAATAAAATGAGAGACAGAACAACAGGTTCTCCTTTGAGAATTACTGATGGAGATTCCATCCACATGTGAAAGCATTCCCTCCTAGATAGTAGTACCCTGACATTTTGAAACAAGGGTGACTCTGCCATCTTAGTTCAGAGAGCTCTCTGATAATAGCCTTCTGGGAAAGGGAGCCTCTGTGACATGTAGCCCAGGAGGCAAGCCTGCTCTGGTAGAAGACATCTGAGTAGGAAGCCAATCCTAGCCCTTAGGATATTGACCCTGGGGTTCAGATCACCAATGGGTTTAAGCAGAGACCTTTAATTCCAGCTTTTTCTCAAAAGGTTTCATCAGTCTGAACTAAAGGTATTATAAACACATAATACAGGAGATATTACAAGCCTGCATTTGCCTGGAAACCAGGTTGTCGCCAGGCTCCAATGTCATAAAGGAATCATTCCTTCCTTCTCTTTTGCCCTACAATGACTGTATGAGGGTGGGGTGTAGATAGCTAATAACTGCTTTAACTCCCCTAAGGAAAAGGTAGCTGAGCTTTGTGACCGTGGGGAATAGCTCCCAGCGCCAGGTCCTTGTCTCTTGTTGGTGACCAAAAAGCAGAGTTTATGGATCGCAGTGGTAAAAAGGACTGGCTGCTACAGAATTCACAACTTCATTCTAAGCACAACTAGGCATAATTTTTTTTAGATGTTGCCTTTTACAAGTTTTAGGGAATATTTTATTTTACATTTCAGGCACATGCTCTTTATGTGAGCATTTGGGCTTTGCTGGAGAGTGTAGAACCCTAAACATTCAATGTGATGATCTTGGAACCTTCTTAATTTCTTTCTTCCCATTCTTAGTCTCTCTTCCCACTTCCTTTCACTCTTCTGAAAATTAACACCTGCCAGCGAAATCAACTTTATGCTGCTTTCACTGGAGACTGGTGTCTAAAAATCAATCCTGGCAGCTAATGTAAAGTGAAATTTGGAAGACGCCTGGATTCTCATGGAGTCGTGCAGGCTGAAGTTATTAAAGAGGATTAGGGACCACAGCTGGTGAGCAGATGGAATGCTTATAATTTCACAATCTTAGGTGGCTATGAACCCAAATCTTCACAAAGCCTATTTGCTTTTTCTCTAGCTCATTTCACTTCATCCTGCTGGAATATAACCCTGCTCAAATGTGATACTTTAATTGTTGTACCTGATGAGTGGTCAGTCACTTAGATGGCATCATTTATAATTCTGATCATGCAGTTTCTTACTCGTTTGCATTTTAGTAACCACTATTTAGTAATGTACTTAAGAGAAGCTTAGTAGACAGGAAAGAGAGAATAAGACACTTACATTTCATTCAAAATGTAGAAATGAGACTAGTTCATGACGTACTAACAATGCAGTGTAATTATGGTGAAGACTAGTTCACAGTAATTACAGTTCAACAGTTAAACTATCTGCAGTTTAGAGAAACTCTTGAATTGTTTCCTCAGCTCCTTTTCTGTGTGTCAATTCCTTCAGAAAGTCTTTGTCATGCATGCAGTCAGACAAGTCACCTGGACCAGCTGCCTTCATCTGCTCTGCTTTCTAATCACAGACCACTCAACCCCCCACCTCCAGTGTTCTCTTCTTTGTTGGTTCTGACTTATTATAAAAATAGGGGGCCTTACACGTGCACAGAGCAATTGTTAGCCTCCGCAGAAGCACAGGCCTGGGCCACACTCTTTGGTAGATTGGTGTTTCTTCCACAAAACAAAATGTTTGTGAGACTTTTGCTCACTGGCTGTAACAGAAGGTCAAATTAGGAACTTCATTCTATACATACAAAGATATTAATCTAGACTTCAGTAGTCATTACTTTATCTAAGGGCAGAATTGGTGTCCACTAGACAGCTTAGCACTTCTTTATCCTTACTGAAAGACTTCAGAAAAATGGCTCCTCTACTTTCGAGCTAATGCTGAGTGTCTGAAGATAGGGAAAAACAGTGGGAGCTGTAAGTAAGTTTAGTCTGGAGACTCTCTGTACTAGCTGATGGGGAAGAAAACAACACACAGAAATTTCAGGTGGTGGTACACAGCAAACAGCTGTAGTTTATGGTCCAACGTAGTCTCTGTTCTTTTGGAACCAGTATGTGGTTCTTCTCTAAAGCCACAGTCAGCTGCAAAAATATTGTAACATGTGTTTTGGAAGCAATTACTGCATAATAGTGTTCTGCCTCAAAACATCCTGAATGATATATTTCTATATAGAGGAGGGGGTGCTGTGTTACTGATGCATTGGCACGAAATAGTCTGTAGAATTATCATAGTCTTTTTTTGGATCAGCTTTTCAAATGATTTTCAGTAGCTTCTTTTTGGCCTTCTAAATCGGCCTTCTGTAATTGGATATGACCTCTTATGGAAGCAGTAGTATAAACACATTTTAACTTCCAGTGTAATTATTTTGTACTGAACCAAGTGGTCTAGTTATGCCTTCAAGCTGGTAGATGTGTTTATCTTGCATAAGTAAAATTGTTCTCCCCAGCCTTCTCATGTTCCTCTTGGATATAGGGGATGGTAGCATGAGAGGATGTTTTCGAAGTCCTCTAAGAAGAAATAGAGTTAGACTGAGAATCAGAAGACCTAGAGTTGATACTGGGTTCTTTTAGATTTGCCTATGTGATCTTGACCAAATTCTTAAAATCTCTAGTTTGTAGGAACCATATCTAGTAAATGGGAAAAATAATACCAAATATATGTTTGCATATGATTGATACATATATTGAATTATGAGGGCTGCCATAACAAAGTACCACAAACTGGATGGCTTAAACAGGTATTTATTGTCTCACAGGTCTGGGGACTAGAAGTCTCAGATCACAGTGTCTGCGCATTTGGCTTCTTCTGAGGGCTGTGAGGGAGGGATCTGTTCCAGGCTCCTCTCCTTGGCTTGTAGATGGCCACCTTGTCTCTGTGTCTTCACATCGTCTTCCCTCTGTATGTGTTTGTCCAAATTTCCTCCTTTTACAAAATACATTAGTCATATTGGGTTAGGTCCCACCCTAATGACCTAATTTTAACTTAATTACCTCTGAAAAGACACTATCTCAAAGACAGTCACATGCTGAGTTACTGGGGGTTAGCACTTCAGTACATGGATTTTTTAGAGGAAAACTAGCCGATAACAATGCCTTACAGAGGGCTATCTAATTATAAATTATGTTATTATATCATAGTTTATGAATCTTTGAATAACTCTGAGTATTCAAACAATTTAATAAAATTTTATACCAATGGATTCATTGATAGGGGGAAAAATCACACTTCTTTTTTAAAACCTGAAACTTAAGATTCACCTGTGTTTTTCATTCCTTATGGTGAATTTGCAAGTGAAAAGATAATATCTTTTACTCTACAGGAATGAGATGAAGTTTTAGTAGGAATGGGTAAGTTAAATTGCTAATTACCAGCAGGATTAAAGAAATCTAAATTAATCTTTTGCTCAAGGATCAGTGGACTTGCTTGGAAGTTAAAGTTTGAGCAAATGGCAGTGTTTTACTCAAAAGTATCAACTGCTAGTGCTTAGATGCTTGCTACAGGTGGTAAACCACAGACCGAGTCTGCCATAGAGCCAAGTCGGACTTTGTGGGCCTGAGATAGAGAGCAATGCAAAGAATGAGATCCCTCAATGGAAAATGCTAAGCTTTTCATTCACCGGGATTGCAGTTGGAGGACTGTTAATTATGGGAAGAAAAGCAACCAGACGGTCACATACTCCTAGGCAGAAAGGAGAGGGTAGTCAGGGCAGTTGGAAGCATGCATTAAGACTGCAAAAAAGGGAGACTTGCAAATACTTTTGCAGGTCAAACTTTTCTATTTGGCTGAGTAACTAATTGCTAAATAGGCATAATAGAGTCATCTCAAATGGTTCTTTAGAAACGCATGATTTGTGCACACAAAAAAACTATTGTAGAACAGGAAAGCTGGAAAACAACTAACTTGGCTAAACAGAGCTAAGGCATTTTAGCCTTTAAAAACAACTTTGTGCATTCCGATTTAATTTTCTGAAATAAAATTAGTGTGTGGCAGATAAAATAAAATTAGTGCTAACTAATAGATAAAATGCTCCATTCTCCAGGATACTGCCCAGAGAGAAATCCAAGAATTTTCCGTTGCTTAATTAGTAATGTGCTTAGTTGCAGTTTTATCGTCACAGCAATAGTGATTGCTTTATTAAGGGTTTTAGCCAGGCAGACTGTAGAAATACTCCCGATTCATACCAAATTCAGGGTTCTAATGAATTTACTTACTAGGTGCATAGTAGTTTCCTATGCAAAAATATAGACGTACAGATTTTGGACACAGTTTTGTCATAATGTATTTTTTAATTGTAATATTGTGATCTATAAAGATGTCTTCTTTTACAACTCTTCTCATATGATGTAGATTATTTCTTGTTTCTAAATACTTAGAGACTGAAAGCATAGTATGTGCATTTGTGGGCAGTGTTTCTCAGCATTTATTCAGTCAGACACTCAACAGAAGTTTCTGAGCCAGGTATTGCACTAGGCACTGGGGAATCAATGGCACCCAGCACAGACATGATTCCTGTGCTCACAAAGCTTACCTTTGCCCTCTGAACTGGAACATGCCATGGGATGTATACTTGAATATGCAGAGGATTTTGGTGTGTTAGGGAGAAGCAGGCTCTCAGCAGAGGCATGAAGGGTGAGAAGTCAGCCAGACTAGGAGGGGAGGGATAGATATGTGCGTATTCTTATTCTGTACTATCTTCCACCCTTGGGTCACTTAAGGTTTGTCACAAATTAACCTCTTACATTATGGTATTTTATAATAGAAATTTTATTATTATAATCTTCAGCAAATTAAAGTCAATTACCTAGACGAGAAATTGCCAATTTTAATGTAATTGTGAGAGCCATATTTTGAATCTTTTTGTCTCTATCACTCATTCCTTTTTCATGCCACCCCACTCCAAAACTAGGGGGGCATCTCTTCTGTTTTGTGTTGTTGTTTTTTTCATTTACTATCTTTTATATTTTTCTCTCGGGCATTTTTATTTATTGTCCAGTTTGGTCCATGACTCAAATAGCTGATTCTGCTTATGGGTCCCCCTGTGGGCCCGATGAGCTGTGTTCCAGAGGTTGTAAACCTCAGCTGTTAGGAGATGGAGACCAGGTGAGAATGATTTGTCATTTGCAGACTTTGAAATAGCTGGTATAGCTGATAAAGTGTGCCACTTATAGAGCTGGTTTTGGATATAAATGTAATATTTTAGTTCTTAGACCATTTAACTGCATTTTTAAAATATATACGCACAAGACATTATTCAGGCCTGTGACTATCATGTTTTGAACAAGAAAGGCAGCCCATTTAGACAATGGAGATGCCAGCTGTGTGGCTCAGAAAAGTCCTTTATTTTATACAGAAAACAAAATAATTTAAATTCCAAACAATTTAACTTTATCAAAGACTTAGAATGAGACAGCAAGATCCATACATATGCCTTTGGTGTAATTTCCTTGGAAACAAGTCATGACTTCTTTCACATTGACCTTGGATTTGTGGGCTCTCTGGTCCTCAGACAGGGGTTTTAATTCTAGAGGAAAAAACGTCTCTCATCAATAGCATCCTCCATATAGGCATTCCCTGCTTGGTGGCCCAAACTAACTTTTCATTTTCGTTTCTCATTTTGATGCATTTAGCACACAGTCCATTTTCTTTTTTGGATTGGAGCAGATGGTGCTGTCTCTTTTGATTATCTGTGTTTTAAAGGGAAATGTTGATTAGGAGGAATAAGAAATGAAACATGGCCAGATTAAATTGAGAGCAGAAATTACACAATCCCCAAGAAGAGCCGAATGTGCATTATGCTTTTCTACTTAAAGTTTTCCAGGGTTCATTTTTAAGTTTATAGAGTTCAATTTTGCTATATATTATAGTGTCATTTAAAATGGTTCTTGGTTTATTGGTTTGCTTTTTTTTAACTTTAATTTCTAAAAGATAGAGAAATCAGAAATATTTAGATTTATTTTTCCTTCTAGTCACATTTAAATAAGAGAATATTTGGGTAGTTTTGGCTAAATTCTACTTCATGCATCTAACGTCTCTCACCTGTGGACTACACATTTTCTTATTGTTGGCCAAGTGACCTTAAGCCAAAATATTTAACAGGTGTTCAAAGCAGAAGTCTCAAGGAAGTGTACAAAGAGGCACAGAAAATAGCCTAAAGGGCTTCCCACTAGCTACATTTGGGACAATTTTAGCATCTAAAAGAATAATGGCACTGGAGTATTACAAATTTTATTGAACTTAAAAGAAGAATCTGTGAGTTAATAAAGTGGGAGAGAAAACTGAAAAACATAGGAGGAATGATAAAATTAGCAACATTACCAACTATTAATACAGTATCTTCAGGCAAAGATCATCAGTGTCTACTATAATCATCAGGTGAAAGAGGGATATGCTATGCAACACTGCAGCCAAGTGATTAGATCAAAGTGCTGAGCATCACCAGAAGGTTCAAACTGGCACTGTGTACTTCCTCATGTATGGGATGGGAAGTGCATCTATAAAGAATTTTTGCCAAAAATTTTTAGCCTGAATTTAATTATGAGGAAATAGTCACACAATCCAGATAGTGGTATTGGCCATAAGAAACTGGTCTAGACTCTTCAAAAATATCAGCCTTAGGAAATTAATAAATACAAGGGATTTCTGTTTTAGATTAAACGAGATTAATGAAACCAGACAAGTAATGCAACGTGTTCCTTAATTGGACCCTGGATTTGGGGAGAGGGGGCATTAAAAATATTAGAGGAAACAGTAGAACAAGTGAGGAAATTATAATATGTAATGTGGATTAGGTTGTATTCTATCAGTGTTAGATCTCTCTCTCTCCCCCTCCTCCCTCCCTTTCACTCTATCTAGAAATCAGTGGAAGAAAATATCCTCCGGTGAGGGTAAAAAACAAACAAACAACAACAACAAAACTTTCTGTATAGGTGGTATAAATATTAAAATTCTCTTTCAGATTTAATGTGTTACAAAATTATGCTTTCTGAATTCTGACTGTCAGTTGACAGTCTTATAAAAGTATTGAATATGCTACTTGAAAAGTTTTCATTGTGACATGCCAAGCTTTAATGAAAAAACATTTTGCGGAAATGTTTATAGATGCCAGTGCAGAAAGTAGTGTATAAACTTTAATTACCTTTGTAAGTCATTCTATCCTGTATTTAAGCAATTGCCTTCCTGTTACACACCCAGGGAGGGTACCAGCTTTTGCTGGATAATCATGGAGTTGAGCCTTCCCCCAAAATAAAAGAGCTATATCTGGCACAGGTTAGGGCGCAGCTAGCCAGTAAGATGGTTCAAACATGCAGAAGAAGGAAAGGGAAGAATGGGTGCTGGAGTTGAGCTTGCCAGGCAAACATATCTATCTGGTACTTTATTCATTTTTTGTGCAGTTTTCATCCCAGTTTAATTGGATGTTCTTAAAAATCGTAGATGCTTTTTGCCCAGTTACATGCATATCTATGATTTTTGCCTTGTGAAGTAAACACAAGAATTTTTCTTTGAGAATTTGACAGAAATGAATATAGAATCTCCTAGTATTTCAAGTAGAACCCAGTTTAGTTGCTATCACAGAAGGCAGCTAAGAGATAAACTTTTGGTTGACCTGGGAATCAACAAGGGTATCATATCTGGTGCTTCCCCTTCTCATTATGGACACAGGCCTAGCACTTAGGTATTAAAATATTTATACCTCAAGTGTAAGACAGCTTTTGCGTGAAGGGACCCATTGTGCCTACAGGTTGATTAATGTGAATGTTACCAAATCTTGGGCCGGAGAAGAAAAGAATTCTTTCTACTGAGTTCCAGAAATAACAACAAAAGCTCAGAGGAAATCAGCCCCCCCTTGTCCCATTTACATTCTCTGGCCATCCTCCTGTCCAGCCGTGCACTCCACCTGCAAAAGGAATCCATCTCTCCTTTCTTTAAGGTTCCAGAATCTGTTTGCAACCCAAGTTACTCTTGAAAATATTTTTCTAAACTGGAAGGCAACTTCCCACCACATATGTTCACCTGCCGGCTGCGTTCTTTTTAGTGTTTAGAGTCTGGTATTCTCTTGGCTATCTTTCAGAATTTCAAATAGAGTAACCACTTAGCTAGCTAAATGGCTGGAGATGCTCGTCTTTGCATTTTTAGCATCAGGATGATTGACATCTGAAGATATTCCTGGACTAGGTGTCTTGGGGAATAACTGCAATGCCCTTATATTTTACAAATTTATTCCTTGTGATTTTACACATTTTTAATATTTGTATTTAACACCATTAAATGTGGATCATAATCACTAAATCTGGGATTTTTAGTAATTATTCCTACTTTTATATGTATTTATGGATTCTTTTCCCCCCACCATAAGTAATATTAAAAAATGAAGATAGTTATTTGGTTTTCTGATTGGAAAAGCAATTCAATGAACATTTTTAATCTGTCTTCCTTCATCCCTATTTATTCTCATCATCATTTGTAGGTATTAACTGGATATTCAGCTTATTATTGAGTCTTTTTTTCTTCTTCTACAAGTGGTTATTTCTGTTTGCTTAGTTTTTATATTGAGTGTTTGCTATTGATTTTAAACCTCTTATCCCCAAAATGGACATGACCAAAAAGTTTCATGTTTTCCACACCCCTAATTTATTACACATAATTTGTTAAAGAGATTAGCTAAATCAGCTCCTTGGCAAATCTGAGAAAGTATATTATGTTATTCTGGGCATATCTGTAATGAGCCTTGTAGATGAGAACTAGACAGAATGTTATACAGGGAAGTAATGCTGATGTCATCCCACTGGAATGAAGGGGCCAGTCCAACCCTAAATACATTCTATAGCTAGCAGCTAAGTGTCTAGCTGTAGTTCTTTTCTAAGAAGGAAAAAATGTGAGACAAACCAAAGAACTAAATTGTGTATATAAAAAGGGATATTTTAATTAGTTTAGGTCTTACAGTTATTCAAACAGTCTGAACTTACTGTTCTTTTTTAGAGCAAACATAAAAACCATTATTTGTGGAAAGTTTAAATTTCACATGACACATATTCTCTCTCTGTGTGTGGGGTTTTATTTTTCTTTCTTTCTTTTAAATGTATTTTCCTTGCTTGTGTATTTTTATCTTAACTTTCCCTTTGCTATAAATGTTTTATTTCTTAGAAGGAGATTTGTTTTTAAGGGGAAGAAAGACTTAAGTCACTGAGCTGAATTCCCCCTTACCCCTTTTTTAGTATTTCTTAATAGGGTGGTTCTCAACCCAGTGGGGCTTGTTTGAACTGGAGACTTCCATCTTACCTCCTTTCCAGGAAATTACCTACCCCCACATGTGTTTATATCTGCCAAACAAAATGCCTTCTCTGCTCGGAGCTCAGAGAGTGCCCTGTATCCCTTTTTCACTGACTAGCACCATCTTCACTGTGAGGAACAGGCTTTCAAATAGTAAAAGGGAGCGATGTAAAAGGTGGGTTGTCGTGTCCATCCACTTCTGCTGGGGTCACAAACCTAACTGACGTAGATAGAAAATGGTTTTTAATCTGTTTGAACTTGTGGCAGCTTGAATGCCAGGAGAAAGAAATACAAAGTTGGCCTGTAAGATTTGCCTCTGGGATTAATATATTTGTAGCAAACCAAAGGGAAGAAGGCAAGCCTGATAATGAAGAAAGAACCTTGCACTACAACCTTGCACCTGAACCATGCATTTCTGCCTCTTCTAGGACAATCTTTTACTCATTTGCCACACAAGTTTTTTAAGGGGAAGGAAAACAAAAACAAACAGTTCTTGATAAGAAGGTATCCACAAGACAAATGATCAGAACTATTGTTTTGTTTTTTTCTAAGGGGATTAACTATTATTTTTCTCCTCTCTCGCAGTATGGAGTGTGTGTGTGTATGTGTGTGTGTGTGTGTCAGAGACACAGAAACAGAAAAAGAAAGCATGTGAGCAAGCAGAAACATACTCTGAAATATGCTCTGTACAGTTGGGCTCTGAAATTGTTTTATGAAAAGGGTGATAATAATTCAAAGACAACTCCAAGGCACAGCTAAATATTGCGTAGGGAGAGCTAGGCTGAGGTCTGAGTTAACTCAGTTATTTAGGTAGCAGAGTTGTGAATTTTGGCATTTTCCACCAGAGTGTTAGCTTTCATACAAGAGTTTATTTTCTATGTGGTAACTGTCGCTTTAGCTCAGTTAAACAGGTTTTATTTTCACTCTTGTCTGTGCAAATTGTGTGCCTGGCATTTATTTTTTTCTCTTAAGTCTGTGGCAGCAGAAATGGAAAAGCATTAAATAATTGTGGTGGGAATGCATTTTTCTCTTCTCTCTCCACATTCACCAATTAGAACCTTAAGGAACCAATCCAGTCTGGCTTTGATGTGGCATTTCTGCTGAGATAATAGGGTAGTGATTGTCCTATCACTACCTTTCCTCTCCCACCCTGCTCTTTTTACTTTTGATCTTCTCAGAATCCTTTCTTTCTCTTCATTCATGGCCCAATTTTCTTATTCTTCCTTTTTTCACATAACTTCTCCCCAGATCCAAAGGCCTTTGCTTTATTAATTTAACAGCTTTTTCTGAGTTTAAAAACAGCCAACAACACAACTGTCTCGTGGGACTTAGAGGGTCTTTGCTGCTACTTATGTTTCTCCCATTCACCTCCATCAAACACTCTACTGGTCTTAACCCATGTTCTCTGCCACGTGACTCCCAGGACTCTCCTACTTTGCCATGATTCAGTCAAAGGTTTCATTTGCTTTGGGACCTTGTACTAGGCTTGTGGTTCTGGGGAAAACACATCTGCTTCTTGAGCCTCAGTTTCCTCATTAGCTGCTCATCCTCATTCCCCAGTCAACAAAGATACCTGCGGCTATTGTGTTCAGTGCTGGAGATATGCAGAGTAGACTTCAGTCCTGCCTGCTGCTGTCAAATGGGGCAGAGAACATCCGTCTTACAAAAAGGATGTAAAAATGAGCAGGATGATGGTGCATGGACAAGCACGTACCTAGGTGCTCAGCAGTGTCAGCTTTCATTATTATAGTAAGAAGACAAGAAAGGTCATGACCTCATTCTGGGGGTTGTTTTTATCTCAGTCAGGACCTTTTGCTTGTATTCCTGGCTCTTATCTGAAACCCATTCTTTTCGGTGTTGTACAGATTTTTTTCCTCTTCTAATCCAACCTCTGTCCCATTTTTTCTTTTTCTGTCCAAAGCATAACTATTTCTTCTGACATCTTTGAAAGCTGTCTCTGGGGAGGGATCTCTGATTTTTATTTCTCTCCTTTTCTTCCGTCTTTCATGCCCTATATCTAGTGCATGGTCCTGAAGATTCTTCTTTTGCAGAGCTCTTTAATTCTTCCCTTCTTTCTTGAATAGGTGATCATCTCTATTCTAGGCTTAATCTTTGTTACTCAAGGCTAGTGTCTGGCTTCTTGTTCTTCTAGGACACTTTCACTGTGTCAGTCTCACAGAAGCAGACAGTGACCTCCTTCAGCTAGCTGTTTGTATATATCTAGCTATGTGTGGGTTTGAAGCCATGGGTCTTTCAAGTTCTAGAATAACTGGTGATTGAGAAAGTTTTGTTTTTAACAACTGAAGCAGTTCTTTATTACAACTCTGCTTTTTTTTCCCCCCTGACAATTAACTTCTAAGATACATAATATTTATGGTTTCCTTGGTGTAGGAGCTTCCAGAAAATGTGATGGTATATACTCCTTTGACTTTTGGGTATGATCCATTATTATCTATACCTTAACATAAATACAGGATTATAAATGAGCTTGTGACATTTGGTCTTTTGAATCTGAATTTTCTTTTGTAATTTTAAAAAATATCTTAGTGCTACTAGCTCATTTATTTTTCTCACCAAAATAAAGATAATCATATTCTAAACAGAATGTCATGGGAAAAAATGAAGAACTGATCTTTTTGTAGTTTAGGGTAGTATCATCTAGAAGTTCTTATTTCCTTTATATAGACTTGGTTTACTGATTTAGCCAACAAGTATCTATTGAGCTCTGATCCTGCAGAAACTGTGATTGGTGCTGTGGGCTAAATGGTGAGCATGTCCTACAGTAGGTGTCAGAAAACTGCAACCTGTCCTGTGGCATGATCTTGTGAGCTTCTCACAAGATGGGTATTACATTTTAAATGTCCATAGAAACAAAGAAGAATTTGGCAGGCCTATATGGTGGCCCACAAAGTTTAAAATATTTACTATCTGGGCAAAAAAGATAAAGGGGATTATGATGTATAAATTTTGAGTTATAAAATAAGTAAGCCATGGGATGTAATGCACAGTACAGGGAATGTAGTCATAACTTCGTACAGTGACAGAGATGGTTACTAGACTTATGATGGTGATCACTTCATAAGGTGTATACAATGTCAAATCACTCTATTGTACATCTGAAACTAGTATATGATATGTCAACTATCCTACCTAATAAAAGGGTAATATGTAAATTGACCGCACCTTCGCTACGCCTAAGCCACGACCACTAGTCACACCCACCAGCCAATCAGGGCGAGTATGCAAATAAACCCAACCAAGATGGCTACAGCCACAGAGAGCAAGGTTTCCCAGGCAACGGAGGAAGCCAAGCTTTCCACCTGCCCTTGCTAGGCCTAAACCTCCACTCAAGCTACAAAGTTTCAATTGTAGAAGGTAAACAAATCTTAACAGAAATGGCGGCAGCCACGGAGCTGGAGAGAGCAGGGCAACCCTGGCAATGGAGAAAGCAAAGCTTTCTGCACACCCTGGCCAGGCCCCGGCCTCCGCGGATCGAGCAGGAGGCTTGGCTCCGCTCCAGGCTACTAAGTTTCAGTTGTAGAAGGTAAATAAATTCCAGATACCAGGGCCTCCTCTTGGGTCGCCAGGGGGCGTGGCTGGCCTGCAAAGCACCACAGGCCCCTTGCTCAGGCAGCCCCACGCCCCAAGGGAACCCCCATCCTGATCCGGGACACCCTTCAGGGCAAACCAGCTGGCCCCCACCCCTGCACCAGGCCTCTATCCTATCTAATAAAAGGGTAATATGCAGATTGACCATCACTCCAACACAATATGGATGCCCCCATGTGGACACAAGATGGCCACCACAAGATGGCCAGCAGGGGAGGGCAGTTGAGAGGGACCCAGTCCTGCAAGGGAGGGCAGTTGGAGGCGATCAACCCTGCAGGGGAGGGCAGTTAGGGGTGACCAGGCCGGCAGAGGAAGGAAGTTGGGGGCAAACAGGCTGGCAGGGGAGCAGTTAAGCATCAATCAGGCTGGCAGCAGAGTGGTTAGGGGGTGATCAGGCTGGCAGGCAGAAGTGGTTAGGGGCAATCAGGAAGGCAGGCAGGCGAGCAGTTGGGAGCCAGCAGTCCTGGATTGTGAGAGGGATCCCAGATTGAAGAGGGTACAGGCTGGGCTGAGGGACACCCCCCTCTCCGTGCATGAATTTCGTGCAACGGGCCTCTAGTACTTCAATAAACATTTAGTTAAAATATTTTCTATCTGGTTATTTTCAGGAAAAAAAAAAAATAGTCTACTCTGGACTTACTAGTATAGTATCTGCCTTCCAGAAGCTTGTATTTTGGTAGGAAAGACAAGTAATAAACAAGGGAACAAATAAACAAGAGAATTAATTTTCAGGTTTTGATAACTGATAGGAAGGCATAAGCAGGATGTGAGAATGACTGCAGTGAGGCTGGGACAAGCAGTGGGAGTTGAGGTAGGATTCTTTGAAGAGGTGGCATTGAGATTAGACCGGAACAATGAGGATGAACAGCCCTGTGAAGAGCTGGGCTTACTGACTTCTCACTTCCTAGTTCAGCTTCCCCCATCACCTCCAAATGCCTCCTTGCCCACAGAGCTCAGCTAGATGTTGGTCCCTAGGCAGCTTATAGAATCTCTATTGGATTGTCATTGCCATAGCACCTATCGCATTGTAATTGCCTATTTGCTTTTATTCTCCCACCCAACCCCTCAACCCCACTAGACTTGAAATATCTTAAAGGTAAGGACATATGTCTTGGTAATTATATATCTCTAGCATTTAGCTTATAAATTAGGTTTAACAGTTAAGTAAATCTATAAACTCAAAATTAGATTCCATCAAGCAGATTTTGGAAATCAGAAGGTTCCTCTAGCACAGTGGTCAGCAAACTGCGGCTCTGTTGACTAATGAGTTTGCCTACCACTGCTCTAGCAAAACAGATTCTTAAGTTTAAATTCTATCATTTACCTTTCTTTTAATACAATCTTCCTACTTCCTACTCCTAGCACTTTCCCCATTTCATTTCTAAAACAATTCTTGCCCTTCCTCCAAACTTGCCCATTTCCTCATCTTATTAAACGATACCATCTTCCCTCTAGTTGATTAATCCAAAAACTGGGGATTATTTTTTATCCCTGATTCTTCTCATTCTCCCACCCTTGCCTATCATATCCAACCCTTCAGCACCTAAACCTCTAAAACCAGTCCTGTTCTCATCATTTTTACTATCATCCCTAGCCCAGGCCAGCTCTATCCTTCACCTGAACCAGTGTGACAGTGTTCTGCTTGGTCTTGCTGCTTACACCTTCCCTTCACATGTCCATTACCCATGCAGAAGCCAAGCAGAGCTTTTCACACTCAAAGTAAGATCATGGCAGTCCCTCTACCTAACCACTCCAGTGGCTGCCATCAAACTTAGAATAAAAAT
This sequence comes from Eptesicus fuscus, assembly GCF_027574615.1. Lineage (NCBI taxonomy): Eukaryota > Metazoa > Chordata > Mammalia > Chiroptera > Vespertilionidae > Eptesicus > Eptesicus fuscus. The sequence continues at coordinate 32,676,724 of NC_072475.1, forward strand.
TGAACTCAAAAGCCTGAACTCACAGCCCTGCATGAACTGGCACCCATATCTTCAAACTCATCTCTTCCTTGCCCTCAGCTTCTAGCTATGCTGGTATCCTCCTCCTCCTTCTTGGACCCTTCTATTCCCTGTTGCCTGTTGAATTCTTAGGTGGAACTCAGTATTAACCTAGTCAACTTCGTGAATGTGTAAGGCAATATAGTAGCTAGTTAGCACAACCACAGTGAACTCCCTACCCTAAAGAATCCCTGTTCCTGATTTTCATTATCATGTTTATGGAACCAAAAGTTCATGGTAGCAGGCAAGTGACTGAATGATAACCCTTAGTAAAGGCCTTGGGGAAGGAACTTGACCACCTTATTGCCTTTTAATGGTATTAACTTTTTCTTTCCCCCTCTTTTTCCATGCAGAGTATGAGTTGGAAGTAAAGAGGGTGCAAGACATTCTTTCAGGAATAGAGAAACCACAGGTATGTTTTCTGGACTTCTCAGCATAAATGACACTTTCTTAAGTATTTCAAGTGTGCTTTTCTTTTACCACATAGTAGGTAAGCAAAAGGGCCCCTTTCCATTGCAGATTATTCATAGACTATGAAATAGTGTTGCTATTAATGGAGCATGAAAATATAGAACAGAGGTCTTCTGTGTAGTTGTAATCCACTGAAATGTCCCCTGTATTTAGGTACTCTGAATGCAACTAGGTATTCTTCAGAACTTCTAAGGATACATCTCCACCCTACTTCCCCCCCAACCCTAAGGTCTACAGAACTGTTTTCTTTTAGTAATTTCCTTTTACCTGTATAAATGAAGTAATAATTTTTGAAAACCTCAGTAATTCTAAGTATTTTTCCAGGTAAATTTCAAAAAGATACTTAAATATTAGCTGAGAAAAATAAGTCCAAAATATTGAGTGTAATGCCAAGAAAAAAATTGGTGGAAGTGGTGATATTATGAAGTTTTAAGCTTGATTTGCCAGCTGCTTTGAAATGGAAGTGAAAAACTCAAAATGTTGATTCAGCCTTTCATCTGAGATTAGAGAGCCAAGTTCTTGGGTGTGTTTTCTAGCTGAATGGGAAAACCTTGATTCTTCATGTGTTTGAAATACTAAGGCTTTTTAACAGAAGAGTCCAAACATGCCTCGAGCTATGTAGATGAGTTTAACTAAACCTAAAAGCATGAGGTGTGTTGGATGAGGGTCACAATAGGGTACTTGTAGAGGAAAGGGGTGTTGATGTTGGGTTGGGGAGTCTGTACTTAATCTGGCAAGGAGCAGGTAGCCATTTAGAGTTTTTGAGCAAAGAAGTATATAATCAGGGCTGTACTCAGGATGATCAAACAGTTAGCTTTGGAGGAGAGGAGGATGGACCCAGAGAGCCCTGTCAGGAATCTGTCACCTAGTGGTGGTGAGAAGTTGTGAGAGTCAGAATTAGGGTGAGGCATCAGCCATGGCAAGGAGAGGTGGACTCTAGAGCCGTCCTAAGGAGAAATCAAGAAGGTGGTAAAACCTATTAGAAATCTGGTTTTATGATAACTGAGCTTTCTGGCTTAGATGCCTTGATTGCTGTCCCACCCAGCAGTGGGACACTCCGCACAGGACTCAGTACCACCAGTTCTGCCCCATCTTCACTGTACTTGGTGTGCATTTAATACATCATACTCCATTTACTGTGTCTGTGTCTTTCCCAGCAATCTGTGTCCTCTTTGTGTCTCCGTTGCCATTCTCAGACACGTGGAGTTTGTTTTACTAGCAGGGCATCCAGGAGGATAAACACAGTGGGCAGTTGCAAGTATCTGGTAGGTCCATGCTGTGGGGAGAGGGGAGCAAGATACCGATGGAGAATGATCAAGTCGTAGGAATGGACGAGAGCTTTGGGCGTGGATGGGGGCAGGAGTACAGAGAGATTCGAAAAGGCTTGAGGGCAGAATCGTAGGAAAAGCTTACATTTATAGGATGGCAGAAAGAAGAAAACGCCATGAGGAAAACAGAAGTCATAATCAGAGAGAAGGCAGAGCAGCAATAGGTTAGTTGACTGTCCCAGATATAGTCACAAACATCATAGCCCTGTCTCTGTCATGTGCGCGCACACACACACATACACATACACACATGGTGTTTTTCTTAGTCCTTTCTTTACTGCAGAAGGGACAGAGTCCATGTTTCTGAGGACCATGTGTCTAGCAAGGTAAAAGCAATATTGAAATGCATTGGTGTTTTCCTTGACTCAACATTTATTAAGCACTTATTCTATGTAGTTTTTAGACCAAAGTAGGCAGACAGGCTTCTTTGTATATAGTTATGATGTTAGGCAAATATGGCAGGATTGTCATCTAGAGGTCAGAGGGTCTTACTAGGCTAAAATCATTTCTTCCCGGAGGCTCCGGGTCAAACTGACTCCTTGCCTTTTCCAGCTTCTCCTAGAAGCTGCCTGCATTCTTTGGCTCTTCCATCCTCATGTCTCCTTTTGTGACTCTGACTCTCCTGTCTCCCTATTTCACTTATAAAGTTGGGCCCACCAAGATAATCCAGGTTGGTCTCTGCTTCACGGATACTTAATTTTATGCAAACTCCCATTTACCTTGCAGGGTAATATGTTCACAGGTTCTAGGGATTACGATGTGTGCATCTTTGGTTAGAGGAGGGGATCATTCTGCCTACCCATATACCTTTTATTTAGAGGTGTTGCCAAATGTGGCTGAAAAAAATATACCTCTTATTTAGAGGTGTTGCCAAATAAAGCCATTCTGGAGCCAGTCCATTCCTCCTTCCCAGCCCAGTTAGTTGTTTACACAATTTTTCTCCCTTCTTTTCTCTTCTTCCCTCTCTTCACCTTTCTGTCTGAAGTTTTTATTCATAATTGTATCTTATTTATCTTTGTGTCCCTCACACCTAGCACTGTTCTTGGCACATCGTAAACCCTTAACAAATATTTACTAAGTAAATGTATGGCAGATGGCAGTGGCTGCAGCTGGGTTCTGGCAGGTGAGAAAAATGCCTGAAGACTGGCCAGCATCAGAGGAGGCTCAGCCAGCATGCTGGAATGTGGGGACAGCCCAGTGCCAAAGCAAGAGGCCGCAGCCTGGAGGGGACGGGCCGGTGCCTTGCAATCTGGTTCTGTGGGTTGGGGTCCAGCATGGCCATTAACTATCTCTGCGACCTTGCGTAAGTTAGCCTCCTTGAGCCTAGGTTTACTCGTCTTTGAAAGGTAGGATAATAAATACCACATAGGATTGAGAAGTGAATTATGTACTATCTACAGAGTACTTGGGATGGAGTATGGGGTATTTCTCTGCACTTTAGAGCATATCATTAGGCAAAAGCGAAGCTCCCTGCTACACTCTGGAATATGAAGGAGGGTGTCTGACCACCTTGCAGGGGAAGAAGCAGAGCTGCAAAAAGTTCGGCACACAGTCGCATGAAGGATTTTTGTTCTTAACTTTTTTTCAGCCACATTTGGCAACACCTCTAAATAAAAGGTATATATTTTTCTTTGAGATTTTGCAGATGATTTGTTTAATGCTTAGAAACACTATTGAGGACTTGTAGATTTCAGTCATCTTTCTAGAATTTTGGGCATCCTGAATTAAGCAAGTCATTTACTTTTCAGAAACCCAGATATTGTTTAATTGAGTAAAATTAAATATTTAGTAATTGAGTAAAACAGGGTACAAATACACCAGGTATTTGTCCTGAGACTCTAACAAGCCTTGGGGACTGTACTCACAGCCACTGCTATTCCAGAGAAATAAGCTTGACATTATCCAAAGTGGTATAGGAATTAACCTCCATTAGTACTAGCCACCTCCAACCTAGCATGGTTTAATCCATTCCAATGGTGGTGCTCAATGAAGTCTTCCACATACTGCTGGGCTCTTTATTTTCGGGATGTAAATCATTGTAACCTGAAATTGTGGTTTCTGCATTGTTTCCATCTGCTGATGTTTAGCTTATAGAAACAATTGCCTTGTTGGCTGCAGAATGAGGAAACTGACCTAGAGGAACAACTGTCCCTGCAAGAAGCTATTCCTTGAGAGAGAAACAGAGTTGAGGTTCTTAGCACTTAAGGAATTATAGAAACAGATGACTGTGAAACCCCTAGATTTGAGTATCCTTTTTCCCTTTGAATAATGATCTCTTTGACCTTTTCCTTTTAATTTTCCTTTGTGTTATTATTTGTCATGATGGTACTTTAGAAGTGAAGCCAATATTTTTATGGTAATATTTCCTTAGCATACTTCCTGATTGGATCAGCAGGCCACCCACATAGTTAAATCCAAAGGCCAGACCAAATTTAGAAGTTACTAACTTACATAGAAATGTTTTTAAACCTAACAGTGACAGTTTATTAACTTTATGAGAGTAAATGGTGTTTTTGATCCAAATAATATTATTTACATATCAGATGGCCTGAGATGATCAGGAGAGAAGGGGACAAGGAGAGAGTTAAGGATTCAGTCCTGTCATTTTGGAATGTGTGCATACAGATGCTTTTAACGAACAACTGTTCTCAATAATAAATGCCCAGATAAGAATGATTTCTAAGAATGACTTGTAGTCATTTAGAAGTGGATGGTGGTTCTATGAGTCCTTCAAGATACTTTAAAGCAGTTTAATTTAAATAACTTCTATGCAGACTTACACTAGCAACCCACACAACAGATCCTTTTCTATCACTAGGGCCGAGACAAATGTCACATTGGGTCTTGTCCAATAATTTTATAATTAGAAATCACCACTTTAATCACCATTACAGAGAGTGACTTCTGTTTGTGGTGGAATAATTAAACATCGGAAGGTCATTTAGTTTTGTGGCTTCTGATCTTCTCTTTTTGGATAACAGCCATGACAATCATTGTGATGATCAGATTAGTCGTGCCCCAGTTCAGCCCAGTGGTCACTGCTCTGAGAAAGTTTCACCACCAGGAGAGGAGTTTGTGAGCGTGCTGCTGCTCAGACAGAGGCGTGGCCCAGCTGGAGTTCCTCGAGTGCTGAATCTCATTAAGGTTACCACCTCCCTGCACACTTGGAGGAAATGCAGATCTAATGCGGAGGATTCCCTTTTACATGATATTCTCCTGAAAGGCACCATGTAATTTCCTGGCATCAGCCTTGAATTAGAAGGCAGTTCCTAGTTCTAGTAGAGACAAAGCCCTCTTTCTCTCAGCTTCCACGGCCTGAAGAAAGGAAACCTGAGGCTCGGGAGTCGGTGAAAGGGAGGCAGCAAGGGCGCACAGGAGGGGTTTGGCCCCATAACCATGGAAGTAATCGAGGTGGCAGGCTGGCTGCTTAGCTCGAGGAAAAAATTCCAGAAGCCACTGGCCTTTGAAAATGATGCTGAGTTCTCAAAGGGCATTTCTGATAGGCTGTCCTAGGGGAAGACTGCATTTGCACAGGGGTCTGTGTTCAGGTGACAGTTTCCTCTTTAAGGCTCACTCGGAATCCAGGGAAAAGGTGAATAGTATTAGTTGATGCTTCAAGTGTTGTACATCACTGTTTGGTTAAGTAATTTAACCGAGTCAGAAAGGGGGGAAAAAAAACATTCTTAAGAGCTGATGGAAAAGGTAGGCCAAAGGGCTGTGAAATGATGGGTACTTGTTCAGCATCTGAAGTGCTTGCTTTTGACTGAGCTGTGACATGTTTCTTCACACCACCATTCATGGAATCAGTGTTACTACTCGCTGTGCTCCTGTAATTGTGCAGAGCAGCACAATTGAAAGTTTTCCAGTACCTAAGCAGCCACCTTTAAATCATAAATTGAACTTTTCATAGCAAAATATCTTTTTAAGTTAAAAATCAAATGTAATACTTAGTGCCTCAAGATTACTCATTGATGGTGTGTGAAGGAATTCAGAAAATACTCTGGTACAAGTGGTAGAAATGCTGCCTTAAAGTGTAGTCAGGGGAACAACACACAAATAACCAAGCAAAGCACAAATATAGTGCAAAAGTGCCCAATACAGGTACCAGCAAAATGTAGCCAGAGCTCAAAGGAAACAGTGGTTGGTTCTGAGCAGAGGGCCAGGCAGGACAGTGCAGAAACCTTTCCTGAATCTGTCTCAAGCGTGTAGGTCTCTGTGTGCTCTGTGTATCTGCTCCGTGTTCCCTCACGCACTTGTTTCTCTCCACCAGATCGGTGCTCCTAGAGGTAGAGGTCATAATCTTAATCCCCTCTATGCCCACAGCCCCTCACAGGGTGAGGTAGGGTTTAAAGAATAAGCAAAGGCAGCATATCTGTACTAGATCTAAAAGAAGTTCGCTAAAGCCAAGAAAGCAAGGAAGTCAAAAGCTCCTAGTAAGTCATGGGGTTTTGCAAGGGGACGGCATTCTGAAGGGGTGTCACCACTGCATGGTATAGAAGGGGTATGGGGGGGACAGAGATTGCTAATCTGGAGACTCCAGTTTCATTCTGTAACAGTGTCTCAGATTTTTTAAAGAGGTGTGTAATGCTAGTCTACAATCCCCTGTCAGAAACTCAGACTATCTTATTCTCTTTGATTTTTATTTTTCAACAAACATTTTCTAAGCACCACTGCTCACGGTTGAATATGACCAGGCCCTGTCTTTAGGATGTCCCACAGTCCAGTGGGGAAAGGAGACAAATGCCATCAACATGATCAGCAATAGTAGAGATATCAAAAAGGTTCTGTAGAAAAGAGGAACAATGATGGGTTAAATACTTTTGGAAAGGCTACTTAGGGATAGCGAGGCCTGGCTGGGCTCTTGAAGGGTGAGTAGAGGTTTAATTAAACCATTGGTTAAATATATTATGATGCTATATCTGTACAGATCAGGAATAATATGGAAAAATCTCTGCTAAAAATGAAAGGAGTGACAGATGAAAATAGAGACTCAATGTTTATTTCCATATTTACTATTCATGCTTTTAAATAATTTTATGTTAATTTTAATACTCTATACAGATCAGATAGTGACAGAAATGGAAGACAAAAAGAGGGAGACTTTATAGTTTTCATCCATCTACAGCCTAATACTCTACAGCTATAAAATATGAACATGAAGCTTTAGCATCTGTATGAACTCATAGTTGGTTTATAATATGTTATCCAGAGAGCAACAAAATATCCTTTCTAAAATTAGAACATTAAAGTTTTGTTCATAGAGTTATTTTATAGAATTAGACCATGCATTAGGTTGGGTTTCTCCAGAAACATACTCTGAAACAAAGACTCAAGAGCAAGTAGCGTGTGTGGGGAGGTGCACCAGGAAGCACCATCCGAGCGAGGACTTGAGATGGAAGGGCAGGAAGCCAGCTCAGGGTCGGTAAGTGACCGGGCTCCACCGGTGGGCAGCTAGGGCTCAGTTCTGCTGAAGACACTGCCGGGGAGTCTAGAACATGCTGCAGAGAAGTCCTAAGTGAAGGGAGGAAGTGGAGGTTTTTAGAGTCTCAGACTGTTGTGTTTAAATGAAGTTTTAAGCAGAGGTTAAACCGGAAGGATAAAAGCAGAACTTGGAGAGGTGAACTGTTCACCTCCACACAGGTTTCTACCTCAACGTCCTGGACCTTGGTTCCACTTTCCTATCCCTTGGTTATCCGGGGAGCCTGCAGCACTTAAAAGGAACATGATTTGTAAGGCACAGGGGGTCCTCAAATAGCCTCGCATCGTTCCTATGTAATGTTGCTGAGATGACATAGAAACTTAATTTTTGTTTATATCAATTAGCCTATGGTAAGTTTGGTTTTATTATACATCGTTTCACTTCAAGCTGCAGAACCAATTGACAATGTTAAGTGAGGACTTACTGTCTTAGCTTTTCCACATAATGAGATGGGCTTCCTGATCGTTGAAATATTACATTTAGCTTTTTACCTTTAAAAAATTACCAAGCCTTTTACTTTCTGGAGGACTGGGTATGAATTACATAGGACTTGGATGAAAGTTTGCGTTATGAGGAAGGATGTTGTAGGAGCTCTATTTTGGCCATTAGGTCTTGACAAGAGAGTGCCATATAGGAAGCTTTTGTTTGCTGTCAATAAAACAAAATTGTTTACCTTCAATTAAATCTGAGCAAGTTTGATGCCACTACTAATAATCACAAAAATGTTACTGGAAGAAGTGTTTGGTTTATGTGAAATGGATTTGAATACTTTTGTCCATGTTTTTCTTCTCAGGTTTCTAATATTCAGGCAAGAGCGGTTGTGTTGTCCTGGGCTCCCCCTGTTGGACTTTCATGTGGACCCCACGGTGCCCTCTCCTTCCCCTACAGTTATGAGGTTGCCTTATCAGACAAAGGACGAGATGGGAAATACAAGATAATTTACAGGTAGTGTACATTTTCATGTATCTCTGCTGCTAAATAGTGAAACTGGGTTCATTAAGGAAAATTGAAAACAAAAGAAACTTTAAAGGTTTTGCAAACTCTCCTTTAAATTGTTCATTTTGAGAACTAGTGATAATTAATGTCAAGAGTTAATTTTGTCTACAGTAATTAATCAGAAATTACTATTCTATCGCTATTTGGTGTTGGTGAAATATATCGTTTCATTTTGTTAGCTTGTCAGAATAGAATTAATGAAAATTTTCCATTAATGTCTGTTAGAAAAGCATGAGCATGACATTTAGTTTTTACATACTTTATGCACTCGGACCTTTCAGTAGTCTTTTTTTTTAATTCTACAATATGGTTTCATGGTTATATGAAATAAGAATTTCGCCGTAATTCTTATCCTTCTCAATAGTTTTCCAGCCTGTAGAAAAAATTGCTTTAAAGTATTTCATGCCAAGGCTTTCTTAAATTCTTAAACATTTAGCACACAGAATAAGGGATTATCTCCTTCTGCTTTATTGTCTCCCAGGTATTAACCATTCAGATGGTTAATAGCCATGTTCTAAGTGCGATAAAAACGTTTTTTAGGGTCAAGTCTTTTCTTCTTTATAATTGCGGGGACTGGTCCATTTGCAGAGCAGGAAATCAGAGTCCATTTTGCTCTGACTACTTGTGCGAGCGCCCCCTGTGCGTGGCCCCTGGAACGACTAGAGGCCAGGGTAACATGGACACGCAAACCCCACTTGCTGGGGTCTCTCTCGTTCCGTTGCTGCATCAGTGTGCAGACTTTGTGTCTGTCCATCCTGTTCCTCATTCTTAACTTGCTCCAGAGGCATTTCTTCTTCTGGACCAAGAAAAGGGGAGGAAATAGGGAAGGAGGGCTATAGCCACTCACTCCTCTGGCTGCCCAGAGTCCTTCTGTTGTCTCTTCCTGGGATGCCTACAGGAATGTCCTCAGGGTCTCCAACATCCACTCTTGCTCTCCTCCAATCCAGCCTCCATACTGCAGCAATATGTCAGACAGTAACGTTGCTCTGTGGAGAAAACTGAGTGATTCCCCCGCAGTACTGAAAATTAAATCGTACCTCTTTTCTCTGGCTCACAACCATTTGGTTCTGTTTTGAAAAGTCAGAATCGGTAGAGACCTTAAAGAAATACAGAGCACCATTTCCCCCAGCCCCACCAAGAACCGAGTAGATCGATTCATCAATGCCAGATAACCATTGCTGGCAGGAGCTAGAATCTCAAGTGCCCAGAAGGGCTAGGCAGGTAACATAAGTGAGAAAAGCAGAGGTTGGGAATGAGGTGAACTGGAGAGTTCCTGTCTCCATCTGAAATAGGTTGTTGCTAGAAGGGACTGCAGGCCTAGATTTGCTGATTCTTTGGGTGTTTTGTTGTTGTTGTTTTATTTTTTCAAGAAATGCTGAAAATCTAAATTGTTATGTAAACTTTCCTAATGTTAAACTAATTCAGCACATTAAAAAAAAATCTTTAAAAATACTGTGCATTTCAAACAATAGTGCTTCAGGCAAAGTGTGGAGATTGGCCTCCAGTTTATAGCGTTAAAAAATGATATTTATTTGAAATAATTTTAAACTTATAAAACTCAGCAAAAATAAAGAGATCAAGAAATATGTGTGCATCCTTTACCCAGATTCACCTGCTATTAAGTAGCCACAGTGCAGTTATCAACGTCATAAATTTACCCTTATACAATACTCTAATCCATTCGTCATCCATTTCTAGTTTTGTCAGTTGATTTAAGTAAGGACTGTAACTGCATTTCCTTCCCCTGGAGGATAGGATCCTGTCTAGGGTCTGATACTGCGTTTAGTTGTTGTGTGTCAATAGCCTTCTTTAATTTGGAACACTTACACGGTATTTCTTGGTTTTATGGCAGACTTTCTTCAAGAATACAGTCATGCCCTTCCACATCCCCCTCACCTTTAAAAAATGTTAATGAACTCTCCTTTATTTTATGTTGTTGCCTCATGATTAAGTTGAGTGTCCGTTGCAACTTCTGATAATACAGGGTGTCCCTAAAATGCGTATACACTCTTACTGCTAATAGCTCAATTGATTTTTCTTTCTTTTCAGCCAGTCTAAACTTTTAACAAAGGAAATTCATTCTAAAAATACTATGGGAAGTTTGAAAATGCAGTTGAATTACAAATACTGCCTTTATAATTATTCAAAGTGTGTATATATTTTTGAGAGGACACACACTTTAACAGCTAATAACTCACTTAATTTTCATTCCGTTTCAGGTTTAATTGATTTGAAATAATGAGTGAAGCCAGACTAAGCTTTGAACAAAGAAAATTTATCCACTAGACTTTTTTATGGGGATACATAAAAGATAAAGTTTATGGTACAAACTGGCAACAGTTGATGAATTGAGGGCTCACAAATACCAAACGAAATGATTCTTGATGCTTGTGATTTCTATTGCTTCGAGTTATCAGCAGTGCCTGGACCAGAATGGTCATCAGTTTGAAAACGGGCATTAACAAAAAAATTACTCATTTAAAATTTGAAAGTGAATTGTATGTTATTAAACACTGACTTTATAATCATTCAAAGTGTGCATACATTTTTGGGGACACTATATAAATGGTTTTGTTTTATATAAGAGCTACTTATTGGTATTTATATGTAAGGGAAACAGATTGAGATTTCATCAGGATAGTTGAGAAGCTGAGGTAGTTGGGGTTCCTGCCAAGGTGAGTCTGGGAGCTGCCTTCAGTTGACAGCTGGCACCGTTATTTATATTCATCTTGTCATCTTAATTTGCTTGCTTTCTTATTTATTCATTTATTTATTTATTTTTATCTATTTACTTTGAAGAAGTGATAAGTGGACCTTTAATAGTAAGTTTAACTAGCCATTTTCCATATTTTGGATGGCATAATTAAAAGGAATCTAATTTTCTAGTTCAGAAAGATAATAATATCAAGTGGGAAAGTTTATTTCTGGTTTAAGGTAGATCAGACATAATAGTTCCTGAATCATTGTTTGTACATGACAGTGAGACTCAAATCCAAAACCTGTTTTACTTTTGAAACTAATATCCTTGATTAATGAATGATTTTTCTTTACAGTGGAGAAGAATTAGAATGTAACCTGAAAGATCTTAGACCAGCAACTGATTATCATGTGAGGTGAGTTAGGATCTGAGAACTGAACAGTGTTGGAGAATTCAGATTGCTAAAATCAATCATGTGCCCCTTTAAAAGTCTGAGGTTAATGGACCTCACCTAACTCTAAGTTGCAACACCTTGGCTCAGTGTCATCCATTCATTCTTGAGTGCCCTTCTGTTCTGCCCTCGAGCATCATGGTTGGGATTACACAGAAGTGCTTTTGGCAACAAAAAAGTAGGTGATAGATTCAACACAGTTTTCAAAATTATTTTTTTAAAGGTAATTTTTATTTGATATAGTCTTCTAAAATTCATTGTACTGTTGGTTTAATTTATAATATTTTCTTTCTAGCAAACAAATGAATATTTTACCATTATAGACCATAAATATAACCATATGTTTAACCCATATGACCAAATACCAGATTTCAAGAACACCTTTAGACCTTTGTTTTTGAAATAAGACAAGTAAAAATTAACCCGAATCAGCAAAACAGTGAACCTGAATATATAATCTTGAACTCTTACTGTGATTTTTCTAGAATCTCTACTGTGACTACTCTGGAGGAAGGGCTGGCTAATCTTAGGCCTGTGAAGTGGAAATATAATCTGGATTTTTACAGAGCTCACTTGATTATTTAAAGATACATCCATACATCCATTTGCAAATAAGCAGATTTCAGAATGTGATTCAAAACATTAAAAAATTTAATTTCAATTCAGAATTTTATTTTGCTTAAGTTAATTAAATAATTACTATTTGGTCTAGCTCCCTACCTGCCAGAGAGAAAATTCATGATCTCTTTTCGTATTTAAAAAAGTTATCTCCAGAAATGGTAATTTTATCTATTAGGATACACAACATTTTCTCTCTTTTCTTTAATTATATACATGTATATAATGGTTGTGTAATAAAATTGCAAGCATTAAACACACATCCTTTATTATACTTTCCAAAGGTTAATTCATACCACATGTTTCTTTGTGGTGAGGTGGAGGCAGGGTAGCCTAACAGGAAGAACATATTAATTATCAGGACGCTTGAGTTCTAGTGTGGTTCTGCCATGAATTGACTGTTTTAACTTTGGTCAACCACAGAATCCCTGTCACAATTTTCTCAGAAAGGTACAATAGTAGGGCTGAGCTCAGGTTATAATATCGTATTAGCTCCACAAGTGTTTAAAACTAAGTTTAAATTAATACATAAAAGAGCAAGGTGTTTTATATTCAGTCATAAAGTGTACATCTGCTTAGCTGTTGTAGTGTTTAGATGAACTCTTTTGCAACCATCTCTTCCTGTTTAAATCAAAACTTTTTGGGTTTTGAGTCAATTAGCTTTAGCCCAAACACATTGAACTTTTCACATAGTCTGTACAAACAAAAAGATCTGTGTAATTTGTGAAGCTGGGATGATAATAGAAATAGTTTAATCATTCTGTCAAATGGTCGATTTAACAATGAACCAGAAAATGAAACACCGTATAGGGAGCCATGTAAATGTTCTTCATTAGTCATTGTTAACATATGTTTCCTTTTTTCTCCATCTTTTAACAGTTTATTGTTATTGCTTTACTAAAGGTTTACTTTATTAATTTCCTGCTCATTCATGAGCTGATAGTATCTTTTTAAACAAATTTAAATGTCATAAAGAGTTGGTTCTGTATTTACCATCCTGTCTGTTGTTCCCCTTCATTTCTTTTTAATCACTTTTACTAAGGCTTAAATCTTGAATAATTGCTCATCAATTATTTTTTTTATTTTTTTGTTTTTACTGCCATATATTTTGAATACCTTAAACTTCTGGGCAGATAAAAGGAATACTTAATGGATTTACCAAACAGAATAGAAGCATGAGGTGGTTACCATCTAGAGGCCTTGGACCCGGATTCTCTCCTATCACATCTGGACCCCCCACACTGTGACATATATGACACACACCTGCTACCACACATGCAGTCTGAGGCACCACCCCCTATTATTTGTTTTAGCTCTCTGTGTGCCAGAGAGAAAATTCGTGATCTCTTTTCATATTTAAAAAAATTATCTTCTAAGAAAAATGTCTACAGCCCAGATTTGTTCTTTCCTTACCTAGTCTGTAGTCCATCTAGCTCATTCATTCTCCTTACTTAAATAGTCTTTCATTTTTCAAACGAGAGAAGAGTCTTAACACTTATAACTCATACTTACATTTAGCTTCCTCTGCCTTGAATTGCTTTGGCAAGGCAGCAGGACATAGAATGGAAAGAGCTTGGAATTTGGAGTTAATGGCTTGGTCACTTAGTAAAGGTGCGTGCTTAGCAACCCATTTACACATCTGTGGCCTTATTCTCATTCATAAAATGAAGATAATAATGATACCAGCCTCAGAAATATAGTATGAAAGCAAATGAAATGTATGAAAATCTATCATAAACCTATAAGGTGTATAAATGTGGTTTTTGTTTGTTGTGTTTTTCCAAGGTTATTGCAGGTTTCCCATACTGAAAAGAAAAGGGACCTCATGATGCAGGTTCTTTGAACCTGTGTATCGTTTGACCACATATAACTCACTATTCTTTTGGGGTAAAAAGATATACCATAATGGCACTGGCAAAAAGAAGCAAACTCTTTTTTTCTATGGTGTAGTTCAATTAACATTCTCAAAGTTTTAATTCCAGAGATGTAACCTTGGATCAAGACAGTAGCTTCAAATGTAGTTTTAAATTTAATAGTCACATATAAGGCTTCAAAAGTCTGTGTGGAAATAAATTCCTCACTAAATATCCATAACAGTCTACAAAAGAATTCTATTACTGTAAAGCTGCAAAATGACCAATTATATTCATTGTCATTTTTGTTTATATATTACTAATTTATTTTTTAAATATGTTTTTATTAATTTCAGGGAGAGGGAGAGAAGGATAGAAATATCAATGATGAAAATCATTGATTGGCTGCCTCCTGCATGCCCCTTACTGGGGATCGAGCTTGCAACCTGGGCATATGCCCTGACTGGGAATCAAACTGACCTTCTGGTTCATGTGTCAGTGCTCAACTACTGAACCACATTGGATGGACAATATACATTACCAATTTAGAAAGTGTTGCCCTGGTGGACATCTGTGAAGCCAATGATGAAAATGGACACATTTATTTTAGCAGTGCCAAACCTCCTACATTTTCCTTCCAGTTTTTAATATTGCATGTTTTGTTTAAGGCATGCAGAAGTCTTTATTCAAGTCAGTCTTCTGTAGAGTGAAAGGTTTCTTTCTCAAATCATCTACTGAAGTCTCACCTAGGGCGTCTTTTCTTTCTTTTTTTTTAAATATATATTTTTATTGATTTCAGAATGGGAGGGAGAGAAGGGGAGATAGAAACATCAGTGATGAGAGAGAATCATTGAGCAGCTGCCTCCTGCACACCCCCTACTGGGAATCGAGCCCGCAACCCAGGCATGTGCCCTGACCTGGAATATAACCATGACCTCCTGGTTCATAGGTCAGTGCTCAACCACTGAGCCATGCCAGCCAGGCCTAGGGCCACTATCCTTGTTGCTTTCAGTTTGGCTATTCTGATTTCATCCTCTTCACACTGATTCCTCAATATCTTTATATATTGCTTTTCCTCATTTTCAGTTTTTCCTCTCTCATGTTAGTATTGTCTGAGTTTACCAGTCACTTATGTGAACTTGTGAAGCAGCAGTCTCTCAGTCATGGCCTCCTGTCACTGAACTGCCTGGTGCGTTTCTAGGCAAAAACAGCTCTTCACTTCTTGCCATCTCACTGTTACTGCAAATCATTTTTAAGAGACCAGTGACATCCTTGAGACAATGCTGTAAGTCATGTGGCTATGGCTATTTAGATTGGCACTTGCCATGCCATTTAGGCCAAATTCCACATGGAAAATTATATCCTGAGACATTTCAGGTTTTAAAGATTTTTTTCTCTCTCACTTTTTGCTATGCAGTTTTGTGTGTCATTGCTTACATACCTATTCAACCGTTATTCTTTCTTTCCCCCTGGTGATTGAGCAAATTAACACTCCTCTCTTACGTTGATTTTCAAAATTTTAGATATTGAATCTTGGGTTAGATTTTTATTAAAGTCATTACTTTTATATTTGTTACCCAGTTCTTATATAGATTGATCTTTTTGGTTTAATATTGTTGAATGTGAAAAGTAATCAATTTGTAATTATCAAAGTGTATTTATTCAGTGCTTTCATATAGGGCATTGTATCATGTATTGTATAAAACCACCAATAACAAAAATCTCATGTGTGAGTGCATGAGAGGGTGTGTGTGTGTGTGTGTGTGTGTGTGTGTGTGTGTAGAAGGAGGAATGAGAAAAATCCAATGCGTATATACATCTATATATACGTAAATAAATATCCTACCTAATAAAATGGTAATATGTAAATTGCCATCACTCTGCTACGCCCACGATTGGGCCAGTGGGAGGCGCAGGGGGCGGGACTCGGGGTGGCCGGGGTAGCTGATTGGGCCAGCGGGACAGCGAGCTCGCATAGCTCAGCATCTGCACGAGCTCAGCATCTGCGCCATGGCTGTGCTGCAGAACAGAAGGGGCCTCTGGGGCAGCGAGCCCACGTCCCACTGCGGACCATCAAAAGCGGGGGAGCTGGGTGCCTGTCTGCTCTGGCACCAGGCCTTTCGGAAGCCTCCGCCACACCGGAGGCTTCCGAAAGGCCTGGTGCACCAGCAGACAGGAACCCAGCTCCCCCGCGATCGAAAGCGAAAGCGTGTAGGGGACCCTACACATGCATGATTCAATCATGCACTGGGCCTCTAGTTATTTTTATAATACTTATACAAAAGTATGTAAGTTTCTATACATAAACATTTACATGTTCACTTATGCAAATAAATACTTATACATATACAAGGAAAAGCATATTTAATTTTAATTGGTAGTTTTATAGTCAATACTGTCATTGAAATAATCATTTAATTGTGGGAATCAAGAATTTATATTTTTATCAATGATAGGATTATCAGGAATTTGAGTGATGGAATGGATAGCAATTTTATGATGAAATTTGAAGCAGTTTTCCAGTTGTTGGCATAAACAACTTGGCAAAGAAGTTGCCCAGAGATGATATCATGTCATAACATTTCCCAGAAAAATTATGTGATGAAACATTTCCAAAAATATGGTTGACCAGCTCAGTGCAAAGTTATGAAATACATGTTATTGACCAGCAACTGTGGCTCCTAGTATGTTACAGATGTTCTGGAAGAAGCTGGAAGCAAATTTCTGAAATTCTTGGAGCACCTGTTTCATAAATATTTAGCCAGTATTTAAACTGAAACAAATGGAAAACCAAACACCAGGCTAATTATATTGTTAGAAAAAGGTATTTTTCTATGCTAGGATAAATGCAAAAGGAACTGAACTGTTTGCTGACTTATTTAGCCTAGGAAACTAATTGTGCTTCACAAACCTTCCTATCACATGATGCTACTTAGAGAAAACACATCACCATCATGTGAAAACATGATTGCAACATTCTTGGAAATAATAGCATAATTTCCAGAGAATTCCCTTTTATGTAAAAGTTATTGGTAAAGATAACTGGTTAAAGTTATTGGTAAAAAAAAAAAAACAGTAGTTGCTATCTGTTAATTGAACAGTTTTAAAAACATGATTAAGATGTAATCATGATACTTAAATATTATGTCAGATTTTAGGTACTGTATATTTCTATTGCCAAATAAAATGGATCCTGTTTCCTTTGTGGACAAACACTGACTCCTAAATTAAATAAACTATAAAATACTTAGAGTTTAAAGACAAGGAAAATAACTCCATGTGACCCATAGGACTGTTCATCTTCAACTACCTCAGATTTTTTGTTGTTGTTAATCTTCACCCGAGGATATTTTTCCATTGATTTTTAGAGACAGTGAAAGGGAGAGGGACAGAGAGAAGCAACAATGTGAGAGAGACACATCAATTGGTTGCCTCCTACATGTAACCCGACAAGAGAGAGGGAACCTGCAACCTTAGGTATGTGCCCTTGACCAGGACCCAGGACCCTTCAGTCCGAGGGCTGACACACTATCCACTGAGCCAAATCAGTTAGGGCCCACTACCTTAAATTTTTATTTCTGCCATCAGATTCTTTTATCTTGATTGTCATCCTCCCAACCTGCCTGCCAGGAGCTCCCATCACTCACGTTTCTCTGGCCTAATAAGTATGGATTTCTGACTCCAAGAATCTCATTAAAAAGAAAGAACAAACTTGACTGAGTTCAGATCTCCCCAGATAACTAATTGCAGTCTGATAGTACTTTGCAGGCTCTTTCCCTGTCTCCTTTTCCTCTGCTCACTTATCTGGATGGATCTTTGGTGCCAACCGTTTATCGTGAACATTTAGGAGCTGTCCTACAATAGTATCATTCCCAAGTGCCTACTGATTGCAAACTGAGATGCCTCCTGGGGACCTAAGTGAGTAAAGTGGGTTGTGTAAAAGGCATGTGAGTTCTCTGAGCTGGACAGCATCTGCCCATCTGAAGGTGGAGGGGCTCTCAGCTCTATCTAATTACTGCCTTGCTGGAGTGCAGCTCAATGTTGCTAGTTTTTAAGAGGAGCCAGAGGTTCCTTTTCTAAAATGAGAGGTCTCCGAGATTTTCTTCCTTGTTGGCTCAATATTTAATTTTTTATTTCAGAGAGTAAAAAGTGACAGTGTTTTAATAAAATGTCATATACCCATCACCCAAATATTCATTTTCTTGGTGTCCTCATTTCCCGCTTCTAGCCCATGCAGTTAGTTTGAAATAAAGTCTAGACATCATGTTATTTCACCTGTAAACCACATTACTTTTTTCACA
The DNA here is from genome assembly GCF_027574615.1 of Eptesicus fuscus. NCBI lineage: Eukaryota > Metazoa > Chordata > Mammalia > Chiroptera > Vespertilionidae > Eptesicus > Eptesicus fuscus. The sequence goes on from NC_072475.1 coordinate 32,694,976, forward strand.
CACCCATTCAAAACAAACAAAAATGATAAATTTCTTAATGTCTTTAAAATCCAGAAACTGTTCTCATTTCTTCAGCTGTCCTAAAATTGAGGGTTTTGTTTTTCTCAGTTTGTTGTAATTGGAATTTAAACATGGAGTAAATCTTCTCTTTGGCTGATTTCTTGCAAATTTCTTTTAATCTATAGGTTTTCCCTCCATCTCTCTTTTTTTCTCTCCTTTGCAGTTTATTTGTTGGGATAATGTTTTTGGTCCTGCAGAGTTTTCTGCAGCGTGAAGCAGGCTGGCTGCATCCCGGCAGTGCTGCTGAGTGTGATTTCTGTGTTCCTATTGGTGGAGAAGAGGCTTCGTCAGATACAGGCTGCACTTTTCTGGCAAGGATATCGTGGACAGTGGCACGATCTTTCATTAGGAATGCATATGTCTGCTTTTCTGCTTTGTGATGATCACTACCTCTATCCTTTAATTCATAGGTGGCTCAAATATTTAAAAACACTATTTTGCATTGCCTGCCCCCATATCTTGGATGAGCTGCAACCTATAAGCCATTCTGATCTACTAAAGTTCAGGATGGAACCCTTCCCTTGTCTGGAACATTCTATGATTCATTGTAAGTAACTCCCACTTAAGCTGACCTGGTACATGGAAATGATCTTGCCCAATCTATCATTCAGTTTTACATTATCCTGTGTCTACTCATGGTGAGGGCAAAAAAAGAGCATTTCTTTTATCATGTCAGGTGGAGAGCATCCTAATGATAAGCATTCTTTGTTTGGATCAATGTCATGGTGTCTGTCCTCCATAAGGCAAGTCAGTCAAATATCTAGTGAATATGTATTTCACCTTATAGGATTTTATTACTACAGGATGGGGCAAAAGTAAGTTTACAGTTATTCATACGGAAAATAATACAATAACAAATAATAATACAAGTATAAACTCTGTGTCTTGAATACTTACAACTGTAGACCTACTTTTGTCCCACCCTGTATGTCTTTTAGTACTATTGACTTGCATGGATGGCCTCTATAAATCTTTTGTGATGGACTTTGAGGAGAAAGGACTTTGCAAATCACACACCTAAGTAGGATCTATTTTTCCATAAATTTCTCTAGCTGTTGTCATGTTGTAGAATGAGGGGAACTGGGGGGGTGGTGATTAGAGAAACATTGATTGCAGGATGAGAGAGCACAGCAGGCAATACAGTGTACCCGTTAGACTTCCACAATTGAGTACAATCAATCTAACTTTCTAGCTGTGTAGCATTGGGAAATTTACTTCATCTTTCTAGTCTGAGTTTTCTTGTCTTTAGTGGGAACTCACAAAAGGTTGTTATAAGAATTAAGGGCTTGTCCTAGCTGGTTTGGTTCAGTGGATAGAGCATCGGCCCTCAGAATGAAAGGGCCCAGATTCAATTCTGGTCAGGACACATACCTAGGTTTCTGGTTCGATCCCCAGTTGGGGCACGTACAAAGGACAACCAATTGATGTTTCTCTCGCATTGATGTTTCTCTCCCCACTCCTCTCATTCTAAAAATCAATGAAAACTTATCCTCAGGCGAAGATTTTTAAAAAATGAACAGTAGAAAGGAAGATAGTAAAAATCAACATAATCTATTTTTTGCTCTTTGAAAGGCAATTGGTTTTGTAACAGCACAGTATAAGTTTTTTCTGGAGATACCGGCACACATGTTCAGTGTTGAGCCAGGCGTTTTAATGTGCAGAGTGTATGTGTTTAATGCTGGTACCAGGTGCAAGAGTTAACTCTTCATTGGTAAACTGCACCTATACATTGTGGGGTTTTTTAGAATTAGAGATGCAGTCAGCAGTAGGAACCGGTTTCTGTGTGTGAAACATATGTATTTTTACCTAAATATTTGCAATGTTATTCAAAGATGCCCCTGTTGTTTGTACTTTTTTTGCTGCCTCTCCAACCTTTAGACTCTCATCACTGCTTCTTGTCTCTTTTCACCAACTCTTTACTTTTAGCCTTTTTCCAGACAAAGTCAACTGGAGAGTGATTTGTTGGTTTTTAGAATGTATATTTGGAGACCTTTCTGGGAAATAAGGATATTTTCTGATTAGGATAGATTTTTTCAGTCAGTAGACCTTGCCTATTTTAAATGGGGCTCGTTGGTTCTTACCATTAGCAGAAGGAGAGGCATGTTGCCTGCTGGGGTGATTATCCCCTAGGAATGCTAACCATAGTTAGAGCAGGACAAGGCCACCAGCGAAGAACATGAGCCATGGAATGTACTACATAAATTCTATTTCTCTGTGGAAAGTTTAGCTAACAGCCCTGGTCTTCTGTGATGGGCCGGGGCCACTGACTGTACTTGTCTGCTTTGTTTCCAGGGTATATGCCATGTACAATTCCGTGAAGGGATCCTGCTCTGAGCCAGTGAGCTTCACCACCCACAGCTGTGCACCCGAGTGCCCCTTCCCACCGAAGCTGGCGCACAGGAGCAAAAGCTCACTGACCTTGCAGTGGAAGGTGGGTAGCTCAGTGTCGGGAACAGGCTGAAGTCTGTAGCCATTTGAGACATTTATTTAGCACTGTTCCAGTTTGGTGATGGTGTTTGGTTTTCTCCATAGTAACTATCTGAAATAAATTACTATGATATCAGAAGTTGCCAACTCTCTGAAAGGAGGTGAGAGAGAGGACTGCAAAACCAAGCTTTAGCTCTGTTTTCAAGGGAATCTGGAAAATTTCTTAGGATTGTAAGCAATACATTATAAGTGATATAAATACTTAAAATAACTAAAATTCATCACTTTCAAATAGTTTTCATCACTTTCTAATTCATCTCAACAAATATTTGAGGATTTTAGTAAAAAGTTTTTTTGAAGATTTATAGATAACGTAGGTTCACAGCTCTGTTGGCTTCTTTTAGTGGCGATTCTGAAATGTTTAATATTTAAAACTGCCTAGGATGATTAGAATTCTAAATGACATTCATTAAGATTTCACTAATTTTTACTTATTAGATCTTAGCAGTCAGGATTGCTAATTATTTTTAAAGTCCAAATCATATAATAGTTCTCATGAAATACCATTTACTGGCTACAAATGATTCTTGCCAAAGAGAGGCCCTTCACGAATTTAATGAGCTTATTAGTCAGTCATACTTGTGTGTTTGCAAGCAGATAATATGTTGTTATTAATCTCTATAGTAATTATTTCTATATATAAATATTTTAAAATATAGTTTAAATGTAAAATTTATAGAAGAAGAGATAATACAGATTTATGGTATTTGGGGAGAACATTAACATGTGCAAGAAATGAGATGGTTAGTGATATTAATTATTGGTAAATAAATATTTTGTCGTCTTGTTCCTATACCAGAGGGTCAGATTTATCTAGGAAGTGGGTAAAAGCAGTTGAGAGCAGTGGTCAGCAACAGAGCCTGGCCTTCTCTAGACCCCTCTCCCGTGGGCAGCTGCATTCTCATTGCCAGCGGCCGACACTGAGTGTGTTATTTGGGCAAAGGCAAAGTTTAAACTGGCTCAGAATCTGAACTATTTTATTTTCCTTTCTGGCTTCCAGGGATAATCCAGGTCAGTGATTCCCCACCTTTTCAGAGTTTGAACACCCAATCGGTCATTGTTATTTAACTTCTTGGAGTATACACATCAATTTTTAAATGTGTTCTATATTTACACATATGCATATGTAAATATATCTTTAAGGAAAGAATTAAAATTCATTTTTTGGAAAATATAAGAAACCTTCCTAAGAATACCAGAGGGACCCAGGGTCTCACCTAAAGTTGGGGATCACTGATATGTGTTCTGCTGAAAACCTAGATGCAGTACAGGTCTCAGGCAGACTAGCAGCTTGAGGGAAAAGTTTTCTCATGAGGAGGAAAGTGTTGCAAATGTTCTTTCTCTCTTTAATTGTGAATCAGAAACTGCCTCCTGTTCCTTTCAGCCATGTGCAAACTTGAAAGTTCTGAATTTAGTTCAGTTTTTATTCAAATGTTTTTAAAACAGATTTCCTGATCTCAGTCTTTGGCTGTGGGCACAAGGACAGGGGACCATGCTCTGGCTGCCCACCTATCCTCAGATCCACAGACACTGAGAGGGCTCAGCCACGGGAGACAGGGTGGAACCAAACCAAAGTTGGTGTTCCCACCTTCAAGGATTTAGTGGTTCTGGTGGAGCAGAGAAGAAACTACTAAGAAACAATTTCTCTACAGGCTTATGAGCCATTATAAATGCAGTTCTCTAAAACTTGAACCTTATCCGTTATTTAGAACATCCATTATTTTATGTCCCTGTCCACAAAAGCCTAAAATTGCAGTGCAGTAGACCATACAGCACTCATCTAAAATCTGGGTCTGGGGACTCAGATTATATGACTCGGCAGGAAGAAGAAAGGAAAGGACAAGGAGAAGAGTTTCTGTATTAATTTACCTAATATTTACTGAGCCCCAGATGATGTTTTATTAACAATAATAAAGCAACAGCTGCTGTTTACTGAGTGCTTCCTATGAGACCAGGTAGTTTAGTAGTTGATTTACATATATTCTCCCAGTTACTTATCACACACATCCATTCTTGGAACAAGAAATTAAACATTGATATTAAGCAGCTAACATCAGATCACACATGACAAACAGCCGAGCTGGGCTTCAGATCAGCTCTGGTGACCAAGCTGCCTTTTGCTAGAGGCAGGACACTGCTGTGTGCGGAACGCCTGTTCTTTCCTGGGGAGGAGCCAGGCCCAGGTGCCTCTCCCACTTCTTAGTGTCAGTGTCTCTCTCTCTCTCTCTCTCCCTCTCTCTCTATCTCTATCTCTATCTCTATCTCTATCTCTATCTCTATCTCTATCTCTCTCCCCCCACTCTACTACCCTGGTGCTGTAAAGAACTCCAGTGCTGCACTGCCCTCTGGCAGGTCTAATCCTACAAAACACTCTTCTCCGAAGTTCTTTGCTCCTCTGCCCATTGTCCAAGCCCTGTTTTCTCAGTGAAGCAGACCTCGGCATGCTTTTAAGAAGAAAGCAAATGATCAGACTTCTTTTTGCTAACTTGTAAGGTCTAACTGTCTCTGGTAATCTAGTCAGAGGATCCCATTTTTCCTCATTTCTGTTTAAAAGGGGGGGGGGCAAACTTTAATACTACAGAAGGCATTCTAATCTTAAGCACTTAAAAAACCCTGTATGGGAGAAGTTAGGAAAATATAGGTTCCAACTCTGAGCCCAACTGGGCCAGCTCTATCCCTTCAGACCCTAAGCAGTGCCTATGTTTCTTAGCTGCCTTATTTCTCCTCTACTCTCTAACCTAAAGTTGCCTCTTAAAAGTTGTATCCCCTAGCCCTAACCAGTTTGGTTCAGTGGATAGAGCATCGGCCTGCAGACTGAAGGGTCCCAAGTTCGATTTTGGCCAAGGGCACGTGCCAAGGTTGTGGGCTCAATCCCCAGTAGGGGGCATGCAGGAGGCAGCCGATCAATAATTCTATCTCATCATTGATGCTTCTCTCTCTCTCTCCCTCTCCCTTCCTCTCTGAAATCAATAAAAGTATATTTTTAAAAAGTTGTATCCCCAGAGGAAATATGGCAGGCACCATGTGGGTGTAAAGGTAGAGGTGGTAGAGAGGCAGCTTTGGCTATTTGTGGAAATGATTTCTTAATAGTGCGGGGACTTTCTGTACAGTTGAATTGTATTAAAATTGGTTTGTGATAATGAGTGACCAAAGAGATGCAGGAGCTTTCCAGGGTTATAGGATAACACTAGCATTGACATTGTATTTGAACCTTATATCTGTGAACAACTTTCTCCAACTTCTTATATTGTTATTTTTTAGGCACCAATCGACAATGGTTCAAAAATCACCAACTACCTTTTGGAATGGGATGAGGTAAGCTTGTTTTTACATTCATCTAAAATGCGATTTCAAAAATAAAATTTCTGAACAACTACCGTTTTATTTTTTTACTCTTTTTGTAAGATTTGCTAAACACAGAAAAAAGAATGTAAATAGAGGAAAATTTAAGCCAATACTTACTGACTGAAAAATGAAGATGGATGGAAGTAGCATAAAGAATTGTGTGTTAAAACATATTTACTTGGCTTTTTTGCAAAAAACATGCTACTGAAAGAAAAGACAGGATCTTAATTATTTTGGGGTCCCTAGTGTCTAGCCATTCATTAATTAGTATGAAAAATTGATTGTTCTGTCATCTTGACTGTATCTGAATGTCCTGTGTGTACTTTGGTGTTGTACAGCTGGGTGCTTTCTGTGGAAGAGTGGAGAGCACCTGGAGGTCTCACTCTGCCCATGTGTGTTACCCTGTCGGGTAGAGCATCCTACAACAGGTGCGCCCCTTTGCTGTTTCTGTTGCCAGAGGCCCTTGAAATGGTATTCGTGGTGGAGTCTCCTCATCTTGAGGCTACTCTGCGCTGAATGGCGACCCAAATTCATTTCTGGTCTTGCTGAGCTACCAACAGGATCTCAGGCAGGAAACAATGTAGAGGACTCTCCTCTCTGAAAAGCAGCTGTGCTTTTTGTACCTGGAGACTTTAATTCTATTCATTCATTTACCCTTGCTTTAGTCTATTTTTCTGTGACTGAGCAAACAGACTAGGATTTTAAGACTAGAAAATCAAGTTGCCTAGTCTTTGCAACTTAAATTCAGGGGGCTTGAAAGGTTTAGAACACAGGCTTAGGCTTATGCAAAAAGTAACTTGTCAGGTATGGAAAAAATATTTTAACCAAATATAAAATATGAAGTTCTCATGATGAAATTTTGATGTGAAAAGGGGTCCTTCATCATTCCCTGGAGAAGCGTATTTTCCCATCTGGGTTGCATCTGAACAGCTAGAGTCGCAAGTTACCAAAGACAATGGTCTTTTGTTCTGAGGATCCTCGTGAATAGTTCCTGTGCACAGATTGGTGAAATCTCAGGCGTAACTGTTACATTTTACAGATTAGGTGGATTTCGTGTTAAGGTGGTTTGATTGGAACGTGAAACCACCCCTGTGGCCCTTGTGGAAGGAAATTTTTATAGGCAGTCAGGAAAGGAACTATCTTCCCCTCTTCTCTTCCTCCCTAAGGGTGAGTGGAGGTGGAATGCAAGTCTGTTCTAAGTGTGTTGCTTTGTTGCACAGACCTGATGTTTTTTTCTCTCATAATTTGAGGTTTTATACTGAGATAGAGTTTACCAGTAAAGAGGAAGCTTTTGTTCATTTCAGAATCTTCTCCGGGCAGTGTATGTGTGTCCTTTCCTGTGTGTTTGGCTCTTCTCCTACTCATAAGTAGTGTCAGAGGAGTTGAGTGCTTGAATGGGAATCCTTCAAGGGAATCCCAGGTGCTGTAGGAAATGGTAATGATGGCTCAGGGGTTGGCTTCCTCCCTTTTGAATCTGGGTTGGGTAGTGTCCTGGCCTGATGCTGGGAGGAGATGTGCCGCAGCCTCAGATGAAGTGGAGAAACTATTTCTGATGACCATCTATAATCAATAGGACCTCCTATGGACTAGTGACCACAAAATATTAAATGGTTTATTTTTGGCCTTCTTCTGTCTTTCCCTTACTTGCTCTTCTTCCATCTTTTCCTTATTTCCACCTTAATTCTTCTGCCTTTCCCTTTCCTTTTTTCTCTCCCACCTTATAATTCCTGCAGATTAGCTTTATTGGAGATTCAGGTTCATTGATTCTCACCTACCATAGGCCTTTTGCCAACACAGAAACCCTTTTACTTTCTATGGCATAATATTCACCTTCTAGAAAAACTGTAAAGTACCCCTTGATAACGGGATAATTGAAAGAACACCATGATGAGGAGATGGTGGATTCCGTTCCAAGCTTTCAAACAGGTCACTTGACTTCTGTGGTCCTCAGTTAGCCCTTCCGTTTATATATACTTTTTTAAAAAATATATTTTTATTGATTTCAGAGAGGAAGGGAGAGGGATAGAAAGATAGAAACATCAATGATGAGAGAGAATCATTGATCGCTTGCCTCCTGCATGCCTCACCTGGGAATCAAGCCTGCAACCTGGGAACATGCCCTAACTGGAAATTGAACCGTGATCTCCTGGTTCATAGGTAGATGCTCAATCACTGAGCCACACCAGCTGGGCAGTTTATGTACACTTATATCATTTACGCTTTCTCAAACCTGGTTAGTAGGATTGTACCTTCTGACAAGAGAATATTTTGGGATCCTTTTCACTGCTGTTGGTCTGTTTATTGATCATTTCAGCATTTATGGAGCATACCTCTCAGTTCATATACGTGGCATATGAATACTGTTCACTGTTGTATTGGGGATCTGTGACATTGGAAAGATAATGTCCTTATTTGGATAGCTGAAAAAGCTAATGTCATGCTATCCTTCTATACTTTTGAACAGATACAAAGAAACAGACTTAGACACATGCTTCTCAAATTGTTCCATCCATTATCTTCTTTGTTTTATATCTCCCTCCTGTCCCGTCTCCCTAAAGAGATTAAAAAATGGTATCATTGGGTTTCCTGGCAATGAGGAGAGTACAAGCAATAGTAACCAGTTCATTCCTGCCCATCCTATCATTTCAGAAGTAAAGTTTCTGATAGTCTGTGTTTCTAAAATTCTCAGCTAAGTTGGTGACCAGCAGGTCTGAAGGCAGGTGTGGCTCTAATGAGGAACAGAAACAGAACCATTATAGCACAGGAGAACACTGGTACACCACCTCTCCTAAACCCATTGCCATCAATGGCAAACCACTGTTCTGTAGAAATCACTTGGCAGTCACTCTCTGAGTTCTTCAATTAATAAGAACTGCTTTTGTCTATTAATAATTGTAACTAGGCAATCCCTTAGTTTTTAAACTATTGTGGGGAGTCACTGTGACTATGAGATGGTAATGAGCAACTAAAAATGAATGCACAGGTGTCCTTGGCTTTTCTGCATTGGCCATCAGTTTCAGTTTTCCCCTGAAACAGAACAGTTTTCATAACTTGGGAAGGTGTGGCCTTTGCTTGCCATGTCCCTGTGTTGTGCTGACTCGGATGAGTTGTAGTGTGTAGAGCCTCGGAGCCTGTAGTCTGGCCTTAAAATGTTGTAGATCTTCAGCCCCTGTTTGCTGTTCCAGGAGACCCTGTTATGAGCAACAAAGCAGGAGGCTTTTTTCAAGACTGTTTTCTACTTGGCTGTTGAGAGTCATCATTGCCTTTCAGTTTCTTTCTGCTGACAAGGTGCCCCTGCCCCATGTTTAATCTAGTACATGTCATTGTTACTCTGAAGGCTGGCAGAAAGCAGGTCTGAAATCTTGTGATGGTTTCTTTCTTCTGCTAGATTGGATTATTGCACCTAGTGCTAATTTAAAAACAAACAAAAACACTTTTATGAATTGAGTTTTAGTTTAATCCAAAATTATGAATAGCATAAGAGTTCCTTACCATTTTAACAGCAAAACAATGCTTAGATGCTAGATTTCTCATAGAGATAGTCCTTACAGCTCACTCTCCCATGGACCTCCCTGAGCTTATCCCTGTGACCTGCCATCCCCTCCAGCCACTCGAACTCGGTCCTCTGTTGCCTCTTTCCTGGATGACATGTAGAGGTGGGAGTTTTTCTCCTGAAGGAGCTAAGGGGGAGGCTTGAGGACATAGAAGCCTCTAGGGTAAGGATGGGCTTTTATGAACAAGAATCATGAACCTCTGTATAGATTTACACATAAAGCCTGCCCAGTCTGGTTTAAGGGATGGTGATCTGTCCTTTTCCTTGAAAACTGGAGTAAAAGGGCAAATTTCACAGTCAAATAGGAACTTTTCCATTTTAGAAAACATAAATTCCGTAAAGGAAGTATTTATGGAAACTTAATTTGTTGTGAGTTCTACTCCTAAGACATTGTTTTAAATCGTGCTGTGTAGAATACTAACTGCAGCTAGTTACTCAGCAAATGCTGGTCTCCTGAGGTCTTGCTGTGAATCTGTGGCATGGATTCATAGCAATGAGATGTATCAGTGACATGGCATTCGCCTAAAGAGATACGGATTCGTAGTCTCTGTTTTGTCTCTAACTAGTCAAGCAAGTAATTTAACCCCCAAGCCTCAGCATCTCCACCTGAAAAATTATGTCATTTGTCACGTAGGTGGGTAAAGATTGAATGAGAGTCAGTGTAATGATTATTTGATGTCACCTAAGCACAAGTTGAGACCTGGGGTAGGAAAGAAGTCAACAATTAGAAGGACTGAATGAAAGGAATGGGACATTCTTCTGTTGGGAACTTGAACAGGAACCCTTAGATTAGTGTCTCTGGTTTGCACTAACCAAAAACGGGCGTCAGCGCTATATATAGATGTTCATTGCCACTAGCTTAGTTTCTGGACGTGACTTGTAGGGAACATACGAAAGAACCAGTAAAACAGCTTCATGGGAATGTACTAGTGGAGTTCCCAAGAATCTTCCTCATGTGTGACTCAGCTAGCCCAGAAAGGAATTTCATGCGTGGCTTTCCTGGTTACTAATGAGCCGACACAGCTGTAAAACAGTGGACTGAGAATAAATAAATACTATAGAAATTGAGAGGTGTATAATTTGAAATGGAAAGAGCAGAAAAGGCCAGCAGCAGGTAGAGCCCGTATGCCCCAGGGCATCAGCAAGCCCATGGTGCCCAGTGGTCCTGCTACAGAAACCTCTGTGGCAGCCCCAGGCTGTCACTTCCTGGACATCTAGTTCAGGAGGAGCCACCTTAGCTCATTTGAAGAATTGAGCTAGCCCCATGGTCGGCAAACTGCGGCTCACGAGCCACATGCGGCTCTTTGGCCCCTTGAGTGTGGCTCTTCCACAAAATACCACGGCCTGGGCGAGTCTATTTTGAAGAAGTGGCATTAGAAGAAGTTTAAGTTTAAAAATTTGCTCTCAAAAGAAATTTCAGTCGTTGTACTGTTGATATTTGGCTCTGTTGACTAATGAGTTTGCCAACCACTGAGCTAGCCCATAGGAGGTACGGGGTAACTAGTTTATTAATCAGATACCTTTAACCCTTTGCACTCGCTTGCTTTTTTTCTCGATTCCTTTATTCTAATGCTAACCGTGTCGAGTCACACTCGACATCCGAGTACAAAAGGTTAACTTAGGTATTGACTAGTTAGTGTTGGTCATCTTTCAGAACTATTATTCACTTCATCCAAGTGAATTTGCAATGGCTTTTCAGGTTAGACAGCAGCCGTCCCTGGAAGAGCCTGGAGCCTCCCTGAGGACCACGCAGCTGACACTCTGTCTGAGGTGCCATGTGGCCTTACGTGGCCTTACATGGCATATGGTGAATAGTATGTCAGGCCCGTGGAGAAAACCAGGAAGGCCCAGTCCCATTCCCCAACCCATCGCCAGTGCCTGGGGTTGTTCGGCACGCTGTCCATCAGAAACCATCTTTCACACAGTGCCTTAAACCGAACCAGTACCTGGCAGAGTGACGTGTTTGGTCACATCACAAACCTTCACTGCCACGGCTGAGAGTGCTTTCAGAGAACCAGGGGAATAGCTTCCCTGCGTAGGTCCTGCTGAAGGAAGCTAGACCAGGAAGGATTGATAACTCTGCAAGGCCCATAGGTGCCAAAGACAGCGCTGAGTTCAGAGGAGCCATCTCTCTCAGGGACCTCAGCCTCAGTCATCTGTATACCTGAAGCAGATTCTCTACCTGCTTTTTATCGCTCGTCTCGTGTGTGGGACAGAGTTATGTGTTTGGGCAGCAGAATGTGTGGGGAGCTTCGGGCTGAGGCTAAGTTCGCATACCCTTCTTGGTCCTCATGTTTGTTGGCTGCCAGATGGAAGGCTGCAGCCTGGGTTCACTTGTGACTAGTCCAGGCTGCCTGTTCCAACGTCACCACCTTGCTCCTCCTTTCCCTTCACTGGGACAGTCAACACATTGATCTTATCAAAGCAGTGACATCTGATGCACCCCATATATGCAGCGATAAAGGAAAGGGCCTGGTCATCATTGCCTATTTCAGGTAGCTAAGCGTCTCTCACTTATAGGAAAGACTAGTATGCTAGGGGATAAAACGAATGCAGCATTTACGTAGGAGCCTGTGACCACAGACTATCCCACCCCCTTTTCTTACCTTTGAAAGCTCCTCTGTGCCAGAGTGCTCAGTAAAATGAAAGAGGCATCACAGAAGAGAGTGAGGTTTGGCACAGGGAACCTTCGAATCCCCCCAGATGTGGAGTGTCTCCGCCTCCCTGTTATGAACCCTTCTTCTATATGGTTATGCTGCACATACATGCTCTTTTATTTCCCAAGCCAACATTTATCTTTGATGTTGCCTAGGGTCAGCCAGTGCTGGAACGACTTCTAAATATAGACGTCCTAGCAGACTAAATCTTCGAGCCTGGCAGTAGTTCAGTTGGCCAGTAAACCTTATTTTTTATTTGATTTATCTTTGCCGTTTCTGACAGGTTGAACTATGCCTGTTACAAAGAGTGCCCAGCCCAGAATCACTCAGCCCCTGTCTGGATCCAACAGCCATAGGCCACACAGCACATGACAACTGATAATCAAATTCCTGTAACTTATTTAGCAGACATTTATCAAGCCTGGTAAGAGCAGATCAAGAAGACAACAGGCATGGCTGTGAAAAAACCTGTAAGAGAAGGAGGTCAATGGGAAGAAAACAGCAGGAAAAGTAGAAGTGGCAAAGGGAGCCTGTTCACCATCAGTTCTGGTGTCCTGGTGTTGGCCATTCTCATGTCCTTGTGCCAGAAAGAGGAACAGGAAGGATCATTTCCAGTCTGTTAATTTGAAGTAAATTGAAAATATCAGCCAACCTCATCTATCAGTGCCAGTTTGGGCATTGCCAGCTTCCAGGGTCATAGTGCCAGGGTAATTGGAAATGTTAGCCAGAGCAGCCACATTCCCCGCAGTCTAGAGAATTACTCCTGGCAGGAAAACACTGTGGCCTAAATTAATTGGAGTGTGTGTGAGTTACATGTTAGAATTGGCTATGGAGGCATTAATTCCTTAACAGGAAAACAACCCATTTAGTTGATTCATCTTCCGAAGTACTGAGGACAGCTTTATAAAGATAGATAAGTTAATAAAAAAGAAAATTGACTTGAAAAAAATTGTTTTCGGTCTTTCCGTTACTTAGTTCTACCAATTAACAGTTACTTTTAAACATTTTAAACTAAAGATGAATCAATGGTCACTTTTTTTATCTTCTACAAAAATAATTTTTGGAATCCCTTCAGAGAGGCCTTATGTTGTGGGATGGTTTTGAGGCAAAAGGCCTGTGCTAAGTGCATGTGGAAAATAGAAGCCTTTATTTGGGCACACGGTAAACATTTGTGTACTGGCTTGCACGCACACTTCCGCTCCCTCACCTCCTGGTTATTTGTAGTGCAGGAGGAATTTATAAAAGTTTACTGGGAACTTCATACTATAAACATATATGGACATCAAAATAAAAGAGTGTAATATTGCATAACAAATTACCCCAAAACTTAATGACTTAGTGCAGCCACTTCCTTATGCTCCTGGATTAGGGGAGGGAATTTGGACAGGATACTGGGGGAATGGCCTTTCTGGGTTCCACAGTCGCTAGAGTGTCAGCTGGGAGGGCTCACTGGAGATTCGGATCTTCTGGTTGGGTCTTCACTCACAAGTCTAGTGGTCACTCGTGGTGTTGGTAGGACCTCCTTTGGGGCTCCCTCACAGCATGGCAGCCAGGAGGGAGTCAGAATTGCTAAAGTTAATGTTGCAGGGAAAAGACAGAAGCTTCATCTTTCAGACCCAGCCTTGGAAGTCACACAGCTGCATGTTCTCTCAGTCACGAGTGAGTCACAGCACACCCACATTAAGGGAAAGGCCTGTAGGTTTGGCTCCTCAATGGTCAGGTATCAAAGAATTTGTGGACGTGTCTAAAATCACCACCATGTGGCAGAAGGCTTCTCTTAACTCTCTTAGTCATGAGAAACTGTAATAAATATTTTTCCTTTATCTTTATATAGCACATATGGTGTGTTTGAGTAACTATAAGGTCATGAACTTTGAAAGTACAACATAACTCTTTTCCTGCTTCTGCTTCTTTTCTGAGTGTTCTGGCAGAGGGAGAAGGAAGATGTGTACCCAGAAATTCATGAGTGAAGGGACTCAGACCCTGTACCCAGTGTGGCTCCACCTCAGGGGCACTGCTCTGCCCAGTTAACAGATGGAGAGGTCACTACCTGCTCCCTCAGTGGTAAGGAGAGGGAGCCCAGGAGGCAAGGACTCCTGCCAGTTAGTGCCTCCACCTCCGTTGTTGCACTGGGAAGTAGGGGGTTTGTCCTACTCCTTTGGGTGACCCACAGGACTTCAGCAAAGTATTTAAATTTTTGGAGGGGGGGGCAGAGAAAATAAGAAATGCGCTATAATTTTATTTAATAGCTATTTTTAATTAAACTATAGATTAGAAAGTAATGGAAAAATATTCAAATAGATCATTAAAGGGCAGAAGATAAAATAGAAAAATAGAATGTATGTCCCTCAAAATATTTAAACCCTTTTATATTTATAACTTAATTCCAAATATCATTTTAAACAATGAAGTAATGTTTACAAGGTTAATATCTTTGTCCCTGTGGCTATTAACACATCTTGAAAAATGTTTCCAAGAGTGAGTCATTCTCGGCTGTGCAGCCACATAAGTATATTTCACATACTCCTCCAGCTTCCTTCCCTCACCCCTGCCTTTCCAAGACTGACAAAAAGTTGGAGGTGGTTGACATTCTTCAGAATTTAGCAGGAACTTTGTTGGATCCAGAAGAACATCTGGATTCATTGTTATTAGACTTGTAACCAAATTCATGACCCTTCTCAGAAGGGAGTGAGGATGAGGATGGAGCAGTGGAGAGGCAGGTGCTTCTATAATTTTCTAAGTGTTACCAGACTGGGCTTCCCCACAAAAATGGTGAATCTAGAACTGAAAGTGGTGCTTAGCAAGGATCTGGTAAATGAGATGTCCAACCTAGGCCAGGTGACGTGGGGAATAGAGTGCAATTCATAGGCACCAGGCTGCCCAACACATGCTAGTGGGAATGGAGAATCAGCCGGTCCTATGGGGTCTAGAATGGAGATGACATATGAGGTGTTTTTGTTCAATAGTAAGAAAGAGGAGATCGAGGAAAAACTGGGGAATTCTGGACTGGGGAAGGACTGGTCTGGTATATTGTGTGCACACCAGCCAGCTTGCTGGCATATCCAGTGCTTTCCTGAAGAGCAATTTTGACTGGAAGTAGAGGACATGTGCCCTGGGCCCTGGTTGGAAAGCAGTTCCATTTGTCTCAAGGCCCGGGTGCTGAATCGGTGCTCTCAAGCCCACTCTGGGTGTGGGATGACAGTAGGTTAGCAAGAACCATAAATTCAGTCTCGTGAGAAGAGGAGCACTCAACTGAAGAAAGTCACACCTCACCTCACCCTAAATTGAGTGCTGTGAAGTTTATCGACACACGGTTGATTTGTACTTCAAGATTTTTTCACATTCTAGTAAAGATTACCTTTGTCCTGGGATGAACTTAATGTGTGCTTAGGTATGCCCAACATTTGAAATGGAAACAAGCCAGGGAACCCTGACAGTCTACCTTTTTTTGGCTTGTGGACACTGGCAGGAGAAAATGGGTCCAGAACAAGGCTAGGCATCCTATGGCTCATGTCAGATGTAGCCCAGTGGCTAGGTCCACTCCAGAATGCTCAACGGTGTGGGCTCGAAGCCTCCGCTCCCCTATTCTCAATTGGGGTGAAGTTTTCTTTCCTTTCCCAGGAGAACAGGAACTCAGGTGCTCATCTGAAACAGGTCTGACCCTGATTGCTTCCATGCTGCAAATCTCATTTCCCAATGTATCGAGAACCAGGGTACTGCTGGGCAGCCAGGCTCCAGCTCTTCCCTGTGGACCAGCCAACTCCTGGGCCTTTTGAGACCCCATCCTTCACACTCCTCTGTGGGTGGGACACACCACAAGTGGCCTAGCAGCAGTGGTTGACCAGGACAAGGCTTGGGCCACACATATAACTGCTTCCAATGTTTGGCCAGACTATTGATGACAGCAAGCCTAAAAACTGTCAGATTACCCATTTCTTCTCTTTTTTTATAATATATTTTTACTAGATGCCTGGTGCACAAAATTCGTGTACTGAGGGAGGGGACCCTCAGCCCAGCCTGCCCCCTTTCACAGTCTGGGAGCCCTCAGGGGATGTCCTACTGATGGCTTAGGCCCGCTCTCCCTGGCGAGCGGGCCTAAGTCACAGTCTGGCCTCCCTCTGCAGGAAGTGACCGGGCTGATCAGGGGAAGGCGCCACCCCCATCACCCCGCTGCTGCTGCTGCCACTGCCAGTCACCGCAGCCACCAAGGTGTTTTCATGAACACAGACTCCAGTCCCTTCACCACGAAAAAATGACAACTTTCTTTAGGCATTTTCAAGATGTCTCTTTCATAGGATATGACCTTTCTTTCTTTTTATTTTATCCTCACATGAGGATATTTTTCCAGTGATTTTTAGAGAGCGTGGAAGAGAGAGAGAAAGACAGAGAAACATCAATGTGAGAGGGACACTTCGATTGGTTGCCTCCTGCATGAGCCCTGACCTGGGCCCCCGCCAGGGAGGAGCCTGCAACCTTGATCAGAATCGAACCCGGACCCTGCAGTCCTCAGGCTGAGGCTCTATCCACTGAGCCAAATTGGCTAGGGCAGGATATGACACATCTTAGCCCCTCCAGCAGCAGACCTTTGTTTTTTCCTCCAGGAATGAGGTGGAAAAACCCTAGATCACCTTCTTGGATTATTACCCAAGTTACCAAGAACACTGTGAGTGGTGTACAGGGAGCTTAGCCAATGAGCTGTAAGAAAAGATGTTTCCTCTGCAGCTCACGTGCAGAGGCGGGACTGCTGGTGCACTGTCTCCCAGCAAGGGCGGGCCCCCCTGTGTGTTGTGTCTCCGCTCCAGGCCTACCTATGTGTTGCATCTTCACTCTGGGCCCATCTGCGCATGCAGCCTCCTCCTGAGCCAGTCGTGACTGTTACGGCGTCCCGGTATTACCTCTTTATATATATAGATTGATTTCAGAGAGGGAGGGGGAGAGATAGAAACATCAATGATGAGAATCATTGATCGGCTGCCTCCTGCACACCCCCTACTGGGGACCAAGCCCACAACTTGGGCATGTGCCCTGATTGGGAATCTAACCGTGACCTCCAAGTTCATAAGTCAATGCTCAACCACTGAGCAACACTGGCTGGGCTGATTATTCATTTCTCTCTTTTTAATATATTTTTATTGAGCCCTTGCTGGTTTGGCTCAGTGGATAGAGCATCGGTCTGTGGAGTGAAAGGTCCTGGGTTTGATTCTGGTCAAGGGTACATGCTGGGGTTGTGGGCTCCATCCTCAGTAGGATGGATATATATATATATATATATATATATATATATATATATATATATATACTTTTTTTTTATTATTGATTTCAAAGAGGAAGGGAGAGGGAGAGAGATATAGAAACATAAATGATGAGAGAGAATCATTGATCCGCTGCATCCTGCATTACTGGGGATGGAGCCCATAATCCCGGCATGTGCCCTTGACCAGAATCGAACCCAGGACCCTTCACTCCACAGGCCAATGCTCTATCCACTGAGCCAAACCACTAGGGCTGGTTACCCATTTCTATTAGGATCATGTTTTCATGGGAAACTTTGCACAAGGATGATGTTAAATTATTAAAAAGTAAGTTTTCTTTCCAAGTAAAGCTAGTATATCTCAGTAATCCTGTGTAGCTTAAATTAGATTTTATTAGAACAGGGATCATGGCACAGATTATAATCTCTCAGAATTATCAGGAAGTTATTATTTGCCATTTATAAAACTTCACTGACATTAACAGCATGAACATTTTCAATTTTGATAAAGTGACTAAACATATATGTTATTATTCCTATCAGTTTGTTTGAATCTTTCAATCTTCTAAAGCATTATCTTTTTAAAAAAATCCTATTTCTGTCAACAAGAAGAACTGGATAATACTTTATTTATAAATGCTGTTCGAAACCTGGGCTTCCTCTTGGTTTACAAGCAGATTCTCAACTTCACCTGTACCTTGAACTTGTACTTCAATGCGTAAACCCCAGAGCTGTTCATGGGAGACTCCACCCGGGTGATGCGTAAGCCATCAGATCGCTGGAGCCCAGGGCTTTCTCCGTCCTCATTTGCTTACTTCTCAGCTATTGATTGCTTTGCCCTGCACTGACTTTTATGATTGTTATTTTTTTCTTTCCAGGTAGCCCTTTTAAAGTAATCTCCATGGCATACATGAATATTTTACTCAAAAGCTTCTTTCATGTCTGAAATATTTTAACCTACTTTCCATTGTGTTTGCTTTATTCTCAGTGACTTCTAAAAATTCACCAATAGGCCTTACTTCTTTAACTCTGTGACCTATTTGTTTCTAAAATCTGATTCTAAGAGTTCTGCAGATCTGGGTCTTTTCTCATGTTCTTAAGGACTGTGCACGTAACACATCTTGGAAGGTAGTAAGATGGAAAATTTGGCATGCTTTGTCTAAACAAATTGGAGTTTATTTAGCAGTTGTTCCTGATACTGAAGTAGAAATTAAAAATAAAAATGTTCGAAACATAGGAAATGTCTTAAAGGTCACAGAATGCCTCCCCCATCCCCGTTCTTTAGTGAGCTCCTTTAAAAGAAGTCTAGTTCCCATCAGTGATGCCTCCCCACTCTTTTTTTCTCATTTAAATCACAGACAGTCTGGTTTTCACCAAATTAAAGCAAATCAACCTAGTAAGGCACAGACTGACTTTTATTTACTGGCTGTAGTTCTAAGCACCAGAAATGGGCAAAGGAGCCCAAACAAAGAAATAGGAAAAATGAGGCATTGAAGGGGAGCCAGCTTTGGGTTTGGAAAGGATGAGGCTTCCGTGGCGGCAGGATGTGCCTTTCTTGCTCTGTTTACTCTGAGCTCAGAAATAGAGGAGAAAGAAGGTAGATCACGCTACAGCCTGAAAGGGATACAACACATACCAGGGCATAGAGTGTAATCAGACACTGGATGTAGTTATGCAAATGTATGTAGAATAAATCGTCTGCAGCAGCCTTAATACTCAAGGTTAAAGTAAGCGGAATGGCACAGTGACTTCACTCAAGTAGCAGTGGAAAAAATGCTATGCTTTGCTGTTTGCACCCAAATGTATGTTGAACCCTGATCAAATGAGCTTTGAATCTTAAAGACTATTAGGACTTTTCTTCCTTCCTGGGGTGGCACCACCTTGCTCTGGAGGGGGAGGGAGAGGAAGTGTTAGTTTGAGGATGAATATAGCATGGTTGTTTTTAGTCTCTTCACCCTAGTGATGCTTCAAGCTAGTTGTGTGTTTATTTTATTTTTAATTAAACTTTACCTGGAATGTGTTTTAATGGTAAGAATTTGGAGGCCTGCTTAAAGGAAGGAAATGCTTGAATTTGCTTAGGAGAAAAATGTGCTTTCTGCTTTCTGTATAGAATAAATTGAGAATTTCAAACATATTTCTGAGGGCCCTGGGCACAACCATCTGATTAGAATGCTAAGATACATTCAGCGATAGCAGGTGGTTTTCTTTGCAAGAACATAGATAAAATGCTGTGGATTATGGCTATGAAATATTTGTACTAGCAAACTGCCGATGTGAGTATTTCATGCCTTGGAGCATGGCACAGCACAGTTAAGGTTTTTTTTGTTTTTTCCTTATTCACTGGTCTATTAAGAGAATCCACTGGAGTGTTTTCTTTTCACTTCAAGGAATTTGAAGCATCATGTAAGGCTAGGAAGGCATTAAAAAGATATTTCCAGCCTCATAAGACACTTAAGGGTAGCTGTAATACATATAAATGAATTCAGCCAATGTCTCAAGTACTTATCAGACATTCATTTTACCTCTGCAAGCACTGATTGAGCTCCCAGATTGTCCAAAGCACTGTTATGAGAAAAGCAGATGTGGACGAGATGGTTCAAAGGCATGTGACCAATATTTAGAAATCGGTGAGCAAGTAGCTCACCATCGCTAGAATGTGCATGTGTGGAGACTGGTGGCTGCTGCGAGGCTGGAGAGGAGCGGAAGCTGGGAAGACTTTCTGCGGCGGCCGAGCTTCGTAGCCTGGCCCTCGGGTGCAGGCAGTCCCTGGGAAGGACTGCGTTTCGTAGCCCTCAGGCTGCAGACACTCTCAGTTGGTCAGACTGGGCAGTTTGGCCAACCTGAGTGAGGAAGATCTAGAAGCTGTGCATTGTCATGTGCCTGAGAGGACCTTTTTATGTTATTAACCAAAAGCCACTTTAGAGGTATGGTGCGTTGTTCATCTCAGTTACAACATTGTCTGCAGTGCCTTTATGTTAAGGATGGCATTTCATTGTAGACACTTTGATGTGCAACCCAAACACTTCCCCAGAAGCCTTCCTTCTCTGGGTTCTGTGCATCTAAGCTAGGAGGGTAAATGGTTATGCAAAATGTTCCTTCGTTTTCTTATGGTTGTTTACTTTTAAAAAACTTAGGTGCCTTGTTTCACTTTCCTCTTAGGGCAAAAGAAACAGTGGTTTCAGACAGTGCTTCTTTGGGAGCCAGAAGCATTGCAAGTTGACGAAGCTTTGTCCAGCGATGGGGTACACGTTCCGGCTGGCTGCTCGGAATGACATCGGCACCAGGTATGACGTTTCCTTGTCCTCATCTGCGTGGTGGTTCGGAGCCTCCCCGTCACACCCTGGAAGGCACAGGAGCACCCGCTGCCTCCACACTAAACCAATTTGAGCTTTTTCAAGAGGGAATCTTAACCAGAGAGTACCAGGCCCCTTCTGGGGTGATAATGCCGCTGTGTGGCCTCTTTGCAGTCTTGCAAGCTGTAATGCAAAGGCCCCCTCGAGGGGCTCTGAGAACCCAGGTGGAGGTAATAGTGCAGATATTGAAAGGAATCCCTCTTGGAGTTTTTTGTTTTTGTTTTTGAGGTCATGTGCCTTTTTTTGTCACTTCAGCAAGCTCCTCATTCTGTTGCCTTTTTCAATTATATGTGAGTATTCCCTGATACAAAGAAAGGGGTGCTGGGCCAGCATTGTTGTCAAGCTGAGGGTAGATACCAGATTGGGGAAAATCTGACTGCCGGGACGCAAGGCTTGGAAGCGGCAGAAGAAAGACAAGAGCAGGTGGACAGTGAGGCCTCAGTGGGTCCCAGATGCTTTGAAAAGATCGTATTTTAGTTGCACTTCCTGGGTAACTTGATTAAGGGAAAAGTCGTTTTCTTTCATCACTGCTTGTTGAGAAGCCTAAAGGTTCAGCACATCATTGGCCCCCAGCCTCTTTTCCAGCCTAAAATCTTAGCACCGCGAGGTTTTTACAGCCTGCCCTGCCCACCCATGCTCGCCACTGTATTTTTAGAGTTCACTGGTTGAAAAAGTCATAGCAATAAAGGCTTCCATGGTTCAAGAGTTTGTGAATGATTGGAAGCACCCACAAGCTTTTGAAACATAGCACTGGATATATTTGTAAAACATTCATCTCACCGACAGACGTCATTTGTGCTCGCACTCATTCGCAGGCTCCTGGTAGCTGTGGCTCACAGCTTGGTAAACATTGCACGACCTTGTGCTTTCTGCAGGGTGCTTTGGGGGGAAAACAAATTCTTACCTATATTGTCCTGTAACGTGGTGTGCTTTTTTAGCATCAGGCTAAGCAGGGGCGGGGGGCGGGGGGGAGGCATTGGCAAATCAAAGTTGTGGTAGGAAATATCTCACAATGCCTTTCTTTACTTGCTGAACCTGTCAGGGCCCAGACTTTGCAACCCAAGCAGCTTGGGCAGTGGGAAGCTTACCGTCCTCGTGTGGAATCGCTCCTAAGCTGTGTGTCCCTGGGCTTGTTTCTCTGCAGTGGTTATAGCCAGGAGGTGGTGTGCTACACGTTAGGAAACATTCCTCAGATGCCCTCTGCACCGAGACTTGTCCGAGCTGGGGTCACATGGGTCACGTTGCAGTGGAATAAACCAGAAGGCTGTTCACCGGAGGAAGTGGTCACCTACACCTTGGAAATCCAGGAGGATGAAAATGTAAGCTTTGCCGATTTCATACGCTTGCGTGTGTTCTGTGGGAGTCGGTATTGTCATAACCACAGGGCACCATGAAATTAGATGAGCTACATAAATTCAAAACCAAACCCTTAATTTCTACCCCTACGACCACCACCACCACCACCACCACCACCACCACCACCAGCAGCCTGTCCCTTCCCATCTCCGGGAATGGCATCTCCCCTTTCACTCGGGGAACTCAAAACCCTTGCAAGCATCCTTGACTCCGTATATTAAAAGTGAACATCCTTCTAAAGCCTCCTTCAGTGATTATTCTTAAACCTCACTATTTCTCAACCTCTGCCCAGCTATTATTACTCTTTTACAAGCCACCATCATCTCACCCCTGGGTTATTGTGATGGCTTCTGTAGTATTTTACCTTCCTTCCCTTACTATACCAGCCCCTGTCCTCCCCAGGAAGCAGAGTGATCCTCTTAGATAAAATGAGGTGATGTCCGTGCTGTGCTCAGAGCCCTTCCCACCTTGGTGCTGTCCTGTGTCTTCAGAGTAAAAGCCTAAGCACTTACAGTGCCCACACGTCCCACACTATGGAGCCTTTGTTCCTGCCACTGTCCTCTCAGAGAGCACACCAGGCGTGCCCTGGCCTCAGGGCCTTTGCACTTCCTAAGCCTGGCAGCTAGTGTGCCCTTCCAGGTAGCTCTGACTCACTTCCTCGTTTCCATGAAGTCTCTTCTCACACGTCACCTCTTTCAGGAGCCCCTTCCTGGAACAGTGATGTCTAATCCAACTTTCCATGATGATAAAAATGTCCTATAGTTTGTGCTGTCCAATACGGTAGTGCCTAATCCCACTATTGAGCATTTGAAATTTGGCTGTGGGCCCAAGGAACTGAATTTTTACTTGTATTTAATTTAAATTTAAAGAGCCACATTGTGGCCCAGCTGGGTCGCCTCAGTGGTTGAGCATTGACGGTTCAATTTCCAGTCAGGGCACATGCCTGGGTTTCGGGCTCAATCTCCAGTGTGGGGCATGTAGGAGGCAGCTAGTCAATGATTCTCATCATTGGTGTTTCTATCACTCTCTCTCTCCCTTCCTCTCTGAAATTAGTAAAAATGTATTTTTTTAAAAAAGAGCCACATTGTGGCTTATTGAACCTGCACTGCTATGGAAAGCACCTTGCTAGGTCCACCATTCTATCCTTTTACCCAGCTTAATGTTTCTGTCATAACACTTAACACTATATGGCAAGCTTCGTGTTTATATATAGTTTTGTTTGTGTGTTTCTTTCTTTCTCCAACTGGCATGTAAGCTTCTATGGGCAAGGCTTTGTCTGTTCTTGGGCAGTGTTGACCCCATAGAGCATAGAAAAGAGAGCCTGATGCATAGACGTGCTCAGTGATATGGGTGGATGGATGGATGGATGGATGGATGGATGGATGGATGGATGGATGGATGGATGGATGGATAGATGGATGGATGGAAGGAAGGAAGGAAGGACGGACAGATGGAT
This sequence comes from Eptesicus fuscus, assembly GCF_027574615.1. Classification (NCBI taxonomy): domain Eukaryota; kingdom Metazoa; phylum Chordata; class Mammalia; order Chiroptera; family Vespertilionidae; genus Eptesicus; species Eptesicus fuscus. Next base: position 32,718,494 of record NC_072475.1, read on the forward strand.
GGATGAGAATACTGTGGAATTAATCCTCTTAAAGGATCACGCCTTCCCCATCCAAGCTGTCCTTTCGCCCTTGGCCAGGAGAGGACACTGTGTGGTCAGAAATCTCAGGCACGGCTCACATAGCACATTGCAGCTCCACAGTGCAGACCTCAACACAAGAGGCATTTTCCATGACAACATTGTGAAATAACTTTTTTAAGTACCTGCTGCTTTGTAACAAGTACCATTTGGTGGTTACGATTTTTGGTTAAAATGCTTATTGAGTAACCAGGAAAATTTGCTCTGAAGGAAAGCATTTGGTGACACTACTCCAAAACAAATTTACACTCTCTCAGAGAGCATTGTTCTCATTTAAGTTAGTATTAGCCTCACGATAAAGTGGAACAGACCCAGGAGGAAGTACAGTGGGATAGTGTTACATTTTACCTAAAGCTGGAATGCTAGCCACAGCACCGAGGGCTCCTAACCCTTGTTTGCAAGTAGCTGCCCAACCTCTGGCCTGCCAGTGATGCGGAGAGAGGCGATATAAAAACCCTACATACACAGGTATTTAGTGCCCAGGTTTTATGGTACTGATGTTTTTTTCTGGCTTTGCCTTTTCAGGATAACCTTTTCCACCCAAAATACACTGGAGAGGATTTAACCTGTACTGTGAAAAATCTCAAAAGAAGCACACAGTATAAATTCAGGGTGAGTCAGTCATTTTGGTACCTGAACTGCTTTAAAAAGAAGCTGTTTTATGTTTTACCCTTTTATGTTTCAAATTGACTCATAGGTTAAAAAAAATGTTTTACGTTCGAAGCATATACATTTTTGAAATAACACTTATAAAATGCACACCATACTTTCATTTTTAAATCTACTTTTGAGAGGGAAACAGTAATGTGCTGTAATAAGTTGTATCACAGCATGGCCAGATGGCCTCGCCCAGGAAGACCCACACTCAGCGCACCTGTCTCTCACCTGCACGGCACACCCTTCTCTTTGCTGTCTCTCCTTTTCATCGGATTTCTCTTTTATTCTCCACTTCCCTTCGCTCTTCTGCCCATTATTTTTCCTCAGCCGTTTCTATTTTTCTTTACCCACTCCCTCCTCCCTTAGGCTTTTGCATTGGTTAACAGCCAGCATTAATGTCACTGTAGGACTTGGTGTCGTAGCCACAAACGCTGCTTTGCCATCGTTGAGAGAGGAAACCGGATGCTGCAGCGCTGCTTGTTGACCCTGAGCGCAGCCTGTTTTCTGTTAGGACAGTGCATTTTGGAGAGAGGAGGTTCCCTCGCCCCTTCTCTAATTGGGCGTCAAATGGTGTTACCTGGCATGTAGTAGTCACTCAGTAAGCAGCTGTCAGAGTATCAAGTGAAGGTTGTGACTCAATTTGAGGAAAAGGATAGTTTTTGATATTTTAAGGAACCCTTGCTTTTGATAGTTGATGCTGGCTGAGAGAACATGGCTGCACTGCTAGCATTTCTCCACAAGGTGGCATTGCCCTACTCTTAAACAAGTGAGGTTATTTTTGTCTGCTTGCTGCCCCTCCATGTTTTCCTTCCACAAAACAATGCGAGTAAGGTGGTGATATACTACTGGCTTTGTTTTGTGTCTTCTTGAAAGGGTAAAAATGTCCTTAGCTGAAAACCACCTTATTTTATTTTAAATTGTTAATAGCCAACTATACAGAAAATAAGTACTCCACAGAGAAACACAAATCAGTAGTTTGAGATTGAGAGAGAAAATGTGCGTGCGTGTGTGTGTGTGTGTGTGTGTGTGTGTGTGTGTGTGAGAGAGAGGGGGGGGGGGGGGGGCGGATTATGGATGCCTTGATCTTGTCATGTTAAAAATCACCATTGCTTTAATGGCTGATGTCTAAAGCATGTTAATGTTATCTCGGTTGTGGTACAGCTAACTGCTTCTAACATGGAAGGGAAGAGCTGTCCGAGTGAAGTTTTGGTGTGTACGACAAGTCCCGACAGGCCTGGGCCGCCTACGCGACCCCTCATTAAAGGACCAGTGACGTCACATGGCTTCAGTGTCAAGTGGGGTATGTTTTGCTGCTATTGCTTCTTTTTGGACAGAGTTTTTTAAACGTATCAATTGTATTAGTGGCAAACCAAAATAAAAAGTAAAAGGGCAGGATTACTTGCAGGAGTTTTACACATTTGGAATGAGCATATGAGAAATATCCAGAGAATTCCACAAATTGGTAAATGGACAATTTAACAGCATCTCACTTTCTGATTTTCCTGTGTTACATGGTTTTCCTTCTATATCTTTAAAGTATTATTGATTTGAATGTAGTAATCTCTGAATATGTATTTCATTCTTCAATAGCTTGCCCTTAAGAAAGTCATAGTTAATGTAAAAAATTGATTTATGAAGTTAATATTGAAGATAAATTTCAAAATTTAGGTATGTCATCATGAGTAAATTTTGACATACAAAATGTTCAAGTTAAAATGAATTAGCAAAACTTAAGGGGTTTTTTTGTGTGTGTGTGTTTGTCATTTGTATGAATCAGAGGCCTTAAACTTCAGGAATTTTTCATATTGAAGTTCACTATATAGTGTTTGGGGACATGAGGTAGAAGGAGATTGTGACTCACCTCTGTTTCTATTATGTCAGTGAAATGAGTGCCATTAGAATGTTGATAAACATTTGCAATTATATGTAAAACATTTATGATATATATAAATATCATTAATGTCATATAACAATATTAGCTACCTAAAAGGCAAAAAAAAGAAAAACACAGTAGAAATTTAAGATTTTACCTGTCAGCCAAGTAATGTAAAGGGAATTTAAAACCTTATTAAATCATTATTGGAGACCAACCACTGAGACATATAACTGTTTCAAGTTACCTAATAATTTTGAGACAGAATTATTAGGGTATGTATTTCCCTGGAAGATGGATATCATTAAGAGAAACTATAAATATCTAGATGTGCTTTTTGCCAGACTGTAAAGCTTTTTTCTCAGAAAATCCTAGAAAGTTCTGTTCACACCAAATATTTACTTTTATTAGCCATATGCTATACTGTTTAACTTTATAATTATTGTCTTAAATATCTATTACTGGAGTCTGTATTCATTAATGGAAATAGCAGGTGAAGAGAGGGAAGTAAAGTTCCTAAATCTATATGTCAGTAATCTGCGGGTACATCTAAAATACAGATAGTAGAGGTGAGTTCTGCATAGTCTTGCAAAATTACAATGCAAGAAATGTTTCTGCTCAGAAAAGAAAATTCTTGCAGGCAGTTGGGAGTGGACTAAATACCCGCAGTGCCACCGGGCTCTGGGAGTAAGCCAGGGCCTCCTCCTCAAACCACCTCTTTAGTGCACGTTCTCATTGATCCACAACTGTGGTTTCACATCAGTTTCAGTTGGGATATAAAGTTTGCTCAGTAGCAAACTGTGGTGGAACAGATAGATTTATTATATCCTGACATTTTATTTATTTTGTCAATGAATTTTGCACTTCTCTTTCCTTCATCCTCCAACTCTCAGAAGAATCTGGTCAGTGATAATATCAGTGAAATTAAAAATATATATAAATATTTCATCTTATATAGAAATCACTAGATATTAAAAAGCAAGTTTCAGAATTCTTGAAGTAAATGTGTTAACATAACTTTTAGAAAAATCAGTTCGTATTTTGAATTTTGCTCATGTTTTACTAAATGAACACTCATTGCCATTTCTAGCTCTAAAGAACTTTGAATAATCTAATAGTATTTAAGGTTCTTTGGTGTTTATGTTCTTTTGTTTTTTATGACAGGAGTTGCGGGAAATAATATTAACTGTGCCCCTTGATTAAATGCAGAATTGAGGTAGTGTAATACATGATTTTACATGTTCGTTTGCTTACTTTCCAGATCCTCCAAAGGACAATGGTGGTTCAGAAATACTCAAGTACTTGCTGGAGATTACTGATGGCAATTCTGAAGGTCAAGTTTTGGGAAATGGTTTCATTCAAATCCAATAGCAACCCTATTTGCTAATATGATAAACATTTATATACAGTAATAGTGGGCTGGCATTAATTCTAATGATAGAGCTATTAATATAAAGAAACCTTAATCACAAATTGATAGTTTTTCTCCTTCAAAAACAGCATTTTTATCATGCTTTAAAATTCTCTATGTTATTTCTTTAAGCCAGAGGTCCTAACTAAGAGACTACTTCAATTTAGTTTTTCTTCCCTTCTCGGGGGACACTTTCTCTGGAAATTCTTATAAGCAGAGAGTCAGAAGCAATCAGCAGGAAGGGTAAAATGGAGATAGCCGACGAGTGTGGCAATCTGCAAATTCCCATGTACAATGATGACAGACAAGATAGAGTATTGCTGTGGGCTGGTGGCAAGTGTTACACTTTTGTAGCAAGTGTAGAAAATGTCCTTTCCATCTTTGTTGTGATTTCTGAGTCAGATTATTTATACATTACTTGTCATAATATGTGGATTAAAGTGGGACAATGTTGGATATTGAATTCCTTAAATAATGTAACTTTTTTGTAATTTTTAAAAATTCTTAGCTCTTTCTAATAAATTTCATTAGGCTTTAATAGAAAAAAAGCGTAGTCATCAGAATTAAAAATGATTTCTCTCACCATTCTAATAATCCTTGTACTCATCATTATCTTAATAAAAAACGATCCATACATATGGCAAAAAAAGTTAATAACTTTTACAAACAAAAACATCCAGGTGTGTGGCTTGCCCTTTATTCTGTACCACAATAACCACCTGGAGTACTTCGGTTTTCACATGAACCAGGTCCTATTTTAAGCTAAAAAAAAAACTGAGAATGCTTTGAGATGGGCACAGCTGTTATTAACATAAACTCACGTGCTTTACATTAGAAACCCTCCAGGAGATGAGGCCCCTGTGTGTATGCAGTGGCTCATGGTGAAAACCTAAGTACATTTTGAATTTTCTTGGCTCTCTTGACCACTGATGACAAATCAAAAGTAGATGCCAGTCTCTCCTTAAAGCCCTCAACTTTGCTGGTGCATACAGTGGTGATTAACGAATCTTTGTAGTGGTCCTTGTTAGTACAGGTTTTATAATCAGCAATGTCAGGGTAATTAATTTAATCTCCCTTCTCCTGGGGCCCAAGTGCATGTAACTTAATTGTAAATCTAACTGGATAAGCAACTGTGGGAATTTGTGGAAGTTACTTTAGTAAAATATTATAGAACAGGGTAAAACATTTTCCCAACAACTTCATGGAGTAAAACAGTCAACTGGAAATGCAGCATTAGTGAGAGCAAAACAGAAGGAAAAACCATCCCAGCAGCCCAACGTGGGGAGGCCAGCAGTCGGTGGAAGCACCCAGACTCCTCCCATGGCCCTGCTCGCTCTTTAATCCCAAGAAGTGGTCAGGGAACTGCATCACATACTGAGTGTTTCCTCTTTAGTTTGTTGCACTCTCAGGCATTTTTGTCTTTTAAGTGGAGCTCCATGAAGACAGCAGGCCTTTACCCAGAGGACTCAGTGTGCATTGGGAGGATTTCCCTCCTGCAACTTCCAGGCAGATAAGAGCAGGAGGCCTCACAGACCAACCAGAACCTCAAGGCTGAGCAGCCTTCCCCTGCCCAGCGGCCCCAAGGTCTCACCAGCACCATCTCACAGCTTCCCTGCCACTGTTCTGCTCCTTCACCACTACCCCCGAGCCAACCTCAGATGTTGTGTGGTTTCCAGCGTCTAACCGCTCAGTCAGAAAATGTAATAATGTGATATTAAGTAGTCTAGCCAGCAGTACTAAGTATTAAAAATGACTCCATGATACTTTAATATTTAACTTTGTAAAGGAAATGGAAAGAGAGCCCTTTAGCTCATAAAAAAGAGAATAGGAGACACTTGTGTTTATGGAAACCACTTAAAGTGTTTTGTTTTTTTCCACTTAGTGCTTATTACTACTTACCTTTTTACCAAAGACATAAACTCACACACGAGTCTTGTTTTACAGCAGGTCAGTGGGAAGTGGCATACAGTGGATCGGCTACAGAATACACGTTCAGCCACTTGAAACCAGGCACTTTGTACAAACTCCGAGCATGCTGCATCAGCACCGGTGGACACAGCCAGGTTGGTTTTGTTATGGTATACATTTAAGTCAACATCTTTGGTCAGCCTCAGACAACCTGTCAATAACATCAGAATAAAATTGCTATTGAAAAAGGTATCTTGGTAGTGTCGTCTGCTATGGCATCCCAGGAGGAAATGCAAAACTAGGGTTTTTTGAATTGTGTTTTAGAGGACATAAAAGATAGGCCCATCAATGTCATGAATCCTCAGAGAGATGCAAATTAAAACCACAGTGAGATATCACCTCACACCTGTCAGAATGACTGTCATCAATACAACAACAAGTGCTGGCGAGGATTAGGAGAAAAGGGAACACTAGTGTGCCACGGGTGAGAATGCAGACTGTGCAGCCGCTGTGGAAAGCAGTATGGAGTTACCTCAGAAATTAAAAATGGAACTGCCTTTTGACCCACTGATTGCGCTTCTGGGAATGTATTCAAAGAAACCCAAAACATTGATTTGAAAGAATATATGCACCCCTATGTTCATTGCAGTGTTGTTTACAATAGCCAAGATTGGGAAGCAGCCAAGTGCCCATCAGTAGATGAGTGGTTAAGAAAGCTATGGTACATTTATACAATGGAATACTACTCGGTCATAAAAAGGGAGTCTTTGCAACAGCATGAAGAGACCTGGGGAACATTACGCTAAGTGAAATAAGCCAGTCTGAGAAAGACAAGTGTGATATGACTTCACTTACATATGGAATCTAATGAACAAAATAAATTAACAAATAAAATAGAAACAGACTCATTGATATAGGCAACAGACTGACAACTGTCAGAAGGGAGGGGGGTTGCAGGGCTGGGTGGAAAAGGTGAAGGGATTAAGCAAAAAACAAACAAAAACTCATGGACACAGACAACAGTATGGTGATTACCAAAGGGAAAGAGGGATGGGAGAGGTAGAAGAGGGTAAAAGGTAGATAAAAGGTGGTGGAAGGAGACTTGACTTGGGGTGGTGAACATACACTATAATATACAAATGATGTGTTATAGAATTGTACACCTGAAACCTATGTAAGTTTATTAACTGTCACCCCAATAAATTCAATTTTATAAAGAAAAGAATAAAAGATAGGCCTAGATAATTCTCAACTGAATTGTGATATTTTCAGGTACATTTGTCAGTTATTTCTTACAAGTGTGATTGCATGTGGCAGTTGAAAACTGAGTGTTGTCTAGAATTTGTTTTAGCTAAATAAGGGAAACCTCCGTTATTGCGATGATAGAAAAAGATAGAATTTAGAATCAAAAAGAGAGATGTCCTGCACAGTTCCCTGGCAATTTTGTGAAAATTAGTCACACCTTCTTGAAGGAACTTTACTGCCATCTGCTGGAGAGTTCCAGTAAAAACCATGTACACTTGTGATAACTAAGCTGAAGGGCACCTCCTGCAGTTGTGCACCGCCCAACTTACACATCTGTAGGCAGCAGCTGGTTTCTTGTTTTCTATTTATATGACTTCACACCAGCCAGTTCATGTGTTGAGAGCCTTGGTTTCAACCACAGTGTTCTCAGAGGCTCAAAATAACCTAATAGATACACAAGAAATGCTCTGGAAGTGAGATAATTGTTGTCTGAATGGCTTTAACTCACATTCAGAAAGTGAGGGACAAGATGGTAATGACATTTTCATTGTTGAAATACTTAATATTATAGTTTAAAACCATTAATATTGAGAGAGAGAGAGACATTGAGAGATGGTGGCTTGTAGTCCTGTGCTGGGTTGACTTTTCAAGAGAACACCTGTCATTTGGGTGCTTAATTTTGCCCATCAATCCATCTCCAGTGTTGTCTTGTGTTATTTTTCTCTCCCCAAAGAGCAGTAGTGTAATGTTTACACTGCCCAGATAGGCAGACCCCTTGGGAAAAGGAGTCCAGTTAGACCATGCTTATGAAGAGCTCTCTGAAGTGTCTCCCAGGGTGGGGTAGGTCCACACATAGCCACATAGGCACCTCCTGTGTGTGTTGGGGTGGGAAGCACGCTGCACGCGGCTCACAAGGCAGAGGTACCTCTCTGCACCGCTTCTCAGGAAGGAGTTTGGTCGAGCGACAGTTCTGCCTTGTTCTCTCCTGTCTCGGAAAGGGGTTCAGCTTCCACACCACCAGCCTTCGCAACCAGTTCCTGTAGAAAGATGGCCTACTTATTCTAGCATTAATAGGACCTGCTGGCTAATGTCACACTCAGCTGATTAATAATGAGTCTATTTGCTTTTCTGCTCTGGATGTGGATGGATGGCCATTTATGGTATCATTTAAAATTTTCATCCACCTGTTGTTTTGTGTCCTCTTCTGTCCTCGTGAAGGGTCTCTAATTTTGGTTTAAAGGAAAATAGCTGTGTGTTCAGGATATAAAACACTCCTTTCTGCAAATCTGACTTCAGAAATACTCATTTTTTTAAAATATTTTTTTACTGATTTCAGAGAGGAAGGGAGAGGGAGAAAGTGATAGAAACATCAGTGATGGGAGAGAATAATTGATTGGCTGCCTCCTGCACGCCCCCTACTGGGGATTGAGCCTGAAATCCAGGCATGTGCCCTTGAGCGGGATCGAACCCAGGACCTTTCAGTCTGCAGGCTAATGCTCTATCCACTGAGCCAAACTGGCTAGGGCTAGAAATAATCATTTTTTACCAGTGCCATATGCAGTATATGTCCACACTCTAAACACACACACACACACACACACACACACACACACACACACACGATCTCATTGCATAGAAAAGCATGTGTACACATGCGATGTGTAACCTCCTTTGGTAGCATGTACGGGTATGGGGTGGAATTTGCCTGGAATGTGGAGGTGTAATGAATTCACAGTAACTAAGAGTGTTCTCTCTGGTGTTTCTCTGCAGTGTTCTGAAAGCCTCCCTGTTCGCACACTAAGCATCGCACCAGGTCAGTGCCGACCACCGAGGGTTCTGGGTAGACCAAAGCACAAAGAAGTCCACTTAGAGTGGGGTGAGTGAACGGTTCTTCACGGTGGCATGGACAGTTGGGACAGATGGAGATGCTTTGTCATTAAGTTGGAAGTCTTTCTTCTGAAAGCTGCCTATGTTTTTTCTGTTGAAATGTCTATATTTCTTTTTGATGGATGTTGGCTTGGGTTTGTGTTCTCCCGCTCACTGTTGCTTGTCCTCCTGATCCTGATGGCGCCACACACGCTGTCCATCCTCTACCTTCAGAGGGTACTTTTCTAGAAAACATTTCAGGACAGCCAGACTTTTTCAGGAATTTCTCAACTTCATTCATAAAAGAAAAGTTGTGTTCAATTTAGAGAATGAGGTAACAGCTAATTTCTCCTCATCTTTGCTGCTTTGTCCTGTGTGGGTCCTGTATGGATTCGAGCCATATTAGCCTTTCTGTATCAGCAGTTTATAGCACATAAAATTGCCAGTATTAACCTCAGAGCCTTATCAGACTACTTTTTCCCACCACTTATGTCTAAAATATAATGAAATAGCATGCCAACTTTGGGTCAGCTATCTTGATTTAATGTGACCTTTGGTTTGAAGTTAAAATAGAAGATTTTCTTCTCTGTTTCTTCCCTTCTTAGAATGTAAAGAAATTTGCCTAATGGTTCTGTTTTTAAATTATTGTATTAAGGTAATTAAGTATACTTAAATGTACTTGCTTTGGAAAGTATTGATAACATCATTCAGAAACTTATTCTTTTTGTTTCTCTTTTCTTTGGGAAGGAGGGTTTTGGGGTTTTTTTGGGGTTTTTTTGGTTTTTTTTTTGGTAAGAAAGATACTGGGGGGCCAGGGGGCACCTACATGCTGTTTTGCAAACCTTGTGGAAAATCAGATGTGATCTTTGTCAACTGGAAGCACAGAAATGATATGATGTGAACCATCCTTCACTCCTAGATGTTCCTCCCTCTGAAAGTGGCTGTGAGGTCTCCGAGTACAGTGTGGAGATGACGGAGCCTGAGGACGTGGCATCGGAGGTGTACCACGGGCCAGAGCTCGAGTGCACCGTGGGCAACCTGCTTCCCGGGACCATGTATCGTTTCAGAGTGAGGGCTCTGAACGATGGAGGGGTGAGTAGAAGGTTCTAATACTTCGGTTTCTACCCTCCTGAAATTCCTCGGCAGCATCTAGCCCACCTTGACCACCGTTAAAGAAGCACATATAAAATGTTTCTTCTGATTTGATATATTGTGATTTCATACTCCCAGCATTGGAAATGTTGCTTCTATATCCTCATATCATTCTGTTAAGGTAGAGTTTAAGATTAATAGGAACATCATCCTTTAGATGCATTTGTTAGTTGTAAAAATAATTTCCTATTTGCTCATTGATTCTAGTAATCAGTTATGAGAAATTAGAAGTGCTATATAAGATTCCTTTCCCATGTTGTCTAGATCACCCAGCAAGGTCTCACGTCAGTTTTACACTGAAGTTGGGGAGAGGCTAGGGAAGCCAGCACAGGGCTGTTTTGTTCAAGTGCCTTCTTTTTTTTTTTTTAATATATTTTATTGATTTTTACAGAGAGGAAGGGAGAGGGAGGGAGAGAGAGTTAGAAACATCGATGAGAGAGAAACATCAATCAGCTGCCTCCTGCACACCCTCTACTGGGAATGTGCCCGCAAGCAAGGTACATGCCCTTGACCAGAATCCAACCTGGGACCCTTCAGTCCACAGGCCAACGCTCTGTCCACTGAGCCAAACCAGTTAGGGCATCAAGTGCCTTCTTTTGCTCCCTTTGGAGTTGTCGGGTGGGCTGTCAGATTGAAAGTATATGCCTACATTATATCCACAGAGGTGTTTTTTCCTTTTTAAAAAATATTACAGAGTGGTATGGATTTTGAAGAGGTGACCCAGAGACAGGAGGGCTTTTTGGTGTGTCAAAAATGGGCAGAAACATAGAGGGCAGGAGGATATCCGTAGAGCAGACGGCCAGTAACATCCCCCAAAAGTGCTGGTGATTTGTACAGATGAGTCCATGCCAATTAATACATGTCATTAATTGATGAAAAATTTTTAAAGTAAGAAAGCCCAACTAACAGCGACACAATGTCAACGGTGAGTTTTTCTAGCTCTCGGTAGTGCTGTTCAAACCGGTTAGAAGCGAAGTGTGTTTTAGCCATTTCATGTTCGCCACACCGACTGAAGCATTTGGTCTGAAGTTGGATCTCAGACTTTTCACAGGAGCTGGAGTTCTTCTAATTCCCCATTAGGAAAGCATTGCAGACACAGCACAGCTATTTAAATTTAAAAAACACATGAAACTGAACAATAAAAATGTATTGATGAGAGGATACAAGAGCCTGTGCACCCAAACTTGTATGAGTAAAAAGGGGGGGGGGGGATGTGAGAATCACAGCTGCTGCCTAAACCTTATTGTACTTTTGTTTCTGCCCTTTTTCCCATCAACTTTTTGGGGGATCGCTGCCATAGCAAAGATAAATGTGCAACTGTACTGATTTGAGTTTTACTTGCTCTCGCGTGTAATTAATGTGAGGTATGAAAACTGCCTTCAGCCATGGTTTACTCCTGTTGGAAGTTAACCGTGTATTTGACTTCAGTCATCTGCTGAGGTCCGCTTCAGAGAACTTCTTTCCCATGTTTCTATTTCTGATGTCACAAGAAGAGGGGAGGGGAAAATGTTTGGTTACCAACTTCCTAATCCCCGTGAATAAAAAGAATATACGTATGTAATAGACATCTACCACTCAGTGAATATATGTAGGGAAAAACGTATACACACATTCAGTTGAAAGTGAAAAACCTCCTTAGGAAATTTTTTTAATCAGATGTATTGACCAAAGTTTTAGCATAACCCTTATTTGGTTATAAACTTGTCTATGCACACATAGGCATGAACACATACATGTGTGTGCACGCACATACATGCAAGCATGTGGGTGTGCTTCTCTTTCAGTACGGCCCCTATTCTGACGTCTCAGAGATGACCACGGCCGCAGGGCCCCCCGGACAGTGCAGAGCACCGTGTGTCTCCTTTACACCTGATGGGTGTGTCCTCGTGAGCTGGGAGGTAAGTCAGGCACATGCTCTGCATTATTTTCTGTTTCTTTGACTTTATCTGCCCCGAATGCACGTTAGGAGGAAACTTTTCAAAGCCCAAATTCACGATAGGTGACTTTTACACATTAGTCTTCCTGGGCCCTTGCTTATATCATTCAGAGTTGTGGAAATTTTACCACTGGTCACAATTGAGGGGGATTGAATATCTCTTTCGTGCCTTTCTTATGTATGTATTTGAAATATCCTGGGGTATGTCTCCCTGTCAGTTTGGTTGATTGAACATAATATAGATATTTTTTCTCAATGAAATTAAATTCCCTGAATGTCCTGCTTTCCAGAGTCCTGAAAGCTCTGGTGCTGACATCTCAGAGTACAGGTTGGAATGGGGAGAGGATGAAGAATCCTTGGAGCTCATTTATCATGGGACAGACCCCGGCTTTGCAATAAGGGACCTGCTGCCTGCCGCACAGTACTGCTGTAGACTACAGGTGGGTCGACGCTGCTCAGACTTACCTATAGACACTGGTGTTCCATGGAAGGCTCTTTGGGAAACTTACTCAGACGCTTGTGAGGGAGGCTACCAGGAGGGATAGTGTGGGAAAAGAGTCCTTTTAAATAAAAATGAATGTTACAATTAATTTCCGGTACTCGAGGAGGTCCTGAAATGTAAGAACAAAACCAGATTCTTCTCTGCTTCTCACCACCCTTGCATCTTGCTTGTTTATCGACTCCCTGAATAAATGAGCGAGTCCAAGACAGAGGTGTCACAGCTCCTTACGAAAGATTCCTTCTGTCTGAATTTCTCTGAGATGCACATTTCAGTGGGAAAGCACTAAGAAATGGCAAAAGATGGTAATTTTATATGTCAGCTGTTAAATGGAGCCGAAAACAAGCATTAGAGTAGTTTGGACTAGCCTTCATTACATACAGGGCGCACCTCTCCCTACTCAGTGGCCAGGAACAAGGCTGGTTATCTGTACGCTTCCACTTGGGGGTCCACATAGAATAATCAAGAACAATTGGCTCCTAGCCTAACCCCTAGGAGTAGCAGTAGTCATGGGTTTACTTTTACTTTATTGACTTGGAGAAATGATTTTTTTTTTCTGTTTGTATTGTCCTGAGAAAACAAGGGTTTTTTTTATCCATTTGTTCAGTAACATTTCTTGAGCACTACTTGTGCCAAAATCAAAGGATGGTCAGGATGATCAAGAGGAGAGATACAAAGATGAGTCAGATGTGGTTCTTGACCTTGAAAAATTCTGTCTTCACGCACATTTAGATTTAACTGGATAAAGAAGCAAAGATGCCAGATTTAGGTTTCCACCCAATTTAAGTCATAGATCAAGTTGCTTATTGCAGACCCATCAACATCAGTGTCTCTGGTCTCTTTGGAGAAAACATCCCCTTCACACGTTAATTTTCCATATCAATTGAGGCTTTTCTGTTAAATTCTGAATCCTATTTTTATCAGAAACATTTCAGAACAAACTTTCCTTCTCGTGTGGAGCAACTGGGGCATAATTCACCCTCTGTCAATGAGTCAAGGTCACAGCACATTATCTGATCTTTATAATAGTGATGCTGAGTCATTGGGAGAAGGTTAGGTAAGGCCACACCACTGTTTTAGGAGCCAGGCAGGATATAAATGAAGAACTCTCTGTCACCATAGGAAAGAGCTCCACTATGCTTTTCGAGTTTTTGTCTCCCTTTAAAACGCTCTTCTATTTCCTTTTCTCCTTTTAGGGTATATGTTGTCACTTAGCATTGACTTCCCCACACTGCATTTTAAAAGATACATTGGGTAGGGGTCTGAGAGGAAGAAAGGTGTCCAGGGGTGACTTGGGATATGATTGAACAGCTGAAGGGTGGGGACAGCTGCGGGAGCTGTGGTGGGCGGAGATGAGGAGCTTTGAGGCTGAGATGCTTACTTGACATTGGAGTGGAGACACCTGAAAGGTAGTTGGATACATTAGGCTGGCATTTAAGGCAGAGGTCCAAACTACCCAAGTAATTTTGGAAGTAGGATATCAGTGCCGATTATCCCCTCCCCTGACACAATAGCTCTCCAAGAGTTTGAGCAGAGATAGAAAAGAAGAGGTGTCCAAAGCTTGAACCCTGGTGCCCTCCCGTGTTAAGAAATCTGGATGATGCGGAGCAACCGCATAGGTGGCTGAGAAGCAGCAGTAGGTAAGCAAAAAACGAGTATGGGTTCTGGAGACCAAGTGAGTAAGTATTTGAAAGAGCGGTGAGTGAGGAAGGGGTCAGCTATTGCTCTCAGGTAAAGTCAGAAAGGGCTGAGAATTGACTTCAGATATGAGTTTATCATTCACATGGGAAAACATAAGAGACCTTTTCTAAAATTCCTGTTGCTCTTCCAGGACAGCACTGGGGTTGAAAGTCAGATGACTGAATTCCAGTCCCAGCTTTGCCTTAAATCTATGAAAGGCAAATAAGAATACTTGCAATGCGCTGTGTACCTCAGATGGTTATTGCGAAGGTTGTATAAGACAGTATATAACCTGCAGTGGGCCATACAAATAGAAAGGATTATTTTAAAATTTTTCTTGAAAGGTGACGATGGCAGTTATACCTTTGCTTAATAGAAAAGATTTGATTGGCTTTTTTTGGAAAGTGAACATTTTCTAGGATTTATTTCTACCTACATTTCTGGAAGTAAATCGTATATTATTTATTTAGCAGCACCTAACATGGAGGCCTTCAAGTGTACAATGGTGTAATATGGGCTTTTCTTGCTGTTGTCTTTTAGGCCGTCAATCAAGCTGGAGCAGGGCCGTACAGCGAGCTTGTCCTTTGCCAGACACCAGCATCTGCCCCTGACCCTGTCTCCACTCTCTGTGTCCTGGAGGAGGAGCCCCCCAATGCCTACCCCGATTCACCTTCTGTGTGCCTTGTACTGAACTGGGAAGAGCCGTGCAATAATGGATCTGAAATCCTTGCTTACAATATTGATCTGGGAGACACTAGCATCACTGTGGGCAATACCACCACCCACATTCTGAAAGATCTTCTTCCAGAAACAACATACCGGTGAGTGCAGGGAGGGAGAAATAGGACTGTATGGACCCATCAGTACTGGGGCTCCACACCCTTCAGGTTCTAAAGGCCAAACGAGTGAATGCTAGCGATTCTTAATTAAAATATATGAGTACTAAATGCATATATAGCTTTAAAACTTGTATTGCTTTATACTTTGAGTCGGTTACAAATTTACCCAATTTCACCCATCACTTTAGATCAGTTGTTCCCTCTTGGTCTCTTGATAGCCACTTTTCTTTGTATTTTTACTGTGACTCATATCCATCTGTGGACACCCTCTGTCCTCACCATGTGCTTGCCCACCTCTGAAGCAGGGCTCTGCTCCTCTTTGATTCCTCCCCAAAAGCAGACACAGTTTTAAAAATATATATATGTGATGTGGCTTTTACTCAGGACTTCCCAAGGGGCCAGAGAAAGATATTATATCACACAACACAAGTAAAACCCAATGAACAACTGCATGCTTTCCTTCCCCCAGTCTTCCAATCCGGAGCCAGCCATCTGCCTTCCTCTCCTCACACACCTTCTTCCGTAACATGGCCTCTTAAAATTTCAAATCATTTAGCCCTCTCTCCACGTTGCCATAACTCGCTCAACGCAAGTTTAGCGTTAGAGGATTGCAGGGACCATCTGTGGTTGTACATGTGTGCTACCAGGGCATCCCTTTGTCAAAAGAAATGGTTTCTCAGGGAGAACCTCCCTGGGTCTCAGTTTCTTCTTCTATGAAGGAGAAGAACAAAATTGCTAACCTCATAAGCATGTTGTAAGGAGTAAATAAATATTGAACTAGAGGCCCAATGCACGAAGATTCTTGCAAGAATGGGCCATCCTTCCCCTGACTGCTGGCACCGCCTTCGCTCTGGCCCCTTTCCGCTCTGGCCCAGAGCCGCCTTTCCACCTTCCCACGCTGCCCAGAGGCCCAGAGCGGCTGGGGTGGTGCAGAACGCCTGTGTCGTCGCCATGGTGACGATGATGCCTGCGTATGCAAATTAACCCGCCATCTTTGTTGGGTTAATTTGCATACTCCTAATTGGCTGGTGGGCGTCGTGAAGGTATGGTCAATTAGCATATTACTCTTTTATTAGGTAGATACTTCTACACAGCCCAGCAGTATATAGCAAGTACACAATAAACATGCATTGTAATTTTCGTCATCATCAAGATCACCATCAAATAAGACTGATTCTTCTTGGGGTGGGGAAGGGCAATGAATGGCAGGCAAATAAACTTGCTGCTAGAAAAGGACTTATCATTTCACTTACCTTTTTTGACAGTTTTCTAGTTCAATAGTCTGGTACACTACCTTTTCTATTTCTAAAAGCTGAAGAAAGAATCAGCTAATCGGTTGTAAGTGACAAAAGTTCCATCCTGCAATACCATATTATCTCTACTCTTTTTTTCTCTTCTTACCAAATTTTTTTGTGACTAATTCATATAAATATATTATTTTGCTTTTTAAAACAATGACAGGGTGCTTGTGGGGGGTTTTCCCTACTCTTTTATTATTATTGTTTTAAATATATTTTTATTGATTTTTCACAGAGAGGAAGGGAGAGGGATAGAGAGCTAGAAACATCAATGAGAGAGAGACATCGACCAGCTGCCTCCTGCACACCCCCCACCGGGGGATGTGCCCGCAACCAATGTATATGCCCTTGACCGGATTCGAACCTGGGACCTTTCAGTCCGCAGACCGACGCTCTATCCACTGAGCCAAACCGGTTTCGGCTCTCTTATTCTTTTAAGAAGTCTCTTTTGAGCACAGCACTCTACACTGTGAGTCTGTCTGTGAAACAGTGATAAACAATATTCTTTCCTGCAGAGCACTCAGAGTTGGAGGACACTTAAACAGCAACTGAAAACGGTAGGTTATTGTGACATCACAGGCTGCAGATAACACTGTGACACCGTCCTGTTGACATTTCAGAGAGCAAGTCCCAGGTTCAGAATGGTCAGGAAGGTTCACAGTGCGATTTGAAATAGGAACAGAATAAAGGGGAATATGACTTACATAGGTGAAGAGGCAGCCAAGGGTACTCCTTCAGTTTAGCCTTTTAAGTCAATCTCAGAAAAGCAGTCTTCACTCTTGCATGCTAATCAAATATAAGTGCTGCTGTGTGCAGAGCAGTCTAGTCAGGTGCTGAGGAAATGATTAAACCCAGACCTTGACTTCAGGGAATTTCCCCGATGATGGTGCTGACCCTGAGGTATATTTCTGGGGGGAATGACCACATCACTGTCATCCTCCAGCTGTTTTTAAGAGACCAGATGCTTGACCTTGATCCCTCAGGCTATGAAGAAGCCACACTGGTGTAGGGACTCACTGGAAGGTTCTGTGATCAGTCTGCTTCACAGCCATGTCTACCCTGGAATGAACACAAATCCCCAGGCCAGGGCTCTGAGCATTCGGACCAGAAATCATAAAAGGGCTCTTAGGGCAAGTGCTAGCCTAGGAATTCCACCTCTTCCTTGACATTGTACCTGCTGTAAAGGTGGCATACATGATTATAAACTTTAAGGTTTATAGAAGGATGATATTGGAGGAATGTTGACTTTTATTAGTCAACATACAGTCAAATGACTTCTAGAAAGACATCTGGAATTCAAATGAAGGAACTGACGCAGGGAATCATTGCCTCATGATGAAATGCCAATTATGGTGGAAATTATAAAAAATCCTCCACGTGTTAAAAAGTTTCTCGGGATAATTCTGTTATGGAGAAAATGAAATGGTTCAGTCGTGTAGGCACTATGGGAGAATGAACTTAATTTAGATAATACCTCAAGACTCTATTTTTAGAGTATTTATTGGATGGAGCTAAATAATTTAATTCAGTATTAATATGCAAGGCATATTGAGCTGAATTGGGAAGTCACATTGGGAGGATGTCACCTTTCAACCTTAGGGATAGCTTGAAAGATACCATTTTAGATAGACTGCATGACATTGAATAGCTTTAGGAAAGGCAGGTCTTTGGCTTTAGTCAAGTTGTTTGATTTTTTTCCCCCCTACCCTACCCCTAAGAAAAAGATTTAGCCTTAGTCTTCATTGGTCAATCAATAAATAAATTGAGTATTTCATACTTAAGATACTAAAATTAATATTCAAATTCAAGATAATCTTTATACAACTTTATACTAGTTTATATAGTACACAAATGGGTACTCTATAGTAGGACTCCAGTCAGTTATGCTCTTGTTCTTTTGTTTCAAAAGCAAAATTGCAACAATTATAGTGAAATACAAAATGAGTATTTCAAGGAACAAAGGATGTAATTTTGGTCCAATCAACTTTTGCCTCACTTTTTCTGACCCATAAATTTGTTAAAATATAAATGAACAGATCATGATGTTCTAGATAAAAATGTGGGATGAAGCATCGTAAGCAGGCCATGGGGCTTTGGTAAAGGACTTGTTTCTTTGGTTTGATTTTTTTTTTTTTTTTTTAGTAGTTACAGATTGTTCTCATACTGAATTTTTTTCTTTCTCCGTCTTGCATCTTGCGGGAACAGGAACGTGCACCTCTCTAGCAAACCTACTGATGCAAAAGGGTATTTTAATTGATCCATTGCTTCTCCATTGGTTCTTGCAAAAATACCCATTGGCTTACTAACACGCTGTTTGGAATTACAGTGCTATTTTTAAAGACCTTACTTTTAAGCTTAGAACTGAGTTTGAAATTGAAGTTGTTATGGTTTGAGGGAAAAAAACTTTTTTTGAAACAGAGATGTAGCTTTCCTTTGCATGCCACAGTCATAGTCTTTGCCAGCTGATTGAGACAAGATCACATGGTGTCACCCATTCCCAGTGTCCTGGCTCCAGCATTCCCAGTCTGGGCAGTGGTTCCAACTGCTAATCACCAGGCAGTCCATGCCAGTTGTGAATAACTATTTTGTTAAAGCCTCTCTCCATCTGAAATCTGCACAATTGATCTTGGTACTTCCTCTAGAGCAGTGATTCTTAAACTGTGGTTCCTAAACCAGCAATACCAGCATCACTTAGAAACTTGTTGAAATGAAAATTATCAGGCCCTACTCTAGACCTACTGAATCAGGTGTGGTCAGACACCCTGCTTAAATAGCCCTGCAGGAGATTTTGGTGCATGTTAAAATTTGAGAACCTCTGCCCTAGCATTGGTTCTTGAATGTCAATTATATAAGAATCACCTGTAGTACTTTCACAAACTATAAAAGTGGGAGCCCCACTCCTGTAGACTGTGCTTTGGTGATCCCAGCACACCTAGTCATCATTATCTTAACAACGTCAGCTGTCTTCTATTTCGCCATCCTCACTTCACTCACTTTCGTCTAGACTGGTGTGGGTTTTCTGTAACCTCCTCCATCCTCTTCATTGGGCGAGTCCTGTTTCTTGATGATCCCTTTAATGTGCCCAGAACTCCAGGAATGGGCCTAGCTGGCTGGCTGGCTGGCTAGCTCACTCAGAGGAGAGCAAGACTGTCACCTTACTTGTTTTCCAAATGGAACAGTTAGTAAGGTTGCCTAACGTTACTTTTTTTGGCAACCTCATTATATGTCTGACTCATACTGAGCTGGCAAACAACGAAAGGTAGAGTTGTTTGTTATACTCATTTATGCTCTTTTTGCTAGGGAAAATTGGGAGAGGGGGGGAATCACACTTATTGAGTCTTTACTCTACGTCAGGCACTACATTAGCCTGTCAAAGAGTGAATCACAAGTCATTTCATCCTAACAAGACAAGATGGGCTTTATTAGGAGACAGGTTCTGAGTAGAGTTCAGAAGTAGCACCCTGGAGTCAGACAGCCTTGACTTCAGTCCTGGGTCTCTCACTATTGTCTCTGTGACCTCTGGCAAGTCATTAAACTCTGTGCCTCCGTTTTCTGTTCTGTAAAACAGGATACAAACTTTAACTATCTAATAGGGTGTTGTGTGCCTTCGATAAGATTTCAGGCATTTCTTATGGGACTTGGCACATGGTAAGTAAGCACTCAATATATTATGTCACTGATGCTTGGGAGGGAAGACGTGAGCTGGAAAGTGAGCTGTGACCAGGTTACAGGTAGAATGTCTGGAAACCTGGCATTTTCCTTTAAGCAATGGGAGATATTTAAGGTCCCCATGCCCCCTCAAGGCAGGGCACGAGACAAAAGCAAATCAAAGTGCCTGCAGACAGAAAGGTGGCCCTGCATCCGTGGGGCTGTCAGGAGAAGCACCAGCTCAGGTTTCCCTTCCAGGAAGCCTCCTCTGAATAGCTGTGCTGTAAACACACCTTCCCCCAAGAGATTTCTTATGTTAATGCTCCTATTTTATTTTTTCAGAAGTTACCTGATGATGATTCTCCTGTCCCATTTTTCTCTTCTTTAATTAGATGATCGGATGTTAGATTGGGTGTGGGGATGGTGAGGGGGGAGTGTAAAAAGCTCATGTTTTGCTTCTTAGACCTCTCCTACCCCATCCCTTGATGGGAGAAGGGGGGCTGTCCTCCCTGCCTCCATCTCTATACTCCAGACGTCCTGAGTACCAGGATGGCTGATGGTGGCTGAGAAGTCATCTTCCCCAGGTGGAAGGCTTTGTTCTGAAAGTCATTCTTCTTTTAATACAGGTGGTGTCAGAAATTTGTGTGTGTGTGTGTATGTGTGTGTAGAGTGCATTATGGAAGACTATGATCGGAAGCAGTTAGACAGTAGATATTTTAATAGATTTTTTATAAAAATTTATAAAAAAATATTCTTTTTTTAAGATTTTTAAATTGGTTTTTAGAGAAGGAGAGACAGAGAAACATTGATGTGAGAGCAAAACATTGATCAGCTGCCTCCTGCACACCCCTCACTGGGGATTGAGCCCACAATCCAGATATGAGCCCGGACTGGGAATCAAACTGGCAACTTATTGGTGCACTGGATGACGCCCAACCAGCTGAGCCACACCAGCCAGGGTAACAGTGTTCTTAATTTGATTTATTTAATCAGTATTATCAGTGTATTGATGGATATTGCAGGCTCCTGGCATTTGAACAGATTTTTCACATCAGTCTAGCCAAAATAGAGTTTCTCAGCATTACATCACCTTCCTAAATTGGAAAGCAAAATTCCATTTCCCTTAGACTTAGTTTGCGGAGCTTAAGATTTCAAAAACTGATATGCAGTGCATGTTTAAAAAAAAAAAAAGAAAGAAAGAAAATGCCCTGCGGAGCCTATCTGAATTTCAGAATTAACATGTTACTTCAGCTAAGAGAAAACGTCTCAAATTTGGGTTTGGATAGACTTTAATTTAGTAACATTTGAAAGTCAGTTTTGAATTCTTGGACTTGTTCCTCAAGGTATTTGTTTTCTTGTTAGTCCCAAGTGAGCTCTCACTGGAATTAGAAGATTATTTTTACTTACTGCGTATTTTTTCCCAAAAAAAACAGAATGAACAGTCACTACCTTAGTCTTTGTTCTGTTCTCTCAGCCTTCTGGGCTCAGTTTCATGTGTTCACCAGCATGTAAGAAGACCTGGCCTCGTTTCATTGTATTGGATCCTCAGTTCGACTTCAGTTTGGGGTGTGACTTTTACAACTAATTAACGTTCGGTTCATCAGCTACATGAAAAAAATGTTTCCCATGCATTTTTACTGAAACAAAATGTGTTTTTTGTAAAAATGGAGGAAAGTTGACATATTTTAAAATCTTGGTAGTTGATTTCAAGGCAAAAAGTTATTTAAATAACGTGAAAATACATTCGTTAGCTGTTTTGTCTGTTTCATTGGCAAATGGCAGTTGTTGTTGAACTGAAAGTGTGGGTTGAATTAAAATTGTCTTTTGATTGGATTAGAAGCCTTGTGTGGCCCAGGTTGTTAGGCAAGTATGGCATGCCAGAATGCACAAAGACTTGGAGGCTAAGAAGACTGGGTTCTCACCCAGATCGGGCCTGTATCCACCGTGTAGATCAGGGCAAATGACTGAACTTAGCCGCTGCAGTTCATTCGCTGGTAAAATAGACAAGTAACTAATTTCTTCTTACCTCATGGGGTGGGTAGAAATTAGAGCAATGTTGTACATATCAAATCTAGGGTTCAGCACCTAGTATCCACGGGGTCATTGGTTGAGTCATTTAACCTCTCTGAGTTTAACTGCAGTTATCGCATCTCTGAAGGAAAGAGAAAGAGCTGGTTCCTACTCACAGCACAGCTCCTTGGGCAGAGCAAGTGTTCAGTGTTGTTTGTTGTGATGGTCATCAGTGGTCATTGTTAACATTTTCATCTGTTCCCAGGCTCTTTGTCTCACCTTCACCTTAGGAGGATGATTTAAAAAGCCAGTCCTTAGCCGAATCCTGGGCCATAATTTAGAGGAAGGAAGAACATAGATGGTATCAGCAAATTGTTCAAGTTATACTGTGAGGCAGTGTAATAATGCAACTAAAATGAAGACACGAGCTTGTATGCCCAGCACAGTGCCACTTCGCGCGGGTGCTCAACACGTTTTCTTCACTTTTAGAGAGGAATGGCGGTCTCAAAAGAAGTCATAAGAATGACAACTCTTAACAACTCCATAAATTAGCCCTTTAAAGTTCACCAAAGTGCTTTTGAATTCTTTTCTGGTTGTGTGGTGTAATAAAGAGTATTTTAAAAAATATAAAGTGCTCTCTACATCCCTTATCTTAAGCAGCACTGTTTATTCTGTAAATGCAGCAAAGATATTCCTAACCCCATTTTATACTTAAGAAAACTGTGACTTAAAGGTGTTAGATAATTTCCCCAAGGTCGCCAAAGTGAGGAGCAGGATTCCCACTGCTAAAGAGACCTAAAATGCTACTGTAATACTCTTATTATTGCTATTGTATATGAAACACGGAAACTCAAACTGAAACGCATGATTTTTCTCTGAGTAGAATGCAAAGGTGGTTTCTTTCTCAGGTTCTTGTTGAGGTGGATTTGAAGAATGAAGCCACGGACAAAAGGTGGTATATGGAAAGGTGGAAATTTATTGGAAACAAGTACATTTATTGGAAACACGTACAGACTCCCACATGGGGAGGGGGTCCCAAAGGGGTAACCCACTAAGCTCCTTTTCCCTAAGGTTTATAAAGGCTGCAGTTCTTTGTCTTTTGAAAATCCCTTCTTATTGGTAGCTTCAAAGCTCAAACCCCACGTGGGTCCCCCCTTTTTTCTCCCCACCCCCCATCCCCTATGAAAATCTGTTTTACTCTCTCTCCCTTTTGTTCCCCTACTCCCTGTGGCTTTCCCCTGTCTTCTGTGAATGGCTGTCTTCCTCCCCCCTTATCCTTTGGCTGTTGGGACTGCACAAAGCAAAATACAAGGTGAGCTCCTGAGGTCTGTATGTAAGCAGATGGAAAAAAGCATCTTGACCTCCACACTCTAGGAATACCTGCCTGGAATAAAGAGAAGGAATGTCAATCTGGACACTCGAAAGATATTAATATAAACCTCGTAGATGAAGAAATATGTTACAACTTTGAGAAGGACTAAAACTTAATTTTCTTTAAAAGGGAAAAAGGGTAGTAATTTCTACTATTAGCACCTTTTAAAAAAAATTTTTCTTCTCCAGTTGCAGAAAAATGTCTTATTTTCCAATCATAGAAAAATACTCTTGTATTAATACCATAATTCTATTTTATAAGACTCATGTGGAGAGACAGGGAAGAGTTGCTTTTAGTCTTTCAGTGTTACATTGAGAAACTTGGGGTGTCTACAAGAGATCTGATGTAGCCTCTGGTATAATAGGATCTGGGAACAGTAAGGCTCTTTAATGGAATTTTTGCTGTACTTTATCAGAGATGAGTATTGGCTACATTCTAAATTATGAGGCAGCTATTCCTCCAGTTTTAAGTGATTATGAATAGAGCGGATATCATTTGTGTCCAAGTTTTTATGTTTATATAAATTTTGATGTTTCTAGAGTAAAGACCAAGAAGTTGGATTGCTGGGTCATTTGATAAGTGTATGCTAAACTTTATAAGAAATCTTATAGGAAAGCTGTTTTCGATTGTGGCTATCATTTTGTATTCTCACCAGCAAAACATGAGAAATTCAGTTGCCCCTTATCTTTGCCAGCATGGTGTTAAGTATTTTTTTTTATTTTAGCTATTTTAATAGGGACATGGTGGTATCTCATTATCGTTTTAATTTATATTTTCCTAATGACTACTGATATTGAATATCTTTTCATGTGATTGTTTGCCATGTGTTTATCCTCTTTAATGGAATGTTTGTTCCAGTCTTTGGCCATTTTTAAAATTGGGTGGTTTGTTTTCTTACTGTTGCGTTTAGAGGCCTCTGTACATTCTGGATACAATTTCTTTGTCAGTATATAATTTGCACATATTTTCTCCCAGTCGGTTGCTTATCTACATTCTCCTAGGAGTGCAAAAGTTTTTAATTTTTATGAAGCCCTGTTTTTCAGGGTGTTTTTATTTTTATGAATCATGTTTTTCGCATCTTTTTTAAAAACTCTTTACCTAAATGTTAGGTCTGTGATCCATTCTGAATGAAGTTTAGCTTAAGGTGAGCTTTAGATTGAGAATTCTTTTTTTTTCCTATTGAAATCCTATTGTTTCTGCACCGTTTGTTAAGAAGACTATTCTTTCTCCATTGAATTACTTTTGCACATTTGTCAAAAGTCAATTGGCCATATTTGCATGGGTCTATTTCTGGAATCTCTATTCTGTTATATTGATCCATGAGTCTGTCTCTTTACCAGTACCACACTGTCTTGATTACTGTAGCTTTAGAGTAAGTCCTAAGTCAGGTAGCATGGTTGTTCTAACTTTATTCTTACTTTTCAAATTTGTATCAGCCATTTTAGTTCGTTTGCTTTTTCACATAACTTTTAGAATGAACTTATATATATCTACTGAAAAGAATCCTGCTGGAATATTGATAGAATTTCATTATGTGTATAGCACAGTTGGGGGAGACTTAACATTTTTTTTTCTATGTAAAGTTTTGTAATTCATGAACACAGTATGTCTCTATAATATTTTCAGCAGTGTCTTGTAGTTTCAGTTTTGTTTTGGTTTTTTTTTCCGTATCTCTATGCCTTCCCTGCCCGCCTCCTCCCCGCCACACATATATTCTGTAGGACTTTTAGTACATGATATTGACTAGGAATGATGAAAGTAAACATCCTTGCCTTGTTCCCGATCTTAAAGAGAAATCATTTAGTCTTTTACCATTAAGTCTAATGTTAGCTGTAGGTATTTCTAAAAATGCTCTTGTCAGGTCGAGGAAGTTCCCTTCTGTCCCTAGTTTGCTGAGAGCTTTTATTATGAATACACTAGAGGCCCAGTGCACGAAATTCATGCACTCAGGGGGTCCCTCAGCCCAGCCTACACCCTCTCACAGTCTGGAAGCCCTCGGGGGGGATGTTCAACTGACCACTTAGGCCCCCTCCCGTCCCCGAGGCCTAAGCCAGCAGTCGGACATCCTTAGTGCTGCCACAGTGGCAGGAGAGGCTCCCACCACTACTGCGGTACTCAGCCAGAAGCCCAGAAGCTGGGCTAAGGATGTCCGACTGCATCAGGGAGTGGGCCTAAGCCGTCAGTCGGACATCCCCAGAGGTCTCCTGGACTGCAAGAGGGTGCAGGCCAGGCTGAGGGACCCTCTCCCCGACCCCCACCCCAGTGCATGAATCCCGTGCACTGGGCCTCTAGTATTATTATAATGACTTGCTAAATTATGTAATCTTTACATTTGAAAAATTAATGCCCTTTTGAGGTCACAGGCTTCATTTAGCTATAGTAATACTTAAGTGATATTTCCTATTATCATTATATATATTTAATATGTATAATATATAAGCAATAATTGTAAATGAGAAGTGCATAAATCTAACTTATAGGAATATTTTAAACTAATCTGTTTCCTAAGAATTTATCTCTTTGACTATAATTTTTATTATCATGTGCTTGAAAACAATTTCAAATTCAACTCAAGTTTCAGTGTGACACCACACTGCCCAGTACCTAGCTAGCAGGCGTTCTGGTGGAGGTTCCACTGGAGGCCCTGTCACGGGCATGAGGAGAAGGAGGAGATGCAGACCTGGAGTAGTCTTGAATTGGGTGAAGCTGTGGAGATGTCTGAGGCTAACAAGAGAAATGCCCATATTGTACAGGAGAAAGGAGGGAGAACAGAGGGAGGGAGGGCTGTGCGTGAGCCCTTTGGTCTGAGTAGAGGAGAATGCCTCCGAATGTCAGGAAGAAACAAGCTTCAAGAACATTCTGTCACTGCAGGAAGAGGGGTCAAGGATGAGGATGGAGCAGTGCCGTCAATGCTTTGTATGATGACCTCACAGAACCGTTTCAGTCAACGAGGAAGGAAATAAAGGAACGAGAACAATAGAAATAATAGGATATTAATTTACATATGCACTGTAACTCTATTTGGTTGTAAATTCCTAGACCATGAGGGCAGTGTTAATATCTTCATTACCCATAGCACGGCCCAGGGTAAACATCCAGTTGAGATTTTGCACATCTGTACATCACCCTGTAACCAGCACTGTTAGTGCTTGGCTCTGGGGAAGGACTAGCAGAGATGCTGGGTGAGCTGGAGAACGGAGGGGAAATGCCCTGTGGAAGAGCTGTTTTCTTTTGTTTTTGAACTGAAGGAGACTCATTTGTTCTCTATTCCATTTATTCTTGACTGTGAAGCAGCTAAAGGATGTCTGAGCAAAATACAAAAGCGTGTCTTTAGAATGTCTTATCTCAGACAACAGCCTTTTTCTTTTTTTTTAAATTAAGGAACTAAGGGTTATCTTGCTGATGTGCTTCATTTTTTAATTTTTTTGCTATTTTTTTTTTGGACAGAGAGTATAATCTGTCCCCCTAGCTGCCCAGTTCTCTATTTGTCCTGAATTACTTTAATTTGTTTTTCTAATTCCATGATACTGCTTTAGGGGCGAGTAATAAATACTCCACAGAATGTTTATTTCATATGAGGAATTGCTGCTTCTTAAACCTGTAATATTTTTATTTATTTCTTTTTCCAGGATCAGGATTCAGGCCATAAATGAAATTGGAGCTGGACCCTTTAGTCAGTTCATTAAAGCAAAAACTCGGCCATTACCACCCTTGCCTCCTAGGCTCGAGTGTGCTGCGGCCGGGCCTCAGAGCCTGAAGTTGAAGTGGGGAGACAGCAGTGCCAAGACGCATGCTGCTGAGGACACGGTGTACACCCTGCAGCTGGAGGACAGGAACAAGAGGTAGGGCAGGGCGGGGCGGCGGCGCAGGAAAGTCTGTAGCTTTGGCTTTGGGATGAAGCCCTCTTGTTTATCTGTACTCCAAAAACACTCTTCATCTTTGTGGAAAGATTACCTGTGTCTTTAGGTCCTGCATTTTTTTACTCAAAGTTATACCTTCTAGTCCTCACTTGGAATTTCTAAACCAACATTCTAAAGATCCTGATTTCCCTACATGTGATAATATATGTGTTTGTTTCTTCTTTCACAACGTCAAATGATGGAGAGAAATTATCTAAGAAGAAAATTGTCAAATTCATGTCTACACTATGTAATAGCATTAAATTAGTCACAAGTGCAGAGGGAAATAAGACCCAGAAAGAGACGTTACCTCTTTAAATATTCAGTAACCATCAGGACAAACATGTTTACCAATCTGAAATAGCTGCGGTGATTTACAGATGGGGCTTATACTCTAACTGTGGGCAATGCAATATCAAATTAACCAGAGCAAATAGGAGATTCTTCATAAGACTCCATCCCCGGGAAACACTCTTGGCCACAGAAATCACATCCAGCCCTTCACGTAGTATTTATTTAACCTGACTTCATTTCCTCTGAAAATGGCAGATCATAACATGGGCGGCTGACCTGTATTTAAGAATAATTCAGATGCAGAACAAACGTTAATGACAGAATGTTCTATTACCAAAAGTCCAATCAAAGAAACCAGGTGAAGAGGTGGGCCAGACGCATGTTGCTGCTTCCCTACGGCACACCTGCTGAAGCACAGAACCAGTGTCAGGGTGGGGTATTTCTGTCATTTCCCCTAGATGCATTATGGTGCCCCATTCCTGTATGTGGAGAGCTGGTTTTAGGGAGCACAGAGCCTTTGTCCAGCCACCCCCTCCACTGTACTCTAGAGCTTTGATTCCTTTCAGTGCAGTGGGATTCTGCAGTATGGAGGGCGCTGTTTGAGGTGGGTCTTCAGTGGGTCAAGAAAAAATCGAGGCCCTGCCTCCAGGAGCATAATATCAACCCACAAATGGTCATAGAACATTTTTTTCCAATTTGTCATTGGAATAAAGGAGTTCTGGGATATGGAGGAAGCAGATATAGGAGAAAAGTGCTCTGGAAGCAGAAGACCATCTGGTTGCAAAGATCAACAGGTGACATTTGAACTTGACTCTGAAGACCTGTCAAACCCAGTAGTTTGATTACAGAAGAACAATAAATGATGGTCCTACTGGAAACTAGTCCTGGTGAAGCGAGCCCAAAGAAGTGGGGCTTCTTTTGATAGGCTCATTAGAGATTAAGGCATACTCACTCAAAGACCAGATCATTCATCTGACCGGGCTGTGTGCCTGTGGATGCGTTTTCCCGGGCTTGTTATTTTACTGGCAGGGGACTCCTCAAACTAGAGAAAGCTGCCAAGAATAGGAATTCTGGATTAACAGAACGCATGATAATATGTAAAGCTAGCATTTGAGAGAATTTATAAATGAGCCTTTCAGCCTTTTTGTTTTTTCCTGAGCTTTTGACTTCCATTGGTGGTAGAGAGAACCTTCCATAGAGAACGCCTTTAGTTGTACTAGAGTGACGGCTCTGCACCAAGTCAGCCACCTCCATCCGGCTGCGGTCCTGTCCTGTGCGGGCAGCCACCTGTGGTGCCTCATGCAGAGACCTGTGCAGATGCTCAGAACAAAAGCTCTGGGAGCACTGGTCCAAATGAGCATGTTGTCGTGAGACATTTAAACATGCCAGACAGAAAATAGTGCAGAATGTAGTAATCAATACATGCGCTTTCCTCCCCCCCAAAAAAAGCACTCAAGACTGGCCTTTTAATCAAATAAATGACTTGCCTAAATTTAAATGGTAATTTAAGAAAACTTACCATTAGGAACAGTATTTTTCTTAATTTTATGAGCTAAAATCCAGATTTATCTTTTTAAAATTAGATTTGTCAGTGCTCTCAGAAAGTTATTAAAGTGATGGGAATATAGAGCATAATAAATTCTCGTCCTATTTGTGGAGTAATATTCCTGGGATTTAATAGGATGAAACTTGGTCTAATTTGAGTTTAAAGATGACCTTCCTTAGTGTCTTGAAACTGAACTCTTGCAGTGAATGACACCTTGAATCCAAGCCTTTAACTTTGGACCTTGACTCACGAGGATCAGGGGGAAACCATTTGAGTTGGATATAGCATAGTGCTTATTAGCACAGTTTTTGTCAGTGCGGGTTCTCTGCGGGTTCTTTAGGACTTGCACCTGGCCTGCTCAGTTGAAAGGAACCATGTCTTCTTCCACAGTGGCAGTTGCCTTTTTCATTGAACTTATTGCTAGAGTGGTTTCTAGTTATAGGTTTTGGAGCAAGTGTACACATCTTTAGCATCTGTGTTGATTTCATTAACCACTAATAAGTCTGCTTATGGATGTAGCAAAAATATATGTCCTGCTTATGGCCAAGGTGAGAACCAGAGATTGACTTGTCGTTTTAATTGACTACTCACCAGTCACTGGGCATTTGAAAGTAGAGCTGCTATACCCGAGTTGTATAGCTATCCTAGACAGCTATGCAAGTAATCTTAGTCTTAAGACCTATTTTACAACAGAAGCACAATAAAAATTAATAACTCCATGCTTGGTATTTGTCAGATTAAAGAGGTGAGCTGATTTTGGCTGCTAAACTATTGGTCTTAACTTTTCCCTCATCCATAAAATAGAAGTTGAACTAGAAGATGAACTCTGAGGTTCTTCCATCATTTTTATCTTTAAACAACGACATTGTAGATCATTTGTGAGCTAAATTCTTTACCCCCAAAAAAATGTCTCTTGTTAAAAATGGTGTGTTACCTGCCCAGCCTGTGTGGGTCAGTGGTTGAGCATCAACCTGTGAACCACTGAGGTTCAGTGTGGGGTTGAGGTGCATGCCGGTTTGTGGGCTTAGTCCCCAGTGGGGGGAGGGGGGCGCATGTGGAAGGCAGCCAATCAATGATTCTCTCTCATCATTGATGTTTCTCTCTCTCTCTCTCTCTCTCTCTCTCTCTCTCTCTCTCTCTCTCTCTCCTCTCCTCCCTCCCTCCCTCCCTCTCTCCCTTCCTCTGAAATCAATAAAAATCTATTTTTTTAAATGGCATGTTACCTCTTTTTTCTTCATATTTTAAGCTTCTGCTTTAGACAAGTAAGAAAATAATAAGTAAGATACTAACTTCCCTTAAGAGTCCAAAACGCCTAGGGTTCTGCATCTCTGATATGCTGATTTATTACATTCATTTATGTACCTGTCAATCAGAATATCTGAAATGACCCAGAAAGTTCTAAATATAATGTTGGGCCAAAAATTTATTTTCAAACTTTCTATTTATTGAGAATCTGCAAAGTGCCAGGCATTGAGGTTTTTGTCCACATTATTTGGTTCTTGAATAAGAAGTGAAAATTTTTCATGGTGATAGGATATCTACCAAAGCCTTCCACTGTCTAGGTGAAAAAATGTATTGTTTTTGATAGATTGACTTGATTTCAACTTTTGACTATTAGGAGTTTTATACACACAAAGGAAGAAACTGTGCTTGTGAATTGGCTAGACAAGGGTGACCAAGGTAGAGCCCTCCCTTAAGGAGCTCGCCTGGTGAGGGATAAGTAAAAGGGACAGACACATTCAGGCGACTCGTGATGTAGAAAGCTTAAAGATTGACTGTATGCACAGCATTGGGGGAGGAAGAAGAATAATATCTATTATACCCTTAAAATCAGATGAACAGAGGAGGCTTTTTAGAGAAGGTACCAGATTACTTGAGTCTTAAAAGGGTTCAAATCTTGTGATCTCATGCAAGAAAGATGTAGGAAGGATGGGGACTAAAGATAAGCACTCGGGACTGGATAGAAACCAAGGGTATAGACTCCAAAGCACAGAAATGGGCCCTGAGTCTTTCTCAAGTAAACGATGTCTCTCCATTCTGCTACTTGATGTATTGCTCTGTTTAAAGGTGAGGCTAGTTCATGTCAATAGTAAGAAACCCCAAAGGGCATCTTTTCCAAATCCCTGCCTCAAACTAAATCAACCGAGAATCGATCCAGATCCCCGGGAGTTGCTGTGTTGAGTGTGCTTCCCCCTTGAAACGGATATTTGTTTCCCATGTAATGAGGCTTTTGACCCACAGGTTCCCAGTCTAAGGTCACTGGCTACATATTATGTGGCAGCCTCAAAGCTGTGCTTTATTTGTACAGGACTATGTTTAGCCCTAGGAGTTAGATTATCATCACACAATTGTACATTTTTTTCTTGAATTACTACAGTGTGCTAGGTCTTCTGAGGTATGTGGCTTATCTTTAAGGAGTTTATCTTTTGAGAAAATAAATTAATGTGAAGTAATGAACAGACAACACGAGAATTTAACTCCAACAGAAAAATAAAATTATATTTAATTCGTTTATAGAGTGATTAAGTGCATTATTCTTAGCAGATCGAGCACAGAAGGTCGGAATGTCTTTGATTCCTGTGTATGCGAGAAAAATAAAACCCAAAGTAAACATTTTCATAATTCTGTGCTAACCTAATACAGGGATTAGAATAACAAGGTCAGCTCGTGCATTTTAAGGTTGTAACACTGTACTGATGGTTTTGAAGATGCATTTGTCTGTGTTACTGAAATGAAATGTTATGCTGGCCTCACAGAATTTGACTTGATGCTGATCTTGTCCTGACCCTCCTGGGTCCATGTTCCTGGTAATTGTACAAAGCACTGTGGCAAGGGGAAGTTAAATTCCAGGAATGCATTTATGGTTCATCTGTTGTTCAGCTTTAGTCAAACAGCAAGTGTATTTTAAAATAAGGCTCCAGCAAAATGGGGCTGGGCAGAGGGCTCTAACTGAGCGGATAATTACCACTTGCTCCGTTTAACTCAGCTCTTGAGCTCCTGACACTTTTCCCTTCCGCAGCAGAATCAGAGGGGCTTTGTAATGTGAGCAGTATGACTGCAGCTCTCTGTTGGAGAGGGACAGACAGCAATCTGCATAAAGTAACCCTGAGAAATACACACCAGGCAACTAACAAAAGTGGGCAGGTTGCATGACCACTGTGGGAGGAAGGGACTTGCTTAAGCATGCCTATTACTGAACAAGCTCCTGCTTATATTTCTCAGAGCATATTGCTGAATTAATGAAATAGATATCAGGCAACTAGCTCAGGGCCCACAAGACAGCCTCAGGATTAGTTGCCCTTGTTTCTTTCTCTGGAATAGTCCCTGATTCACATGATCACCCTGGTTGGGTACGTGGCATTTTTACCTCACCTTCATTACCAGAAGGCAGTTGAGTTCCCAGCCAGGGTGGTAAGTCTGTGCTGTAATCCCAGACCGGTTATTGAGTTTCTAGATGCCTAGAGGCATGTCACTGAACTTCTTTTTTGTCTTAGTGTCTCTCTACAAAATAGAGCTAATGATGCCTGCCTCCAATCCCTGGTTAATGGGAGAAAAGCGTTTCTATTTCTTAGAAAGGGACCATAAAAATTCAGCCTACAAAATAAAGGGTACTGCCAGCTTAGTCAGCCTCAGGATAACATGTTTAGACACGGGCCGAGGTGAGGGGTGGTAAATGAACTATTTGACACCCTAATTAAGCCAGAAGTAGAATTCAGATTACAGTACTTCTATTTGAAAATAGACTTTCTATTTTAAAATAAATAACCAAACAGAATTGGGTAGCATTTTCCTCACCATTTTTCCTCAATCAGATCAGACTGTTAAGGCCACTAAAAGAGAGGTGGGCTAACAGAAATTTGGAAGCCTGGGAAGAGCTTGAAGAGGAGACTCACTGTCTATACTTGAAAGCAAAGCAGAAGAATGGGAGGTCTCAAGGTCCTCAGGTGGTCTCTGGAGACTCCAGTCATCCTTCCTTTGAATATAAATAAATTTCTTTAATATATCAACAACGAAATCCAGTTTGAACAAAAAATTGAAAATAGGAACTTTCTATTTATTCTATATAAAAAGTTTTATCAGTAGCTATGGTGACATTTTATTTCTTAGAAAAGAACCCTAACCGTAAAGTACTGCAGCCTGATCCATTACAAGTCGGATGTCCGAATGCAGCTGGGGACAAGGCAGGAATTTCACTCCTTTCCTCATTGGTGTTTTGGAAATGGCTCTTGGCACTTTCCATGCTCAGCCTGCATATGGGGATGCTCATTAACATGCAAACCAATGCAGGGAACACACCTTCCCTGCCTCAGGTGTCCCCACACGATGCCATCTGCTTCAGCTGCTTCTGCATAGACATGACAGGACTCGGTGTTCTTGGTGGAGTGAGGGCACATGCTATCCATTCCTGTTTTTGAACATCCTCTATTCCCAAACGTCACTTCAATAATGTAGGATATTCACACACCATAAAACCCAGGGAAACAGAGAAAAAATAAAGGCAGCAGTGTGTCACTGTTAAGGAATATAGCTGTACCGAGCTTACTAACATCTATTGATGTGTAATAGTGTGAAACATGTTTTGAAATGTGCCATTTGTAGTCCTTATTAAATTGCAGGCCATTTTAGGTCAGCAGATTGAATCATTTTGACGAGTTGATATTAATGGGCTGCTGTTAGCCTGTAATGGCCTAGAAATTACAAGATAGCAACAAAGGAGTGAACACAAAAACCTTAGCATTATCTCTTATGTTCTCCTGCAAATTGAAGTTTTAAGCCTGGTGTAGGGAACGTCTGGCCCGTGGGCCATATAAGACCCATGAAATCATTGGGTCGGGCCCTGCCAAGGCATTAGGTGTGAGTTAATTAAATGTTTGACCAAATATAGCAGGCTAATTTTTTCAGTTGATAATTTTATATGCCCCATGAATAATGGTATAAATATCCAAATGACCCTTGGCAGAAAAAAGGTTCCCCACCCCTGTTAAGCTATCCAAGAGCTTCCTTGCATATATCTTTTGAAACAAAGCTGTTTTTAAAGAAGCACATTTTAAAATTAAATTCTTCATATATCATTTTCCTCTAAAATTATTTAACACTAGAGGCCCGGTGCATGGATTCCTGCACATTGAAAGGAAATTAATTAGAAGGTGGCCAGCAGGGCAGGACTGGGCCAGATGGGCCAGACACACCCTGGAGCCAACTTCCCACAGTCCCTTCCCGGCTGGCCACACCTGGGGCGGCGCTGGGGCTCAGAGGGCATCTGCAGAGTATGCAGGGTCTCTCCGGCAGGTGGGGTCCCTCGGCCTGGCCTGTGGGGATCTGGCCGAAACCAGCAGTCCAACATCCCCCTAGGGGTCCCGGAGTGCAAGAGGGCACTCTGCAAAGTTGCTGTTGCTCAGCAGCTCCTGTGTTGAGTGTCTGCCCCCTGGTGGTCAGTGTGTGTCATACCTGTCAGCCGGTCAGCTGGTCGCTTAGCCTTTTATATATATAGATAAAGAAAAGTTCAAAAGTGTTACATGTCTGGGTTTCTTCAGTTGCACGTTAGTACAAAGAGTCATCTTTCAGAGTGTTAAAGCTTAAAATACTGAGTTTAAAAGTATATCCACCCCTTAGAATTTCTTATAAATGTCAAGAATCTCTTATTTTGCCTTCCTAGTGTATATTTAATATGGATCATAGAATTTACTTGGTCCTTTGATTTAGATCTCATAAAAATTACTGCCAGGTGAACAAGACATTATTATCCCAAATGTCTGGAAACTGAGCCTTGGGAGTTATCAGCTTGTTCAAGTTTACACTGAAGGTAACAGACTCTGCATTGTGGCCAAGGTCTTTGTTCCGCCCTCCCCGCTCCTCCCCTCACGGAGTGCTCTGACAGGCCCGCAGAATGCGCAGAATCATTTTGTATTCACAGATAACATAGAGCATGTTTTTAATCACTGATAAATTGCCAACGTTAAAACCCATGTGTGCTTGTTACTCTCCAAGTGTTTACTTTCAAGAAGACATTCAGTCACACTGAAGCAAGTCGGAGGCAGAGCCATGAAAGAATTAATTTAGACTGGACTTTCAGTGACCCACCCAACCTTCTGCCTTGTTTATGTCTTTCCTCACAAGTAAATATGTTTTGTACAAGAGAGCATTTCTCTCCATTTTCCCTTTCCCTAAGTAAAATGGCCCACATTCCCATTAATAGGCAGCTCTTATGTAGGACCCCCTGCTCCCATCACCATCTGTTTTCTGCAGCAGTTCTTGGCCTCCTTGGCCTGAGTTTGCTAGACAGGGTGGATGGTATTCACTTGCACAGCTTTCTCTCCAACTCAGGAAAGCCTGTGGGAATATAAGTAAGAGGGAAGCATTCTGGGGCCAGCCTTCAGGCTTCTGCAACATTGAGAATGGAGGTAAATCACTCAGAGCCTTGGCGCTTCGTTATTAATAACAAGTGCTGAGCATTTTGTAATGGGCTCTCCCTGCACTGTCCCATTAGATACTCACAACATCCCCCTGAGGGGTCAGCACTATTATCATACCTGTTTACAGAGACTGAAACACCTTAACGGCTATAGAGCCCACGATCAAGTCTGCTGCCTGAAAGAGTGTATTACCCACTCTACCTTCAGTCCCCGTGCCAATGGGGCAGCACTGCAGTGGAGCCCCACAGGTGTTCGCACACCTATCCTCTTCTTACTGGGTGTTCACAGGAGCCCTGCCTCCTGGGGCTGGTGCCTCCAAAGGTGCATGGCCATGGGCAGCAGGGACTGAGGATGAGGTAGAAGACCCCTCAGGAGCTGCTAGTGTGGGTCCAGGGTGACCTTTAAGGAGCTGTGATACCATTGGGGTCCCTGGGGCTACATATGCCTCAGCCTGAACTGATACTAAAATTGCTCAGTGACTTTTGTGCATTTCATGTGGTCCCGGAACCATGTCACCTGCTACACACACATTATTGCATTGTGTTTATAGCACAGGAGCATTCATATAACAAAAGTAACAGTGAACATTTCATTTTTACTCTGGTCACCAAGTTATCTTGGGGAGAGCTATGTGTCTAGCACAGGCCACACAGATGTAGCAGAACATCACAAGTTCAGATGGACCTGCTCCTGCTGGGATTGAGCTGGCAATGGCCCCAGTAACCTGGGGAGAGGCCTGCATGGCAGGGGTGAGAACACAGCTGTTCTCAGGGCACACTAGCCTGTCTGGATCCCCGGGAGGTGGTTGGTGGGACAAAGCCAGTGGATACCATGTATTGAACTCTTACTATGTTTTGGGCTTTTTACCAACATTCCCAGATTTGGCTCTTAAAACAGCCCAGGAGATGGAGACTGTCCCTGTTTTGCAGCTGGGAGAAACTGATACTTAGCAGGGGCGAGTGATTGGGCGGTAAGAGGCAGAGCTGAGATTTGCATCCAGTCTTCCTGGGTCGAAGCCCCTGCACTCCACCACTTCCCACCAACAGTGTTGGAGGAGAAGCGGGGAAGGAGAAGGGACGGATGGTCCAGGCAGCATAGACCAGGGAGTGGCCAGGGGAAGCAGGCCTTTCCCCACACAGGGTGTCCCTTGTTCCCTGGGCCACACCCACCCTCAGAAATCAAGGGTTTGAGGTCTCAGAGAGAGTTCTTTTAACCATCTTTTGTGGTTAGTCACCCCTGTTGTTTCTATGTCTCCCCATATTCCCAGTTGATTTCTCTCCATTCTGGGATCTTCTTCCTTCCCCTGACTTGGGCAGTGCATGCCAAGGTAGTATGGTTCAGACCTTCACGCCAACCAGACTCCTGTCACCCTCTCCTGTGCTTCATGTTCCAGGACATGTGGTGCATGAGCATGTGTGGGGTCCAAGCACTGACCCCGGGCACTCTAAATAGAGTGGGAGAGGGAGGGGTCTCCCCAAAATAATTTAATCTAATTTGGTGAGCAGAGTAAAAATGAAATGTTCATTGTTACTTTTGTTATATGAATGCTCCTGTGCTACTGCGCTCCTTATGCCTAAGCTGTGCACTGAGCTCAGTCCTTGGTTGCATTTTAAGTGTGGATCCTCCCATCATGTGTCTTAGGAAGTATAGCATGTTTAATTCTACCACCAAAGGCTTCTCGCTTACTATAAGTGAATTTTAAAATGAGGTTGGTCTTTAAAAAAGAAAAAAAGATTTAGGAGGGGAAAAAATTAAGTTGATCTTTGAGAGACAAATATTTGATGAATATTGTTAATCTCTCCCTGAGTGGTGCTAGCCACAGGGTATATTAACCTACGGAGCCTCCTAAAGAGGCCACCATGCAGCAGGCATAAATCTCGGGCTCTGAAGAAAGACAGTTCTCTCTTCTCCTGCCTCTTGGAATGATGGAAAATAATTACAGAATTGGGACACAAAAGGAATTGTGTTCTTTTTGTGTTGTCTCGCCTGCTTTTTGTTTTGGTTGGCCTGTATTATTTTAAACAGAAGTTTTAAACAGACTGTCAGCTTATACAGAACGAAATTTAGGATCAGCGAGGCCTACTCTGTGTAGGGACTTTCGCACGAGCTGTCACATTGCCTCCCACCAAGGTCTGCTGAGGGCGGTACTCCTGCCTGCACTTCACTGATGGGTGATGGGTCCTAGTGTGAGAAGACCAGCAACCTTAAACATGCATGCAGATAGAGTCCCACAGCTGATGCCTGAGGCCAGGGGTCTGGTCTGCAGGGCAACCTTGCTCACCATGCAGCTGACTTCCCACCCAGGAGAAAAGACAGTGATGCAAATGGTCTCCCAGAGGGAGAGCAGAGTCTCTTTGTTAAAATCCTGTCTTGTCTTGCCCTGTCCAGTTTTGCTAAGTGGTTAGAGCATTGACCCAAGGACTGAAGGGTAGCAGGTTCAATTCCTGGTCAAGGGCAGGTACCTTGGTTGCAGGGTGATCCCCAGGCTCCGGTTAGGAGCATTCAGGAGACAGCCATTCGATATTTCTCTCTCCCCTTTCCTTCTCCCTTTCACTCTCTCTAAAAGTCAGTGGGATAAAAGTATCCACAGTGAGGATTCAAATCCTATCTAATAAAAGGGTAATATGCAAACTGACCGTCACTCCAACACACAAGATGGCTGCCCCCATGTGGACAAAAGATGGCATGCAGGGGAGGGCAGTTGTGGGTGATAAGGCCTGCAGGGGAGGGGAGTTGGGAGGGACCCAGGCCTGCAGGGGAGGGGAGTTGGGAGGGACCCAGGCCTGCAGGGGAGGGCAGTTGGGAGGCACCAGGCCTGCAAGGGAGAGCAGTTAGGAGGGACCAGGCCTGCAGGGGATGGGAGTTGGGAGGGACCCAGGCCTGCAGGGGAGAGCAGTTGGGGGCGACCAGGCCTGCAGAGGAGAGCAGTTGGGGGCGACCAAGCCTGCAGAGGAGAGCAGTTAGGGGCAACCAGGCCTGCAGGGGAGGGCAGTTGGAGGGGAACCAGGCCTGCAGGGGAGGTCAGTTAAGGGTGACTGGGCCTGCAGAGGAGGGCAGTTGAGAGGGACCATGCCTGCAGGGGAGGGCAGTTGGGAGGGACCAGGCCAGCAGGGGAGAGCAGTTGGGGCGAACCAGGCCTGCAGGGGAGAGCAGTTAGGGGCAACCAGGCCAGCAGGGGAGAGCAGTTGGGGGCTACCAGGTCGGCAGGGGAGGGGCAATTAGGTACGACCAGGCTGGCAATGGAGGGTAGTTAGGGGTGACCAGGCCGGCAGGGGAGGCCATCTTGTGTGAGGGTGTGAAGGTCAATTTGTATATTACCTCTTTATTATATAGGATTGTTAAACTGAACTAGACTCTACCTACTTGTACATTTTATAAATTTCTTTGTTAAAACAGTAAAATAATATGTAATAAGAAGTAACTATGGTAAATGACTTCCATATTCCATACCAGGTCTTTCTCATCCCTTTCACCCCACAATCTGATTCTTCAGTTCTCTTAGCTATTCATTTCCTTAGCTATCTCTGCTCTTAGCTATTCATTTCCTTAAGGAGAAAAGGATAGAGAAAATTTCTAAAGTGCGAAAAACATGAGCTCTTAAACAGTGTGCAGACATGGTGCCTGTCTGAAACAGCCCCCTGTGGGATGAGGTGATTGGGGGAGGTCCTCAGAAAGCAGAGGGTACAACCCCCTTGGCTTCATTGCTCAGCTCCTCTGACCTTGGGCCCTTGTGTGTCCATTAGGACACAGGCCCATGGGGACAGGATGCATCTATTTCTCTAGGTGGGCAGTTAACGTGGGATTGACACTGTTGATGCTTGGCTATCTTGAAATGGTAACCCCGAAACTCTTTAGGATCCCCAAAATCTCCCCTCCCCACCTCCTTTCCCTTGCACTCAGGAGAGCCTGTCATGCCCTCCACTGTCTTTCCGCTTACTGAGGGCTCTGCACCTGGTTAACTAGCCACCATCTGTGTTAGCTATTTCCATACACATTTCGAGAACCAAGTAGGAAAACTCCCCCTCCCTGCATCCATGCCTTTTCTGGGGGGAGGGAGCTCAGGCAATGCAGCGATGGCTTTCATCGGAGCTGCAAACAGGTCATGCTCTATTAGCACTGGAGCAGACAGGTGGCTACATTAAAGGGGCAGTCAGAGACATTCTGCTGCCTCCATAGACATACTGGACTTATTTTCAAAGGAAATGCTCACCTTCAAGCAGGGCAGGACAGGGAGCCACTGCTGGGGGTATGTCCCCCCAACTCCTTTAAAATCCAGGCTTTGTTGTAAGTTTGTAATGGAGATGTAACACTTTTACTTCTTAAACCATGATTTCCATTTTGTGGTATAATTAAGGGCAATTACTCAGGTTAGAGATTCTGGCCCAGGTGAGGCTGAGTTAATAAATAGCTGTTTGCCTCTGGCATTAGCAAGAGTATCTTCATTAAGGTGGTGATGCATCAAGAGCACTGAATAGGTTGCCATGGTATTTGTGGGATTCAGCCTGGACTCTGGCTTTCCCTGGCATTAACATGTTCAGCCTTCAGTTAAAGGTGCTTCCTGACAGAGCAGAGCAGAGGGACATGTAATAGGTGGAAGGACTGTGGCTCAGGAACTCAACCGCAAAGGCTGATGAATGCATGGATATTTTAAAATAAGTATTGATTCTGACAGTTTTTATTTAGAAAGTTGTTTTACCTCTATCCATCCATCTACCCAGAGGGACTGTTCCCTAGCACATGGAAAAGCTCCTGCTCTCCCTCAGAAAACCCTGCCCAGACCCAGGACCAACTGACTGACAGGGATTAGGTCTTATTCAGCTTTGAATGCACAGAGCCTGGTGCACAGCAGATGTTCAAATGTTTGCCAAATGAATGCATGAATTTTGCTTACCCCTTAGGCCAAATGGACCTAAGAGTCACATTTTGAATTATGATTCTCTCACTGACCGACTTCCAGCAGCGTCTGGACACAGCGATTGTCCTCAGGTGCTGTGAGGAGGAAGCACTGGAGACGGCAGAGCCACGTGGCCTCTGCGGAGCAAGGCAGTTGTGTGGTTGGATTAGCTCCGACAGTGTTCTCCAAGAGTCCCTGGACCAACATGATCCAGTCCCGAATCTCCTAGAGATCCTGGATAATTTATGGGACATTATGTTATTTCCAAAATTTTACAGTTACTAGTAGCTATAAAAAGACAAATGATGAGAGCTTGTTTATGACTAAAGATGTTAACCATTTCTCATGCATTGCAAGTGAAATGCCATGTTTTTTGTTACTGTTTTACTCTGGTATTTTACTTTTTGGTTGTATCAAACTTGTGTATTAAATATAATCATATTCTGTGTTTTTTGTTTTTTGTTTAAAAAAAAAAAAAGACGTATGATGTAGTTCCAAGTAATGCAGTTTCATTGTGAAAATAGCAATTTTTCAAGGCCCTGGGGGACAAGAGTTGACATGTAAGACCTTATTTTTTTGTTAAATATATTTTTATTTCAGAGAGGAAAGGAGAGGGAGAGACAGAAACATCAATGGTGAGAGAGAAATTTTATTAATAAAAGCATTCTAGAAACAAATGATGTTTCTAAAATCTATAGCATAATTCAAGGGATTTCATTCTAAGCTTTATATGTACTT
The DNA here is from genome assembly GCF_027574615.1 of Eptesicus fuscus. Lineage (NCBI taxonomy): Eukaryota > Metazoa > Chordata > Mammalia > Chiroptera > Vespertilionidae > Eptesicus > Eptesicus fuscus. The sequence continues at coordinate 32,759,750 of NC_072475.1, forward strand.
AAATGCGTGTTTTTCTTTTCTGTAAAGATATATTAGACCCTAAACTTAACTATAACTAGCAACTGAGTGATTATTATAATTCAGACTGTACTAAAAGCATTTACCAAGTTGGTCTAATCTGCTCCACTAGTTTGTATCGTAATTCATTTCTTCTCAGTAATAAAAGTTCATGTGGCTGATGGATTCTGCTCCTCCTCCTAGGTTTATTTCAATCTACAGAGGACCCAGCCACACCTACAAGGTCCAGAGATTGACGGAATTCACATGCTACTCCTTCCGAATCCAGGCAGCGAGCGAAGCTGGGGAAGGGCCCTTCTCGGAAACCTACACCTTCAGCACAACTAAGAGTGTCCCCCCCACCCTCAAAGGTTTGTAGACCCTGTATTCTGGCCTGCTCTTCTGTGAGAGGAAGGAAATAGAAATTAGAGTAGGAGGTACAAGTCTGACTTGAAGTATACTCTTGTAATATAGGGTGTCCCAAAAAATCTATACACACACTTTAAGTTATAAAGGCAGTATGTATTAAAATACATTTCATTTCAAAATTGCGCTATCAGCTGTTAAAGTGGGTATACATTTTGAGGGACACCCAGTATTTCCAATACCAGCAAGATATAACTTTCTAAAAGAAAAGCTAGGGAAATGGGCTTTGCGGGGGGAAATGAGAGACCTTAAAGGAGATGGCCTACCAATAGACTTTATCAAGTATGTTTAATTGATTATTACCAATGTATTGGTCTCATCCCCACGGGGGATAGATGGACAAAGAAAAGAGACAGACCCCAGTGGCAGACTTCGGTGAGAAGTGAGAGTGAAATCCTGGTGTAGCACTTATGCCAATTTACCATGGAAGGTTGGAGAATCTCCCTTCCCAAAGACAGTGAGGAGGAGCAGAGGTTGGCATTCATCTTTGGAAGACCGTGGCGCCCAGGCTTAGACTGATGTGGGCACTTCAGTACCTGTTCGCTGGTCCAGAGCTCTCACTGTGGAGCGATCCTGCTGGCAAGCTGCAGCAGTGGTCTGCTCTCATCTCCTTGAGTATTCGTTCGAGGTTTGTGAGTGACTAGTTAACTCTCTGCCCCCTTCATGAGGTTGGGGAGTGAGCAAAAGCCACTCGGCCCAGTTGCTCCCTCCACGGATCTGCTGAGCCCGCATCTCCCATTTCCGGCCACAGCATTCTGCCTTCTGCACAGCTGACTTGCAAAGCAGGGCAGAGTTTCAGGGTGGCACTGGCTCAGCCCTTCCCACCCAGCCTTGGGCCTCGATCTAGCCCCCCAGAACTCCTGAGCCCCACTCTCCCCAGTAACATGATTCTTATGAAGGCCCCTACTGCCCGTCTTTGAAGGGGTGGGCATCACTGGTGGCTTGATCCAGCTGCTGCCCAGAATAGCCTTGAGGTTGAGGGACAGACAACCTGCCTCCTGAACTGGGTTTTACATGGGTAAAAGTGAGGGTTTGCTATATTATTTAGTGGCTCGGGGGCACACATAGCCTGTAAAACAAGTCCTACATGTGCGTGGCCCCAGGAGCAAGGCCATTTGACTCACTGCTGCCACCTGCAGAAGCGATGCCAGCTACCACCAGAGCACAGAGTTCAGCACAGGAGGGTGAGTGGCTTTAGGACCTGGGTCGGGGACTGGCTTGGATTTTGTGCAGGTTTCCCATAGATCCTTGCAGGGTACTTGATGGTAAATACTTCCCCCTGCTTCCCTGCGCCACAGCGGTCCAAAGCTCGTTGGCAATTGCTTCTTCCTGTGATGAAGAAACTAGTATAAATGGGTGCACACATGCAAGGCCTGGCTGGGTCCCTTGGGCCCTTTAGAAAGAGATTCCCCACGCACTGGCAGGTAGGTGGTTGGGAGGAGGAAGGCTCGCCAGTTTACCATTAGCACATTCCAGGCACTAACTGCCTCTCCAAGTGATGGCTGGGGATTCATTTCATGGAAAACAGAAATCTGAAATGATTGGTGGCACTTGCTCTTCAGGGCACCTTTCCTCCCAGAGAGCTTCCTCACGCGCCACCTCATCGCCTCTTCCTCTTCCTCATCCATTCAGGACAGTGTTGTCATAGCTGTAGGACTGTTCAGTCTGAAGAGATTCCTTATTTAGTTTTTCCATACATTGCTTAGAATTTTGGCTAACTAATTTCAACTTTTTTTTGTTTTTAAAGAAAACCTTTACCAGTATTTTTCTGAAACATTCTTGTACAGAATTATAGGTAGAAACAGTTGTCTCTAAGGAGTTAATTTCATGTAATTCGAAATTAAAGAATAAAGAGGTTCAGAGAGAATAGTTAGTTATAAGCTCTGGTTAAAAGATAAAAAAATTGATATTAAATTAAGCTGTAGAGATATACATAAGCAATGAGAAAATATTTTAAATTTCTATAACATTTTATGTGCCTTACTACAAACTAGTATCATTTAACTTTAAACCAGAATGGTGAGTCCAGTAGGTAAAAGATAAGCTGAAAACTATAAATATGCGACAATTTAAATTTAAAGGCTTTCTTTCAGTGCTGCCCATTCCCCAGGACCTACCTCAAATGTCACCTGTTCCTCAGCCTTCCCTAGACTCTCACACATGGGACTCTTTCTCCACTGGAATTTCCTAACATTTTATTTATACTTCTCGTTCTAATCTGCTTTATAGTATGTTTCTTTTTGTACTTGTCTCATACCTTATTCTCCCCTTCCCTCAGTTAGACCTTAATTTCCTAGAAAGCGGGGTTTATGGTACTGATTTTTGCATTCCCCAAATTACCTAGCTCAGGACCTAATCATAGAAGGTAGCCTTTGAAAAAAAATAACAAAAATTCAATTCAGCCCAAGCAGTTATCAATAGGATAATGAGCAAAGGATGTTTCACCAATGGCTGGCCAGTCGCGAAGTATCTTCCCTGTGGAAAGGGTGCCCTGCTGGTTTTATAGGAGGCTGGGCAAGTAACTCCCCTGGGGCAGACACAAGTGCGCTCTCATGCGCGCGCTCTCTCGCTCTCTCTCATATTACTAAAATTGTCACTGTTAATGTGATGCTTTTAATTCTGATCTTGAGTGTGTTAATTTGTATTTCAGCTCCTCGAGTAACACAGTTAGAAGGAAATTCATGTGAAATTTTATGGGAGACGGTACCACCAATGAAAGGCGACCCTGTCAACTACGTTCTGCAGGTATTGGTCGGAAGAGAATCTGAGTACAAACAGGTGAGAACCACTGTGCACAGCAGGTGTGCAGCTTAGAGTCAGGCTGGCCCTTGCCTTCCCCTGTCGCAATGAGTGATTCAGTGACCAGTGAGCTCCATTTTTCTTAAAATAAATTGTGGAAACTCCCTATGCACACCCATTACCTAGTTCTTTAGAGTTTATAAGCCCTAGTTTACATTTTATTTGAATGTGGTGGTATTCATCTCAAACTGTCAGGTTTCAAGCATAATCTTATCTGTAAAGAGTTCTGTATTTGTAGTTGATATTGGCCGTGGTGTTTGCAAACATCAAAGTCTGTCTGTAATTGAAAGCTAAAGTGCCAGTGGTTTTACTGTAGAGAGCAGGTAGTCTTGACTGAACTACTGAAGCCTGTGTCCCATCTGCCTTTAATAGAAGTTACAGCAGCAGAATAAGGAATAGGACCTATCGACTCTTGTGGCCCATGATTCAGGAGCTCTAGGTCACCCTCCATTGTGCGTGGGAACCTGTTAAAATGCAGACTCTGGTTCAGTGGGTCTGGGGTGAGGGTTCAAGCTCCCACATGATGCTGATGTTGCTGGGCCATAACCTGAGTAGCAAGGCTGTGAGGATCATAAACCTACGCAAGAGAAAATGTCATTGGAATCTAATGATAAAGAATTTAGTTTTGTGATTTTCACACCCCTTCTTGATCCCTGATTCTTCCAACCCCACACATTCTAAGACACTGGCAAGTAAAGATTCAGATACTCTGTTGGTTTCTATAATGTTACCAGGAACTTAATGACTATTTGTGTATGTGAAATCAGGACATCATACCGTTACTACATTAGGAAAGCTAAGGCCCATTTCTTATCAGCACTTCAGTCATGCATTTATATCAAACTCAGAAAATTGAAGACACATGGCCACCTGTCTTATGAAATTAGCATAATTAGTGTAGAATTCTTTATCCAGCTCTTGAGGCTGCAGATACACAAAGCAAGTTGAAAATAATCTGATTCAGTTTTTGTTTAATTGCTGGTCGATGTTCCTTATATTGTAACTAGTGGCCTAACGCACAGATTCATGCACATTGAAAGGAAATTAGTTAGAAGAAAGATTCATGCGGTAATTACATTACTGCAAAAAATTACATGTCAAAATAGTATATATAATATAGTATTATAAAATTAAAACACGCGTGTGATTGGCACCAGCGAGAGCTTTATATGTATCATGCATGCGCAAGTCAACGTTTATTTTTAAATTGCCAGTGCATGTCATATGTACCTGCCAGTCGGTTGGACGGATATACTGTTGGTCACTTAGCCTTTTATATAGATATAGATATAGATAATACTTGCAAATAAAAATGAATCAAAGAAATTTTGGTACATTTCACTGTACTTTCTTAATATGAGGTGTCAGATAAAAGAATGAATTGCTTTCAGCACATTTTGTAAAAACTGTATTTTAACTATGACATCCACCAGTATTGAGTAACATCAGTAGATGATGTCACCAAAGTTTCCACTATTCCTCTTAAATAAGAGCAAAAACACTACTGTTTCCTTTCACTTTCCAATCTCATCCTACACAATATGTCCGGTTTCAAAGTAAATAATTTTACGTGTGTAATTGTTTCAGCTTGCCAGAAAGATGTGATTGGTTCCAGGGTCTCAGCTCAGGTAGAGAGCAGAGGATTTTCCTGCTAGATTTAGTCATCTTTAACACCAGTAGCATTTTCCTGTTCGGTGGCAATGTAAACATGGTTAGAGATGAAATGTTACAAAATTTCACAACATATTACTTGACACTTAACAATTCATTTCCCAACAGTACATTCATTGCATATCCGTCATTGAATTTTCCTTTTATTCCATGTCTCATACTTTTCCACCTGTTTTTGGAAACAAATGTTCTTAAAGCACAGTGGTTATTGTTTTACCTGTAAAAGGCAGTATCTAGCCCCTGTTGGAGTGGCTCATTGGTTGAGCGTTGACCTGTGAACCAGGAGGTCACGGTTTGATTCCCTGTCAGGGCACATGTCCTGGTTGCTGGCTCAGTAGGGTGCATTCAGAAGGCAGCTGATCAATGATTCTCTCTCATCATTGTTTCCATCTCTCTCTCCTTCTTCCTTCCTCTCTAAAATAAATAAAAATATATTTTAAAAAATAAAAAGCAGTATCTATACATGTCAGTCATTGCCAAAAATATAGGTAAATCCACTCAGTAATCTAGATTTTATTGACAGATTGGTTGTTTTGAATCTGCTATTTGTTTAATGGCATATGTTTAGACCCATGGACATATAAATACTAATATAATACGCAATCCTACATATGCCTCAGAATATATTTCTTATTATAATCAGTTACAAATAAGAGTTTATTGTTAAAAATAGGTAAAAACACAGTAGTCAGGCCAGGCTCAGTAGGTAGGGGTTAGCATTCTCCACATAACCATGTCTTCCCTACATTTACCAAGAAATGATTAAGGTCGGTAGTGGTACATGAAAAGCTTCAGTTGAGTCAGGGACAATTTGTACTGAGTTTTCTGCTTCTCCCTATTCAATCAGTGTTAAGTTAAACATGATGTTTTGAGTACTTCATTCACTTGTTCTGGACACAAGATAGGGAATGAAAGCTATTTATATTATGTGTGCAGAGTAATGGTTAAAATAATTATAGTCCAGAGATAACAGGCTTTGAATTCATAGAGGCAAAGCAAAAGAAAATGAGCGGTGATCACTGCTGAGCACAGCCCTGCAGGTTGCAGGCTCCGAGGGAGCACTATGTATACCTTGGTCACTGCACTCACCATTCAGGATCCACTGATGTGTGGGCTCTTTACCCTTTTTATTTTCCCAGGACTGGCATATAGCGAGGCACTCAGTAAATGTTTCTTATAAGCACAGAAGAGGCAGTTTCCGAGGAACAGTTATTTACACTTACAGCTTCAGCATCGGGTGGGTTTAGCAGGGACGTTGTAACTTAGGTAGAAACCACCCTTAAGAGGAGGGTATCCTTCTGCTCCCCAAGCTTATTGTCACAGCAACGTATGGCAAAGGCCAAGGCCTTTTCTGATGTTATGCTTGCAGCAGTGACTTGACTTTGCCTTGGTTCTAGCTGATTAGCTTTCTTTTGTTCAGCTGGTTTTAATTATTAACTGAAAGTATTAAATCTCACCTAAAATTTTACTGGGTATTAGGATGCCTGCTTATCTTGATTTGGCTTAATAAACATTCTAAGCACACGGTTTTCTCAAGAAGCTTAAAACTTCTTTTCAATCAATATTAATTGTAAAGTGTTCTTGAAATGAATGAAAATCGCATGCATATTTAGGTATGCATTTGCACAAAATATAGCAAACAGTTTAAGGTATACATAAGATTGTAGGGAAATAATTCATATTCACATCCCTGTTCAGTAGGCAATATTTTTTATAAAAAATATTTAAATATAAACATTGAAGGTGAGAAAAAAGTAGTAAATTGTAAGACATCATTACCTATTAGGAGTCAGAATTTGTGACAAGCTATTAATATTCTTGGTTCTCATATTTGTTGCATTAAGATGACCTTTGAAGCATCTGAAAATTTCTAGAGCTCCATATTTAATGGCATCTCTGTATCAGTGTATTTCTATTTAGTGTCATTTTAGAATGTAGTACTGGACGTGTGTTGAGTCTTCATGGTATCACATAAGATACTGTAAGACCTTCTCTTGACAGAACTTAGTCTTGGAGCCTACATATTTTTTAGTTTTTTAGTTTTGTTTGAGTAATTTTTTTTAATTTTTATTAAATTTGTTGGGGTGGCATCGATTAATAGGATTACATTTCTTAATGGCTTTCAATTCAATTCCCTAACAGAAATTAAACCGTAAGGCTATGACTGTCTCATGTACAATGTTTTATTTTTCCACGATTAAAGTGCCAAATCCAAAGCCAAATAAGAATAGATCAAGAGGGATATAGTTTAAAACAATCATTTATTTTATTGATTCCTAGGTTCTTGTGGGATTTAGGTTTAAGGTTTAAGTATCTGATAGTCATGACCCCCTTACACCCAAAAAATCCTCATGCATACATTTATTTAAAATTTCATATGAAATAAATTTATATTCAATTTTCTGGAGTACAGGTATAGGATCTTGGGGTTCTGGAGAAACTGTGAGGTGCTTTGTTTGCACTGTGGGGTGCCTGGTGTATCACAGAACAGCATGGACCTGTTCTCAGTGAAAACCACACACCCCCAAGAAGCAGTTTATTAACTGCCCTTGCCTGTCCTCTGACTCAGATACACAATGCTGCCCAGCCTTGCACCCTCTACAGAGAGGTGAGGTGTCAGGTCAGCCTCCCATAGACATGTGATCCTGGAGGAATTAATCCACCTTGCTGAGCGTCATCTTGTAAAAATGGGGACGTTGATTTCTGACTCAGAGTTCCTGTGCACCTCAGATCCTCTCAGTCTTGAGAGGCACTGTGTGAGGGACAGTGCTCTGCAGCTATGTCCCCCCTTTCCAGTTCTTGGGAGAGGGCTGACATCAGCGGAGATGCCAGCACTGGTCCAGATACAGGCTCCAGTGCTCTGCCCTGAAAGGCTGTTGGAGGGATTTTAGCTACACAGCATGTTATTCTGAATTAAGGGTCACAAATTCTTCATTTTGTTTTTCTGCGTATTACTTTAAACCCTCCCATTGGGAATAAACATGTCATGATTACTTTAAAATATATTGTACATCAAATCAGGAACAGAAATCGTCTCTGTAAAAATAATATTGCCTATATACTTATTGTGATATTTTGACTGGTTGCTTCAATAAAGAAAGTCTTAAATGGATGGAGGCCGGGCCGCTGCCCTACCATGGAGAGCTGCACGTCCATAAGCCGTTGCCTGGCTGGAGGCACAGCTGTGCTGCGGGCCTGGTGACCTTGTGGTTTTGTGATCTCATGGCTGTGATTATTTACACAAAAACAAATCTATTAACTCAAACCATAGGAATCAGAAGCCTCAGGAAATGGGGTTTGGGGATTGTTTTAATTTTTCCTTAGCTCAGAATTAATCTAAAAAGCTTAATAGGCATTGTTGACTATTTCTAAAGTAGATTATAAACTCCATGTTTTCTATCAATACATTGAAAACAACTCCATCGTTGTTAATGATTCCATTTTTTACAATGGGCTGCGCTGGTACTGAGCTCCTGCTGCTGCCTCTGTGGTTTGTGTGTGTCTTCTAATAACTGTTCCTCTTTTCAGACAGTGTATAAGGATATCTACTATTGCGTATTTGAGGGTTCCAATTAGAGAACATTCACTGAGTGTCCACTTTGTTCAAGCCATTGTGCTGGTTGCTGTGGAGATAATAGATACAGCCCTTCGCACAATATAGTTATCACAAATATTTCTTTTTTTAAAGATAGTTTTAATGTTGTATTGCCAATGCTTGTGGAAAGGGGGAGCTATTCTGATTAAAACAAGAAGAATGGTTAAAAGAAAAGCACTTACAAATTAAAGCCTAACTTTTGATTAGACTTGTCATTAAGGAAGTTCCCTTCAATTACATACTCATTTTCCTTCACTAAGCTTTTTGCCTAATGGTGCAAGAAAAGTACTTTGCTTTCAAAATACATTTGCAGAGAACTTCACTCTAAGGAGTTGGAGTTGAGAAGTGCAATCAAAATTATTATATAAATTAAATGTACTTCTGAGCCAACTTTCTTAAAGGGATCAAGTCACACAAATTATGGAAATCATAGAAATCATTTCAATAGATATTAAATAAAAATTTGAATCCACTTTGCAAAACTCTCTCAAACTATCTGTGGGAGAGGTTATTAAGTGGTCTTCTGCAGTGAGGTCATTGTTTGGCGACAGATACTAAGAAGCCACCTACAGCAACACTTCCCAAGTCTGTGCTTGTGCTTGACACCGACTGGGTGGGGGGACTGTCTGCTGTACATCATGGAAACGGTGCTTTCTTTGGGGCATCAGAACCCAGATGGGTTATCTGGACTCACCAGGAAGATGGTGGGGCCAAGTGAACTGGAGCCGGTGTCACACTAGTAATAGGTGAGGCCATGCATAGTCTTTAAAGAAGCAGGGTAACTCACCAGGTTGAATGTGCTTAAAATCTTACAAAGAAAACAGCAAATGAAATGATGAATCTGGAAAAGTATGAGAAACAAATAATTGCTTTTCTGGAGCTTAGTTACTAGAAAAAAAGTACAATAAATGAGACACTTAAAATGAGGGAGGAAAGATCTTAAGAAAAAGACTAAATATCAGGTAAACATTAAAAGTCTGGTCCCTTTTTTAAGCTTTGAGATTCTCTTGCTGTCTGTCAACGAGTTGGGCTGTGTTCACTGGTGGGATGTCCTCCTTCTTGGGAGAAGTTGACAAGCAGGCATTAGAAACACTAATCATTCGTGGTTTCCCACTAACTCTGTAGCTGGTGAGTGTTTCAGACAAAGCTGAGGTTGTTGGAATTACTCTTCTTATCTTCTATGGGATTTGTATTAATGGGCAAAATTCACAACTTTACTAAGCTGGCCTGTTGAAAACGCCCATATCTTATCATTTTGAATTGTTGTATTGTAAGAATATATTTGGAGTTGTCCTTGAGTTTTAAATAGTAATCTATGTATATAAAAGCCTAAGCAACCATTACAACAGAATGACCGGAATGACCAAAATGACCAGTCGCTATGATGCACACTGACCACCAGGGGGCAGATGCTCAACACAGGAGTTGCCCCCTGGTGGTCAGTGCACTCCCACAGCCAACCTCCATGGCCAGCCAACATCCCGTGGTCCTTACCCCCAGCCGACAGGCCCCGATCACCCAATTGGGGCCGTGCCCCTGGCTGGGACAGTGAACCAAAGGTGGGTGGTGGCGGATGTGGCCCCTTTCCCAGGGGGGCCGAGGGCTGGCTCCCTCCTCGAGGCTGGCAGCCAACCTCCTGTGGTCCCTCCCCCTGGCCAGCAAACCTCCTACAGTCCCTCCCTGTCCCTCTCCCTGGCCAACAGGCCCTGGTGGCAGCGAGGGAAAGAGGAGGGTGGGAGGCGGGGAACCACGCGGTGGTGGGGTGCTGACAGCAGGCATCAGCATCTAGCATCTGTTCCTTCTGTGCCCGGCCCAGCAACCATTGCCTCCTCTCCCCACCCTGCCGGGGCCTTTGAGCTCCAGGCTCGGATGGGGAACCAGGAGTGGGTGGCAGCTGACATGGCCCCTTTCCCAGGGGAGCCAAGGGCCAGCTCCCTCCTCGGGGCTGGCAGCCAACCTCCCATGCCCCATCCCTCCCCCTGGCCAGCAGGCCCCGATCGATACCCACCCGCCACGGTGGCAGCACAGCAGCGAGGGAAGAAGGAAGGGGGAGGCAGGGAACCGCGACAGTGGCTCCAGCATCCAGTGTCTGTTCCTTCCACGCCCGGCCCAATGACCATGATCTCCTCTCCCGATCCCATCTGGGCCTTCAGGACCCAGGCTGGGATGGGGAACCTGGGGTGGGTGTCAGCAGACGTGGCCCCAATCAGCCTGGCCCTTGATTGGCCCTGATTGCTGGCCAGGCCTAGAGACCCCACCCATGCATGAATTTCATGCACCGGGCCTCTAGTAATAATAATAGCTTACTTTTACTGTGTGGTTACTGTGTACCAGGCATATTTTAAGTCCTCTACAGATGCAACTCAGTGCCACTCACATAGAGTTCACTTCCTTTTACTTCCTTGTTTAATTACTCATCAGCCAAAATCTCTTACTAATTTTGTTGAATCCAGCTAGTTTTTTCCTATATTCACTGACTCTAATATAAGCCATATATTCTTATGTAGTTTTGATCAATTATTATTCCTGTAAGTTTTTTGAGGGTCAGTATCACTTTGGTAGAAGAACCTTGTTGAGACCTCTCCTCCCTCAAAGACTCTTATTAGCGTTGGTCGACTCAGGGGTGGTAATCTCTGTCTAAGTTAACTGGTAGTTTTCAAGTCCTTTAATAGTAAGCCTCATGGTGATTATACAAGTGGGGCAAAATTCAGTTTACAGTTGTTCATATGGAAAATAATATAATAATTAGTAAATAATAATACAAAAATAAACTGTGGTAAACCTACTTTTGCCACACCCTGTATTAGAATTAGCAAAGGAGAAGGAAACATCTCAGATCCTAAAGGGGGAAAATCAGATTAGTGATACAGTGAAGGAACACTTAAGATGTGCTACTGAATTATTTAAATAATAATTTGTGATAAATTGGATTACATCAAATATTTCTTAAGAAATTATTAGACAAGCCATGAAACTTGGAGAAGGTATTCACAAAGTACATCTAAAAAGGACTTACATCCAGATTATCTAAAGAGCCCCTACTAATTAATAAAAGCAAACATTAAAAACAGGCCAAAAACTTGAGCTCACTCTTCACAAAAGAAAGTATATGAATGACCAATAAACACATGAAAAGGTGGGAAACATTATTAGTCATCAGAGAAATGCAAATGAGGTACCATTCTCATCTAAAATGGCTAAAATATAAAATACTGACAATAACAAATGTTGACAAGGATGTGTGGAGCAACTGGAACTCTCATACTTTGCTGATGGGAATTCAGTGATTCAGTCACTTTTGAAACTGTTTCTTCTGAAGTTAGACTTTCCCTGTGACCCAGCACTTCTCCTAGGTATTGCCCAAGAAAAATAAAATCAAGTCCTTAAAGATTTGTACAAAAATGCTCATAACAATCTTACTATATAAAGCTCCAAACTGAGAACAATACAAACATCCGTCAAAAAGAAAATGGATAAATGGAGGTATAGGCATACAGTGGAACACTACTCCTCAATAAAAGTAGTAACTACTGAATCAATAATCAATAACCAATAATGTAGATGAATCTTGTAGGCACAAAAAAGTGTATACTCTTTGATTCTGTTTAGATGAACTTCTAGAACAGATAAAACTATTTACAGAATTAGAAGTCAGAATAGTGCTTACCTTTTAGGGCTAGAGGTGGGATATCTTAATGGTATTGTATCAAATCGTGTATCCAATTGTCAAAAAGTCATTCAACTGAAACTTGGCATTTCCCTGTTTATACAATTCATTGCTTTTAATTGTTTTAATTAAAATATCTTTATTCTGTGAATCAAGATCATAGAGCCCTTTGTAAGAATTAAGTCATCTTCTGATTTATAGTCTAAACTAGTGGCCTGGTGCACAAAATTCGTGCACAGAGGGGGCGGTTCCCTCAGCCCAGCCTGCACCCTCTCCAATCAGGGATCCCTTGGGGGATGTCCGACTGCCAGTTTAGGCCTGATCCCAATCACAATCTGGGACTGCTGGCTCCTGACCGCTTACCTGCCTGCCTGCCTGATCACCCCTAACTGCCTCTGCCTGCCTGACTGCCCTCTCCTGCCGGCCTGATCTCACCCCCAACCGCCCTCCCCTGCCATCCTGGTTGCCCCCAACGACCCTCCCCTGCTGACCTGATCTTGCCCCCAACGGCCCTCCCCTGCTGGTCTGATCTTGCCCCCAACTGCCCTCCTCTGCTGGCCAATTTGGTTCTAATTGGTCAGTTTCTATGCCAGTCAGTGTCAAAAGCTCCACCTTCTAGATGCCATTGGCTCCTCACAGTTGACCCAGATTTGGTTCTGATTGCCCAGTTTCTATGCCAGTCAGCATCTCTGGGCCTGTCAACAGGGCCTGATCAGAAAGGTGGGGCTGATCAGCAGCCCCGGTGGAGGCCTGGAGAGAAATGAACGGGGGGCTGCTGGCCAGGCTCCAAGGGAAAGAGAGAGGCAAGTGCTGGTCAAAAGCTGCCTCAGATGCTACAGATCAGCCCCTGCTTCTCTCTTCAGGTCTCTTTCTGGGCCTGATTCGCAGCCCCCTCAGCAGTCACTGCTGGGTCACCGGTCCTGCAGCCGCAATGGTCAGCGCTGGTTCACCATGGCAACCCAGCACTGACTTCTGGATGGTCAACCTTTGGTCGTGATCAGTCGTTACTCCCTGACTCTTTATTATAGAGATAATTATTGAAATTTAGCTAGATGTTCTTTATTACTTACTAATAGCCCTGCACACAAATCCATGTGCCAGTAGCTCTCCGCCCACCGCCCTGCCCTCTTGTAGCACTCCACCGTCCGCTTGTAGCCAGTAGGTCGCTGCTGCCCTCCTGTAGCTCTCTGCCCACTGCCCTGCCCTCCTGTAGCTCCCTCTGCCGCCCCCCCTCGCCCTCTCCTCATAGCTTCCTGCCCTGCCCCCTCCTGTAGCTCTCTGCTGCCCACTTGTAGTTCACTGCCCCCCTCTCCTGCTGATCCGTGATCCGGTCATTACACGGTCGGTCGTTAGGCTTCACGGCGTAATGACCATTTGCATATTACATCTTTATTATATAGGATGTCAGCTCTACTTCTAGTCAGTGGCTTATCTCCTATCAGTGTCACAGTCACTGGGTTTTGTATTGTTTTATTTAGAGTGGGGTGGAATACCTCTTTTATGGATGAAATACAGATCGGAAGAAATAACTTTCTGTGTAATTCTTGATGTTACAGAGTTCATTTAAACCAAGCCAGGTCCATGAGTCTCCTGACTTTATGCAATTATTACTTTAGAGACCACAGTATTACTAAATTAACTGACCAGGACTTTTCCTTTTCTTGAAGGTGTACAAGGGAGAAGAAGCCACATTCCAAATCTCAGGCCTCCAGACCAACACAGACTACAGGTTCCGCGTGTGTGCGTGCCGTCGCTGTTTAGACACCTCTCAGGAGCTCTGCGGAGCTTTCAGCCCCTCTGCAGCTTTCGTATTACAACGAAGTGAGGTCATGCTTACAGGGGACATGGGGAGCTTAGATGACCCCAAAATGAAGAGCATGATGCCTACTGATGAACAGTTTGCAGCCCTCATTGTGGTTGGCTTTGCAACTTTGTCCATTTTATTTGCCTTTATATTACAGTACTTCTTAATGAAGTAAACAAACCCAACAAAACTAGAGGTATGAATTTAATTAATGCTACACATTTTAATACACACATTTATTCAGATAATCCCCTTTTTAAACCCCTTTGTTCTTTGATTTATATACTTCTCTTGTTTTACAGATTTAGCTAGGAAAAAATATCAGTGTTTTGGTGCACCTTTTTGAAATGCAAAACTAGGAAGAGATTAAACTGGATTTTTTTGTTTCAAAGAAGAAAAGCAAACCAGATACCAAAAGCTAGCTTTCTTATCTTTCTTTTACATTTTCAGATCTGCCTTTATTCTGTGTTCACCTATATCTTTTGCAAGCCTGTGATTTTTTTTTTTCCCGTGTTACAGTTTAGTAATTTATATTCATCAGTCACTTCAATGTCTTGACCATCTAGCTGTCAACGTGAATCACAGTGTGTGTAGTTACCGGGCTAGGATTTCAGTGTTGTTCAGAGTATTACCACACAACAACAGCATACAGAAGATGTGTTCACTCAGATAAGGCTGCCCTAAACAACCATATTGTCACTCAGTTATTTAACTGTGTTTAGCTCATTTAAATCAAAATGTGTACTTTAATCTAAAATGTTTTAATAGTCTGTATCTCTTATGATTTTAACACTATGAGCTGCCTGTCTAAGAAATCAAGTAACCAAAATGCACCTATAAATTATGGAGCATTGTAGATTTTACCACGTCGATTCATAGCAGTAACTTTAAGAGGGCATTGTGCAATAGTTAGTTGTTTCCTTGTTCAGCTATTTTAAAAGCTGCTTTAACTTGTTTGTTTGTCTTTGTATATAACTACTTCTAATCTAATCACTAGAGTTATTATATTCTGTTACGTTTGACCAGATTTATATGACGAGAACTGGTGACAGTTTAGTGCCTCTGCCCATTGTCCATGATTTACACTAATTGTGAGCAATCTTCTTATATGTCAGCTCATTACTTTTGAAAGATTTGCCTTTAGGCTGTTCTTTGAGGTATCAATGAAGTGATTGAATTTCAATACCTTAACTCAGTGCACATATACTAAGTTAACAGCAGATGAAAATTGGTAAAACCCAGAAGAGAGTCATCTGAATTAGTTGTTCCTCCTTTTGTGGGGTTCACCTGCTCGTGTGTGGAGAGAGAATGGTATTTGGTGGTAAGCACAGGGTGCTGGGGGGTCAAGGAGCCTAGATTCTTTCCCTGGATCTGTCACTAACTTGCTGCATGACCTGAACACGTCACTTTACCTCTCTGTGCCTCAGTTTTCCCATGCATTAAAAATAAAATAAACAAAATGGGGATTCTAATGTTTGTAAGTGTTTTGAGATCTTTGATTAACAGGTGCTATTGGAGTGCAAAGTGTTACTCTTGCATGTTTATTTTGAGTCATGAGATAATCAATTTTAACCCAAAGTCATTGGATTATTTATATGAAGTCCATTATGTTCGCGTACCTCAGGGACATTTAAGAGTTGGAGGTGCAAATATATTCCAAAAGGGTGCAACAGACACAGTGTATCCCCCTGCCTTCTGTTTTTGTATATTTTTGCTACTTGGTTTTTCTTGATCATAGCTATTTTGTGCTTGGTCTATGTTGTCTTAAGATGCAGTATCCTGTACTAGCTTATAATATTCCCATACCAAAGTCATGGGGAAACCAACATTATTTTGTTTTTGGTTTATTTATACTATATTCTGCATACAGTACTTTAAATGCCAATTACAGTGCAATCTTTATTTATTGTAAAATTTTTTAAATGTACTTATGTACTAATTTTCCCTTGTAGCATGTTATTTTTTTGTGTGTTTTATACTTTTGTAATTTTAGGTCAGTCTTGTTCCTTGGCAACATCTGTAGTATTATCAATCTTCTGACGTTTTCTTGTTTTTAAAGATAAGAGCATCTAGTGCATTAAATGCCAAAAAAACAAACAAAAAAAGAATCCATTATCAGTGATTGAAAAGTTTACATGTACCCAGAAAACCATAATCATCTCTTAAAGAAAGTGCTAAGATTAACTAATTATTCTGTGTGCCTATATTGATGTAGTAAGTACTAGAGAGTTCTGTATTTTGTTATTGACTATAATAATTAGTTTAATTAGCCTTGCAAACTGATGATATCAAGGTAAATATATTTTTGCCAAAGTTCTGGCCTTCCAACGCATCTCTCTATTTAAATGTGTATCATGACCCACTGTAACGTTGCATCTGCAGTTTCTGAGACAATTTCATGCAGGTGTTTTGGAGAGAAGGCATTTTTTAAGCAACAAAGATACAACTGAGTACAAAAACCTTGTTTGCAGGAGAAAAAAAAAAGTCCCTTTTTGGAAACACTTTAGAACTGCTGCTATAAAGAACAACTGCTCTCTGAATCAGTTGAGATTTTTTAAATGAAATAATACTTTAGGCCAAAATTGCTATGACTATTGGATCTTTTTGAGATGTTCATACTACCAGATTTAACCACCAGAAAGCAGAAGTGTGTGAAACACTAGCTGACAGCACTTTATTTTATTGCTCTTCTTTATTTGGTATTCATTATAAACCCTTCAGTCAACAAATTATTACTCTATCTGGCACTGTTTTCTATCACAAATATGTATATCTGATATTGATATATAACTATATATATTGCCATACACATGAACAATAAAATAAAGTGTTATATTAACCTTGTCTCTTTGCCCTTTTGCAGTATGTAGGAATGAGTGAGTGGCTTTCGGATGCTCTGTATGTCAAACTCAGCCCTGGCACAAGAAATTCCAGTCATGTGAAGCAAACTGCCCTTTGTCCTCAAAGAAATTGTTTAAAAAGAAAACTTTTGTAAAAGATTTGTTTTCATATTACCTGCCTTGTTGTTATCAACTTGAAATGTTGGCATTTTCTAACTGTGTTTTGTTGGCTACAGTAATTCAGTATTCCTGTCAAAATTGAAAAGTGCCCTAACTGAATGTGTTTGAATGTTATCCTTGCACAATTCTTTAAATTTAAAGACAAAATGTTTTACCTCACTGTTGGACATACATTCCAAGCTTTCAACTTTAGGAGAAAAAAAAATCATATGTTTTCCTGTATTGTAAATTTTAGACTATTTCATATACATTGTATTAAAACTGCCATATCAATTTTAATGTATAGATTTTGCAAATACTATGCTATATGTAATACCTAACTATATCTGTAGTGTATATGTAATATATTTATGCCCAATAAATGTTTTAATTCTTTCTGACTTAAGTAGGGTTCTTCTGCCGTGAAAAGGATTGCTTTTGTCGTTGTTGTCACATTTAAAAAACTTAAACCACATCCCAGAAATTGCAAATTCAAATGCCTTTAGAGGCCAAGCACGTGCCACAGTACATGATGGTTGCTGTACCATCTACAAGGGCAGCTGCAACCCAGCTCCTGCTGGTTGAGGTCCTGCAATCACTATTTCAAAAAAAGAAAAATTGAAATTTCCCTATATGGACCAACCAAAATGTGATTGTAGACCATACAGGGTCCTGGGCTGCCAGTTTGTTTGGGGGTTTTTTGGTCAGTCTGTGTGGATAAGGTATGTCTGTGCCTAATATTTTATCTGTATGTCCACACTGAGAAGCCAGGTCTAGGTCTGGTCACCCAGCCCCTGGCTACTGCCTCTCCGGCCAAACTCCTTCCCTACTCCAAGGCTCATTCAACAACAACAACAGCAATAAAGCGTAGTGTCTTCACCCTGGCCATGATTTCATTGTTATATTTGGATTGTTTGGCTCAGAATCACTGCTATCTTCACTTTTTTTTATTTCTGGGGGGAGGGGAGGATGGGTGGGGAAACTGACTGTAACTCAGAGCTCACTTTCTTATATGAAAAATTATAGCCATTCTTGTGTGTAAGAATGACAAATTGAAGATATCAAATTTTACATGCTCTTGACACGCCACTGAAAATATCGTAAATAATTTTTTTTAAGTCACAATTCCCCTCAACTCTGGGAAGAATGGGGGAGAAGTTATTAGCACCAGAAGTTTGGAAACCTAAGCAGAGAAAGCCGAATTCTAATTCATTAGGAGGAAATGAACACCAATGCAGTTTATATGCAGAATGCCCTGAAGGCTCCAAAATGGACAAAGTATGTCCGGAAGTGATGGCTAAAGGGGAGAGGAGCCTAAAATTGTATCGGCTTAAAATGCCATTAGATCCATAAAATCCCTCCCCATTTTTTTGAACTGGACAACTGCTCCTTCACCCCTGTAGAGACGACCTACATGGTCATCCTCCGGAGGTAAATTAGAAAGTCTCTGGACTGGGAGACTATCGACAGTTGAAAGTTAAGATACCATATCAAAAATGGAATTAAGTGAACAGAGACCCAGGAGAGAATATTAGACATAGCCTCCCCTGAAGAGCCTCCTGGGCCAAAAAGAAAGATCTACTAGTAAAGAACTGGTTCAGGCAGAACAGCCAGAGGGTACTGCTCAGCCTTGGCTGCACAGTAATACCACCTGGGGAGCTTTCCAAAATTGCTATGCCTGGATCACACCCTACAACATTAAAAGGAGTGTTTCTGGAGCATCAGTGGTTTTTTTGTTTGTTTTTTGATTAAATTCATTGGGGTGAGACTGGTTAACAAAAGTATACAGGTTTCAGGTGTACAATTCTACATCACCTCATCTGTACACTGTATTGTGTGTTCACCACCCCAACACCGGTGTTTTTTAAAGTCCCCCAGGCGATTCCATTGTACAGCCCAAGATTGAGAACAGCAAGCCTCCATCAGCTCTTGAATCCTCCCGCTTTACCCAGGGCAACCTGACATCTGATGAAAGCTGCTCACACGGATGACAAGCCCAAAGCCCACAACTTGAGGGAACCAGAGGCTAAGGGAGAAGACGCTTCAGAAAACTTTCGTATCTCCAGAGAGGTGAGGAAAGAAGTCATCGGTAGACTAAGACTAGAACACTATGACAAGGAAATACTTGAAAAATACTGAAACGTTCTTGGACATTACAAAACCAGTAGAAGGGTTGGAAGCTGAAGTTAAGAGGATAGCCAACAGAGCAAAAATAAAAAGATAAGACAGAAGATTAGATTCAGACCAGGACATTCAATATCCAAGTAATAAGATCTCCAGAGGGTACTGACAATGTAGGGCACAAGGGTGCTCAACACAATGAATGAAAATAGGACCTCTACCGAGGCACAACATCTAGAAACTTCACAACACTGGTACCAGAGAAAAGCTGCTCACATGGAAGGATTAGAAATCAGAGTAGCTTTCTACTTGTCAGTAACAACACTGAAAGCTAGAAATCAGTGAGGCAAGTACATCAAGATTTTGAAAGAAAAAGAATTCCCAACTGCTTGCTCCCTGTTGAGTGCAAAATATCACGAAGATGTTTTTAGAAATGCAGGATCTCCCCAATTTGCCTCCCATGTACCCTCTCTCAGGAAGCCACCAGAGGATGTGCTGGCCCATATGAGTGAATAAACCAGTAAAAGCTTCCACAGGATTCTGCCTTCAGTGCTTTTTGTGCCAGTCAGAAGTTGGCTTTCTGTCCCAGAAGAATTTGTGCACCTTTCACTTTATCCCTTCCCTACCCCTAGTTACCGTGTGCTCATAAATACACACACACACAATTACTCCTCTAACCAGATGACTGCAACATGATCCTTTCAAACACCTCGCAGGATGTCTTGCCTTGGGCTAATTAAAACTAACAAATCTGTATGGTACCCTTTATTCAGGTGGTGATTAAAAAAAGTTTCCAGCTCCAGTGCTGGACTCTAACTGCCTCAAAAGCCAGAGGAGGCGGAGGGCGGGGGGGGGATATATGCCCAGGCAGCAAGTCTCATTCAACTTGGCAGCATATCGGGGACATGATAAATAGAAGCTAAAGAAAAGTCTGTTGCGTTGAACTCAGTTGACTCATTGGGTAGGAAAAGTTCACATAGCAGTGATGCAATTACTCCATAAAACTTGCGGCTCCAAACCATGGTATTTTGTCATGGGTGTTACTTTTGGTGTTTTGATTTTTTAAAAATTTAAGTAGTCATTAATTTAAAATGGAAATTTCACACAAAATCCTGGGGTCCCGTGACAAAGAAGCATGGAATAGACTGTCAAACTTCAGGGGGAAGGCAGGGGAGGGTTGAGGGTGTGGAGGGGGGATAAGAGATCAACCAAAGGACTTGTATGAATGCATATAAGCATAACCAATGGACACAGATACGAGGGGGATAAGGGCTTGAGCTGGGGAAGTTGGGGGGAGCCGGGAGGGGGTCAATGGGGGCGAAAGGAGACATATGTACTACTATTTGTAATACTTTAAAGTTTAAAGTATAACAATAATAAAGTTTATTTTGCAACAAATCCTGGGATCCCAGCTTCTACTGAGATTGGAAAGATCTGACAACTAGGTCTTGTTCTGGAATGGTGGCTTTCAATGGGTGTGAATAGCAGCTGTCCTTGTTGGCTGGGGCATTTGCTCCGCATTTGACCACATTTCCCACCAAATCCTTGTCATGGATGTGGATGATGTCCTTTCTAACAAGAACATCTCCTTGTACTCATTTCCATCAAAAGTGAGCAAACAGGGGACAGGACATCCAAGAATAATGGAATGAGGACTTCTGTTAATCTGCTTTTCTGCCAATAATACCGGCAAAAAGTTAGGGAAACTTCTTCAGAACTCTAGAAATTAACCAAGGGTTTGTACCAATTGAACCTTGATCAGAACAGCAGGTTTTGCAGTATTTTATCTCAATCTGCCCCTCTCCCCAGCTCCCCAGTAGCCCTGCAGCCCTGATATCGGTGGAGGGAGCATACTGGGTTCAGAGCACCTCAAACTGCCTCATCCCCAGAGCATCACCACGGTTTAACCTGTCTGGCTCCCTGGCGAATCCCCATTGGCAGGGCATTGTTATTTAACCTGCCCCAGAGCCTTATACTCAGAGCATTCGTTGCAAAATAATCAGTTGTTGAACCCCACTCCTGCAGGAGGCCGCGGTACACCAGTTGGTGCAAATGAGAGCCTGGCTAAACACGTCAAGATCTGGGAAATGAGATGTCTATAGGGAACTTTTAAAAGTTAATAACATAGTTCTCAGGGTCTAGAAGGCCACATGCACGTGCCGGGCAACGCACATGCTCAGGAAAGTCCCGGTGTCTCGCTTCTGACTGATCTTAAGGCCTTGTGAAGCAGGGGATATTGTAAACTCCCTGTGCATTGGAGGTGTGCTCCAGCACACAGAGCCCCTTGGCAAAGAGTAGGGGACTTGTGGGTTCAGGCATGTAAGGAAATCTCTGACCCAGTCATTAAGTGACCGTTAAACAGAACAGAGATTCCAGTGGCCACAAGCAAAGAAAGATGTCAGGAAGGATGCAATCTGAATTCGTAGCTTAGATTTATCCTAACAGGTAGTGGGAGGTGACAATCAAAGAGGATTTTAGACTTAACTGTAATATTTTAATCTTTTAGATGAAAAATGCATTTATGTATTGTGTGATAAAAATTAGTTTTATGGTAAGCAAACCATATCCTATATAATAAAGAGCTAATATGCTAATTAGACCGAACAGCAGAACAACCATCTGGACGACCTTCCGGATGAAGCTGGAGCTGTGAGGGCCGAGTCCCTTGCACAAATTTCATGCATCGGGCCTCTAGTTACGGAAATAAGATTTAATACCCATTTCTGAGCCAAAGGATAGATTAATAAGGGATGCTTCTTATTTATTCCCCTAAAGATACACATCTTTTATTTTCTATACAAACACATCATAAAAGAAATGTGTTCAATTCAGATAAACAAAATTACTTGCAGATATAAGCCATTGGATGTTTATTATTTTTCCACAATAGTGTTCCCCAAAGTGAGGAGGTATACAAGATAACTGGAAGTGGTTAAAGTCAACATCTTTTAAATTATGTCGTTTTTGTCATCTGTGCTAGGGAAAATTGGAACTGGCATATCAAATAAAGACAGATAAGATAAAAGTGGATGTTTAAGTTTACATCAGAAATAGAACTAGTAAAGAATAGGATGCCACTCAGATATGGCAGATAAGGCTGAGAAGCAAATAGACTGAAGTTTGAGACCAATGTGCCATGCTAAGCTGCCTTCTAAGATACAAATCAACCTATGCAATGCAACACATTTCACGTTATCAACTGCAAATACAGTCTGTTTTTCTTCACATGAAAAGAGGTTTGTTTTAGAGAAAGAGAAGGAGTGGGAATAAAACTCAAGATCCACACAGAACTGGAAATTGAACTGCAGTAGTAAGTTTGTATAGCTGATCCCCACCAGCCTCAATGACCTGCTTATACCTTCCTGTCTTACTGTGCAGATTTTCATGCTCAGTACTTAGGAATATTCACTGGAGTGAGAATTGGCTTTGCTAAAGTTAAGGTGCTTTTGCAGGATTTCTGAAGGTCATATAACGTTATTGTTGCAGAACTTGAGATGAGATAAAACAAATGTTGGTCTTGCAGTAGGCGTGGAGGGAGAATATGAAAGTAAAATGAACCTCTATTCTTCTGGGCAGTGAGCTGAGGGACATCCTCTCCCACCTCCAACTCCACCCACTGGGCTCTCCACAAGTTGCTGTGTTCTTCCAAGGCCACTTGCCTGGATTTAAATACGTTGCTTTAGGGAAGAGCTTGTAACAATTTGGGATCAAGGCTCAAGTTAGTCTAGCTCTAAAGTCTGGAAAATTTGGGGCAGCTGGTATTTTCAGTGTCGAGAAAGCCAGTGGTCAGTGAGAGAAAACAATGAAGCTGGTAGAAAAAGAAGCAAAAAGGGGGCAAGGATGCTATAGAAGGTCCCTAGTTGAGGCCCAGCTTATTCTGTCCATAGGTTCTCTGAGACCCCTCCCTGGTTTCCTTATGCCTCTTTGTGTTTAAACTAGTTGCACTTGGATTTCTGAACCAGTGACCAGTAGGTTCCCAAGTGGGACAAAAAGCACTCAAGACCTATTTTATGTTGCAAAGGGGACTTAATCAAAGTAGGATGTACAATGTGCAAAGTGCACAACTTCAAAGGTTTGTCATGGGAATTCATTCAGATTTGGCCTGCTTCTTTGTTTTGTTTTTTACTTTCCAGGCAATATACACTGAGTTTAGGAAAGCTCTAGATTATTATTATTGTTATATTATTATTATCTACACTAATAAAAGAGAAACATACAAATTGGCCGTACCTCCGCTACGCCCACAATCCACGCCCACCAGCTAATCAGGAGTGAGTATGCAAATTAACCCAACCAAGATGGCCACGGCAACAGAGCTGGAGCGAGCAGGAGGCTTGGGTTGCCCCGGCGATGGAGGAAGCCAAGCTTCCTGCCCACCCTAGCCAGCCCTGGCCTCCACTCAAGGCTATAAAGTTTCAATTATAGAAGATAAATAAATCCCAGATACTTGCTTCTAGCCAACCATGGCCTCCACTCAAGGAGGTGCTGGGGAAAAAAAATAAAAGGAGGGGCTGGGAGCTTGGGTCGCCGGGGGGGGGGGGGGGGGGGCTGGTGATCAGGCCAGGATGGTATGGCAGTTGTAGGTCGGGGGCAGGGCCGTTGGAGGTAAGCAGACCAGTAGGGGGCCCAGTTGGAGGTGAGCAGGCCGTCAGTGGGGGTCAATTGGAGGTGATCAGGACAGTGGGGAGGGCAGTTGGGGGTGAGCAGGCCAGCAGGCAGAGTGGTTAGGGGCAATCAGGAAGGCAGGTAGGCATGAGCAGCTGGAGCCAGCAGTCCCAGATTGTGAGAGGGATGTCCAACTGCCGGTTTAGGCCTGATTCCTGTAAATTGGCAGTAGGACATTCTTCGAGGGGTCCCAGATTGAAGAGGGTGCAGGCCAGGCTGAGGAACACCCCCCCATCCCTGTACATGAATTTCATGCACCGGGCCACTAGTTATTAAAATAAAAATGGTGCTAAATTACTTATTAGTGAGTCCTTGAAGTATGTCAAACACTTGACATGCATTATGTCATTTATGGCTCCTAACCACCCTTTGAGCTGAGTGTAGCTACCCCCTTGAAGTGCAGGGTGCTTAATTAACTTGGGCAAGGCATATAAGTAAGGAAGTATAAAATCCTGGCATTTAACAGGATTTGAAACCTTGAGCAAGTCATGTGGCCACTCCAGGCCTCAGCTTCTTCCTGTGAAAAATTAGTTGAACTGGATGTCCACAATGATGTAGACTTGTAGAGAGAGAGAGTTCAGACATCCCCAACCACCGTCATGCCAGGAAGCAAGTAAGAAACACCTGGGGAAAGAAAAAGAGCTTCCCAAGTGATGAATTCTCCTTTAAAATATTGCCCTCCCCCCCTTCCCTCTATCCAAAATACTCCTTAATGTGAGCCTTTCCGATGTTAAAAAAAAAAAAAAAAAGCAGCAACAACAAAAGTTCTAAATATTCTCTGTGCCTCCTTCACTTGAAAGCCAAAGCCCTCCCAGCAATGCGTTCATTAGCCTGACTCTCCATTACGTGCTGACAGGGAAAGACAGTGGCCACATGGGGCAAGATCCTGGCTCTACCACTGTATTAGTTAGCTATTGCTGTGTAACAAGCCACTGCAGAACTCAGTGGCTTAAAACAATCAGGAGGCCCCAGGAATCCTTTACAAGAACAGGTTCTAAAATGACTGAGCAGGGGACAGATTACAGGGAGTAAAGAATGAACGGTGATGAGGACTTGTGAGATCTACGATGAAGGGAAGGAGAGAGAGTACAGTAGCGTGACAGGGAAGCAAGGCCAAAGAAAGGCTGTGGCTGGTGGGGCGATTTTGATTTAGTAAACTAACAGGCTTTGGCACTTGCTAGACTCAAGGTAAGGTACTAATCTCGAGGAAGCAATCGAAAGTACGAGAGAAGTTATAATCAGTGGAGTGTCCACAGGAGATGGAAAGAATGAGAACTGAGGGCACCACTAAAGGACTTGAACTTAGAAACCAGAAGAGAAGGGTCTTTATTTTGAAACATAAGGCGAGAAGAAAGTGCAGGCGGGGCTGAGGGTGGGAAAGGAACACGTACATCACCTATTATGATTGAGAGAATCATGAATTAAATAGAGTTGAGAGTTTAAAGTTGTACAGAGCCTAAATCTTAAACTCTGTAGTGCTTTCTCCTTTCCGGTATTCCCCCTTCTTTATTTTTGAATCATCTTTCCATCCTGAAAACACCTATCAGCGGGCAGCTAACATCCTCAGCATGCATCATGCAGCAACTAAATGTCAAGCAGAAACGAGTCCACGCACCCTGTGTTTCATTAGCACCGTCCAGTGAAGTCACAAATCCTGTCTGAATTGAAATCTAAGCCACACCACTATCATGGGGTCTGTGCTTGCAGCTGTTTTCCTCTTGGATTCTGAAGGGCTGAGTTGTTACTACCGACCTAAGAAGAGGCAGTCAGCTCCTCCTCGCCACATTTCCAAACCTACCGTTTCTCTCTCTTCTCCTTCCCCAGTGTATACCCTGTTTTCCGGTGGCTCCTAAAACAACAGCAGATTAGCAACCAGGCTGGTAGAATAGTGAGATATTGTGAAACAGCAAACATACATCGCTTAATAATCCTAAGCAGAGTTGGTCTTGGTCACGCACCATTGCAAGCTCACATTTCATTATTTGGTGTGTGTCACTTCACCAGCTGAAGATCTGGGGACGGGAAATCACAAATAATGTGAATTCTGGAGGTGAGTTCTGGTTTACCTATTTTGTGTGTGATAAAGTCAGTCTGGTTTTGCTTCCAATTCTGGGAAGAAGTCCTTGGGTCCTAGATGCCAGGTTTTCTAGCTCGAGAATTTTAGGTTTTGGTAGAATAGGATGGTGGCGAAGGGCCAGGATCTGGAATCGGACTACAGAGGTTTGAATCTTACTCTGTCATCACTGGCTGTTATTTGGGCAAATTCCTTAAGGCAGATAAATGTTTACCTATCCCCATTCTTCTTCAATAAAATGGAAGTAGCACAGGGGCACAAGCGTGGTGATTTCACTTCTGTATCCTTAGAACATTGCCTGGGAAATAGTGAGCACTGAGTAAATCTTTACTGAATAAGTAGACTTAATCTGAATGTGTGGATACTGCTTACCAGTGATCAGGCCATAATAATAATAATGAATTCTTTTTGTTCAGAGAATCACCCGCAGTGGCAGAGAATGACCCCTCAACTTTTCGTTTCCCACAGTGCCTAAACCAGCGTCTTGGACTGAAGTACCCATCAACAGGTATACATTGGGCTGCTTTTGAACTGAAACACAGCGCCCCCTAATTGAAGCATCCTTCTGTTCCTTCCTGGTGGGCAGCAGAGGGGTTTGCCGGGGATCCAGAGAAAATGATGACACGACTGAAGGACATCAACCCTCTCTCCTTGCCTCTGGCTCTTTTCTCCTTGGATTTTCCTCCTGTGGGGTGGTATTAGACATATTTTTCCTTAGGACCCGCCTTACCTCTCCAAGTCAATAAAACTGTTTCCTAGGTGATGAGACTCTTTCATAGCAATCAGGCACTAATCTCAGATCCCAATCCTGATTCCTCTGTAGCCAGCCTGGGTAACCCTCAGCAAGTCACGTCACCTGTAAAAACAGGGCCAGCTCCACTCTCATTGTAAGGAGGACTCATTGAGGGACAGACGAGAGGGGAAGTGTGAAGGCACCGTGAAAGGGATGACACAGACAGCAAGAGACTTGTTTCTTTCTTTCTTTTTTTAATTGATCTTTTTACAGAGAGGAAGGGAGAGGGATAGAGAGTTAGAAACATCGATCAGCTGCCTCCTGCACACCCCCTACTGGGGATGTGCCTGCAACCAAGGTACAAGCCCTTGACTAGAATTGAACCTGGGACCTTTCAGTCCACAGGCCAATGCTCTATTCACTGAGCCAAACAGATTAGGGCAATACTCGTTTATGAGATTTAGAGTATAAGAGCCTTGATGAGCCATTACAAGTCAGTCTGTCTTTTGTAAGAGTGTGGCACACACGCCTCCAGAGAAACACATCTATCGCTATTACACAATGTAAAACTCGTGGTTCCTTTTGGATGTGGTCCCTCGATCATTCCACAAATATATATGAAGCCCTTTCATGATATCAAGCACTGTTTTAAGTCCAGAGAAAAGGTTAGGGAGGAAAACCAACTGTGTGGGTTTAGATTCTAGTGGTGGAGCCAGACATATAAACAGATAATGATCTCTGTGTGGTAAATGCAATGAGAGAGGAATGATCAGGATATTTGTACTGTAAGAGCCTAGAGAAAGGACCCCTCGCTGGAGTTGGGGAGGTGGTGTTGGCGGGAGGCTGGCTGTAATACCTGGCGTGTCTTGAAGAATAAGTAAATATTCAGCAAACAGAATAAATGAAGGGGTTCTTATCCCTTTCTATTTGCTGGTAAAGCTCCTGAAAGGCAGAACCCAACAGGGAAATGGTAGAGGAAGGAGATATTTCATAGGGGAGTTACCAGCATTCAGTTTTGACAGAGCCAAGTAGGAGACTACAGGGGAGAAAATGCAGTCAAAGAGCCAACTCAGAGTCTCCTGGTCAGGAGACACTGCACTTGCTTCTTTGAGGAGCTCGTGTGTTATCCTGCTGGCGTGGGGAGTCCTGGGAGAGAGCATTCCTCAGTATAAATGGGGCACTCTGCTTGACACTTTCTCCTAGCGGTTGGCTAAATCACTGCAGACAAACCTGAGATTCATAGGTGCTCCATGCATCATTCTAGGTCCCACCCCCTACAGTCCTCTGGGAATGATGGCCCAGTGTCAGTCCACACAGGGGATCTTATTTTAATCTTAGGATGTTTTCTTTATAGAACCTGAACTCGGCTTCAGTCAGCGTCTCTCTCAGGGTAACTGTCCTGCCGCTCAAGCAGACCTGCTGAGCCTGTCACAGGCATTGCTGCTCACTTCCTTCCGTTCCAGGTACATTTGCCGAGGTGCAAGGCATCTTGCTAGATACTGAAGGGACCAGAAGAATAAAGTCAATCCCAGTCTAGTAATCTAGGGAGATTCATGGTGGAGAATGATAACTACATCATTGACTTTGACCTAAGGTGAACTTTAAGGAATACATATTTTGCTCAGAGAAATCCTCCCATCCCTCACCACTGGCTGCACCCTGTGCATCCATTGCTCTCATCATATTCTACAATTTCTCTACTTTTTAAAACAAATTATAATTTATAAAGCTCTTTTACTCATCATTTCATTTGATTATCATGTGAATCCTGTGAAATACTAAACCTGGTATTACCAACCCATTTGACAAATAGAGGCTGGCTGCACTGGAGTTCCTGGGCCCACCAATAGAGCGAGAGAAATAAATCCTCAGAACCAGAGCATCTCTCCGCCCTCTTCCTCCTCCCCGTTCTCTTCCCTTCTCCCTCTACTCCCCGCGCCCGCCCCCCCCCCCACCACACACACACACACATCTCTATCTATATATCGCTATCTCTCATTTTCTCTGCTTAATCATAAGTCTGGCTCCTCATTACTTAGCTTAAACACAGTTTAATTTGCCTTAACTTCAGCCTTGACTCCATATAATTTCAAAAGTCCAGTGTTCAATACCAGTTCATTTTGGTTTCTAAGTATATTAGTTCAAAATATCAAGAGAATACAAATGGCCCTATCTGGTTTGGCTCAGTGGATAGAGCTTCAGCCTGCGGACTGAAGGGTCTCGGGTTTGATTCCAGTCAAGGACACATGCCAGGGTTGTGGGCTCAATCCCCAGTAGGGGGCATGCAGGAAGCAGCCAATCAACGATTCTCTCTCATCATTGATGTTTCTATCTGTCTCTCCCTCTCCCTTCCTCTCTGAAATTGATACAAGTCACCTGCCTAGGAATGAACTGCTCTTGGGTCAAATCATTACCTCTAATTTAATTACCCAAGTCTAGAAAGAACTGATTCCTATGCTATTAAAATGGGGCTAGCTAGGCCAGGTTTTTTTGTGGGGTTTTTTTGCCAGTGTTTTGAGAAGTCTTTGATGGGGGCGGTCTCCTCTCTGTGCTCATGGCACAAGGGGTGCCCTAAAACATGCTTCCTACATAAACTATTAATTATAACTATTGTTTTCTATATTGAGAATTTTGAGTATTATATATTGGTAAGCATTTTTTCATTGAGGTGAAATTCATATAACAAAATTATTGCATGTGTACAATTCAATGGCAATTAGCACTTCCACAGCATTGTGTGGTAAGCCTTTTGTAACCATGTAAGCATGCAGATTTCCCATTTCTCCAATTTTCTTTTTTCCTTAAAAATGAAGTAATCAATATCTTTCTATATAAAACTTTAATATGCAAATCAACTGAATGGAAGAACAACTGGCAGTGGAGGGGGGCAAGGTGGTGCCAGGCCAGCCAAGTTGGATGCGAGCAGGGCCCTGATCACCCCACTGGTGGCCCCACAGATCGGCCCTGATCACCAGCCAGGCCTACAGACCCTACCTGTGCACAAATTTCATTCACTGGGCCTCTAGTATTTTCAGAATATAAGTAACTTAAAATCAATCAATCTGAATGTATAAGTGGCTTGTTATGCAGGAATTCCTGCTGTGAAAATTGTTGCAGATATAGCAGCAAGGGAATAATATACTGGTGTTTTCTTTTTGGGGGGGGGGGGAGAAAAAGTGGGAGGAAGAAAGGAACATTTCTTTATTCTTTGAATGTGGCTTTCCTGACAGACAGAGTACAGGGCCCAAAGCCTCTCCTCTTCTCAGAATGACAGCTCAGAATGACGGTCCCTGCAAGATGGGGCCCCTTTCTCCAGAAAGAGCCTGTGAGTCAGGTGCCTGTTCCAGGATCTCCCAGAGGTGGTGGCCATTGGGAGGTTGCACTGGAGGTATTTTACCTCTGGTGTTTGGAGGGGATGGAGCCAAAGGGTGAAGGCAGGAATTCATGGACACAGAGATGGTTTATGTTACTATAGGGATGGATGAAGCTGCCATGGCCCTTGGTCTGTTCCAGGAAGTCTAGGAAACACAGGAGACTGAACTCCTTGTCTTTAGCACACACGAAAAGTGCCTCGGGAAGAAAAGAGGGGCTCTGCTGAGATCTGCTAGGCACCTGCTGAGTTCTCACAATACAAAGACAACCTAAGAGCACAAATCGCCTTGTAAGCATTGAGTCTGGATTGCACCAGCTCAACCACTTACCAGGTGTTTGAGGCCAATTATTTAACATCTTTGAGCCCCAGTTTTTTCCTCAATGCCTCTCTTGGTTTTACACTCCACTCCTAAGACTGACAACGCCAAGTGACCAGACTCTTGTACATTGCTTGTGAGGATATAAAATATTGCAACAATTTTAGAAAATAGCTTGGCAATTACATGAAAAGATAAACATACACCTACCATACAACCCAGTCATTCACTCCTAGATATTTACCCAAGAGAAATGAAAATGTATGTCCATACAAGGACTTGTAAATGAATTCTCACAACAGCTTTATTTGAAATAACACCAAACTGCAAATAACCCAAACATCCATAAACAGATGAATGGATAAAAACATTGAACTATATACATCCAATGGAACACTACACAGCAATAAAAAAGAACCATATATACAACAAAGCAGATGAATCTCAAGATAAATATGCTGACCGAAATGAGGCAGAACAAAAGGTAGAAACTGTATAATTCCATCTATAGAAAATTCAAATTCCTATAAATCCTATGTATAGAATATTCTGGAAAATTCAAAGAATTCAATAGTGACAAAAAGTAGATCAATGGTCACCTAGAGCTGGCTAGGCATGGGAGAAAGGAGAAGTGGGTAACAAAAGGCCACGGTGAAACTTTTGGGAATAGCACTTATGTTCATTCTCTTTGTGATGAGGTTTGATGGGTATATGCCTATGTCAATGCTTATCAAACTTGAAATATATGCACTTTATTGTGTACCATTCCTCAATAACTCTGTTTAAAAAACAAGTTCATGTAGGACACTCAGGTAAGAGATCTCACCTGATGTTTGTGATCTATCTAGAACTTAGTGGTCCTCAATCCTGACTGCATATTAGAATCACTAAGGAGTGTTAAACATATTTACTAGTATACTGGGCCCAGCCGGTATGGCTCAGTGATTGAGCATTGACCCATGAACCAAGAGGTTACTGGTTCAATTCCTGGTCAGGGCACATGCCCTGCTTGACGGATCGATCCCCAGTAGGGGGTGTCTAGGAGGCAGCCAAATAATGTTTCTATCACTCTATTCCTCTCTCTCAAAAAAAAAAAAATTATGCATGGGCACTCCCTATAGAAGAAGCTTTTATTTAATTGATTTGTTATGTGACCTTGGCATCAATGTTTATTACAATCTCCCAGGTTATTCAAATGTGAACCCAGGGTTGAGATTCATGACTGTAGGTTAAGATATTGTATATACTATTGTCAATGAGCACATTTGGGGAGGACAAAGAGGGGCAACACCCTGATCCAGGGAGAGAAGCCCAGAGAACCACTTAATTGGGGAGAGAGCAGGCTTGGGTATAGAACAGGTGAAGATGCCCAAGAAGCAATGGGGAAGGTAGAAAGAAAGGAGGAAAGTAGAGCGTGGTGCCACATGTGTGTAAGGCTGATCTTGGCTATGAGGAGGGGAAGACAATAAAAATGGAAAGGAATTTTTATTGGTAGAATTCTGATGATAGAATAAGTAATTGGCCCAGGGCAGGCAATGCTGTTGTAGTTTGGGGTATCTTTCTAACACTTTAGCCATCTAGGAACTTCTAGATTCTTGCTGCTCCAAAAGTGACCCATGGCCTGACAGACTTCGCAACACCTGGGGGCTTGTTAGAAATGCAGCATCTATGACCTGACCCCAGGCCCACTGAATGAGAGTTTGCATTTTAACAAGGCTCCCAATTCATTCAGCTGCACATTAAAGTTCGATAAGCACTGTCTAGATTTTAATAGAAAGACAGCAACATATTCATTAATGGAGATACATTTTCTCCTTTTAATAAGAGGATGTGCTACAGCAGAAGAAACCCTGGACTAAGAATCAGAGCTTGATTGTCTTATCTCAGATCCTCCACAACCAGCTCTGTGGTCTTTCACATTCTCCTTAGTATTTTTCCAGCCTGAAGTGGCCTTTCATTCATTCATAGAGAGACATGACTCAGTTCCTTCAGGTCTGTGCTTTGAAGGGAAATAAATCAGAGTAAAGTGGATAGGTGCTATTCTGCATAGGCTGCTCAGAGAAGATTTTCTGATATTTGAGCAGATGGCTGAAGCAACTGAGGGTTCCAGTCATGTAAATGAATATCTGTTAATGAATGTAAATGAATATCTTTTAATGAATAAAAGGGAACTTCAGGCTGGAAAACTAAAGGGGGAAAGAAAATAACATAAAGGCTATTCAAAGGGTCAAGTTATAGTCAAAACATTTAATAGAATACTATGCAGACATTAAGAAAGGTGATATCTATTAGTACTCTATAGCATGGAAAATTTTCCTTAACAATTTCTTAAGTTTAAAACAAGCAAGTGTATAACTTCTCTTATTGATATAAAAGTAATATAAAAGTGCTTGCCTGCATGGGGGTGGGGAAGTGCAATGTATATATATAGAGAAATGTCTAGAAAATTAGTCTCAAAATGTTCATAGTAGTATTTTTACAAATGGTTCAATTTGCAGTGAATTTTACATTTTTTTCAGACATACACAAAAATAAAGATGATCAAATTGTATTTATTACCTGTCTCACCATAATGTAAATTCTATTAAAGTAGAAACTTTGCTTTGTTCATTACTTTATCCCTATCATCTGGGTACATAGTAGATGTAATTAATAAATATTTGTTGAATGAAAGAATGAACACACAAAAAAAGGAGAAAATGAAGAGCCTATACAGGGACCAAATAATAGTTTATAGGCATGCAGGGGAGCATTGAAGATACTGTAGACATCTGAGCAGGGACTTGAGTCACAGCATAAAACTTTGGACTTTATTTTTCAGGAAATGAGTAGCACCTGACCACTGTGATGACGGGGTGGTGGATGGATATTGTGTGATTTATCAACCATAACCTGAAGTATGTCTTTCTCCATTTCTTGCTGGAAGGAAGGAAGGAAGGGAGAGAGGAAGGGAGGGAGGAAGGAAGGAAGGAAAAAAAGAAAGGAAGGAAGGAAGGAAGGAAGGAAGGAAGGAAGGAAGGAAGGAAGGAAGGAAGGAGAGAAAGGAGAAAGGAAGAAAAGAAAAGAAAAAAGTAAAAGAAATAGTCTCCATGAATAAACAAGATACTCAGATGTCTCCTTTGGGGCTGCTAATTGATGGAGAATTTGGAGCCAGCTCAGGCTCCAGGGCTTGACAGCCACTTGCTGGTTGACGGAGGCCGTGAAAATGTTTTCATTTCCCTGTTCCAATCTGCACGCCACCATCTGCTGCGCTGATTCCCAGAGAGGCTGCCATGGGGGGGGGGGAAGAAATATAAATGGTCCAGGAAGCCAGAAACTCACTCATGCCTACACAAGATAGACTCCCAGCCAAGAGGAATCTTCCTTCTGACAGTTTGTCTTCAGGACTTGGCACTTTTTTTTTTTTCTTTTTTTTTATAAATATATTTTATTGATTTTATTACAGAGAGGAAGAGAGAGGGATAGAGAGTTAGAAACATCGATCAGCTGCCTCTTGCACACCCCCTACTGGGGATGTGCCCGCAACCAAGGTACATGTCCTTGACCGGAATCGAACCTGGGACCTTTCAGTCCGCAGGCCGACGCTCTACCCACTGAGCCAAACCGGTTTCGGCAGGACTTGGCACTTTTTATAACAAGCCTTATGTGGGCAAGGCCTTATGTGGGCAAGCACAGGCCACTGAGTTGAGTCCATTAACCAACCCTTTGACCTCACACAACATGTGTGAAAAAAAATACTGTGCGCTGTCTCAGAGAGAAATGCTTTGAGAAGTGCTTAATGATTACTGAAGATAACTTTCCTGATATTCACTCCATCTCCTTCACCCCAACTCCACCAGCAGACAAGTGGTTTTCTTTAAATGCAGGTGCTACCCCATTGCTCTTCCATTCCAAAGCCTTCACTCGCTCTCTATTGCCCTTGAGATAGTGTTCAAAGTCCCCGGCATGGCTTATGAGGTCCTGCCTATCCCCCAGGCATATCCACCTTGGGCCACTCTTTCCCTTGCCCACTATGTGCCAGCCCTGGGACTTCCTTCACCTCAAAGATATCATCCTCCTTCCTAACTCAGACCTTTTCTACATGATTCTTTGGCCTTGGGATTGTAGTCCCCTCTTCAGTAACCCGGTCAGCTCCCACACATCCTTCATATTATGGTATAATACGGGACACCATCATCAGTCTCATGCCCCAGAGCAGGCTGGGGAAATGTAAGGGGTTCTCACAGCATCCTCTTGGTACTTCTTTACCATATCACACAGTTAATTGCTGAACATTTGTTTTCCCCATTGGACAGACCAAGTTGGTTCCAGCGCAGTGCTGGCCTGCGACCTTACTTAAGCTTTCTTTTTCAGCACTATTGTCATCCTACGACGTCAGTGGATTATAAATGAGTTGAATGAGAGAAAGTTGAGATTGCTAGGGCGATAGCTGGAGGGCACTGTGAGGTTGTTAGTCAGTTCATACTGCCATACAAAACATTAGACTGGGTGACTTAAACCACAGAAATTTATTTCTCATAGTTCTGGAAACTGGAAGTTCAAGATCGGGGTTCCAGGAGGGTTGATTTCTGGTGAGAGCACTCTCCTGGCCTTGTAGAGGGTTGCCTTCTCTCTGAGTTCCCACATGGTGGGGTGGGAGCCCAGGGTGAGAGCGGGAGTGCTACTGAGGTCACTTTATACTCGTAAGGGCACTAAGCCCATCACAAGGCCCTATCTCCAAATATCATCACATTGGGGGTTAAAAATTCAACATAGAAATTTGGGGGAACACCAGTCAGATCTTAGCAGGAGTTAAGCAAAGACTTTTTATGGTGGAAAGTCCTGATCAGGCTTGATGCTGATGCCAGCAGAAAAGAGAGGGATGAAGCTTCAGGAGAGTGGGCATAGAAGGTGGAGGAAAGACGCAGAGCACCGATGGAGACAGGAGCTTGGTTTTAGGAGGGCAAACCACTCCCACTCTGACCCTCGTAGAAGAGCAGGGGGCCTGTGCAGCACCACGTGGCCTTTTCTGTAAGGAGCAAGGAGCTAAGACAGCTCTCAGCTAATGGTTGCTAACATCTTGTGTCCCTTTTGAAGCAATATGCAAGGGCATCAGCGGTGGGGCTTGCATGGTTTGAGGACAAGGCAAAGGTCTGTGGATAGAATAGAGAGCTGAGTCAGGACACACTGCCCAACGTACGACGGATCAGGATAGTGTGTTCACCTTGAACGTTTGCAGTCCCTGGGTGCCTGGTGCTATCAGATGTTTCTCCATCACCATTCAGCATCTGCAGTGGGAAGCAGATAGGGAGGACAGCGGTCTTGACCCAGAGCTGGGGACATGGTGGAAAGCAGGCAGGGGACTGAGAACATTCACTAGAAAGCGCTGACGGGAGGGACATGGATCGGATTAGAGTACCAGAGATGGGAAGGCACTGGTTGACGGGGAGAAGTTAAAGAGGGGGAGAACTTCTGTGTAAAGAGAGAGCAGGCCAAGCGGGGTAAGCAGCATTCCTTGCAAAATCCCCTCTTCACAGGCCTTTCTTTGCAGGTGCCCCAGTGCTGATTCCCTAGGTAGCCTCTTCCCCTCTCTACCCTCTCTTTTTACCTGTCAGCACTTCACATCCTGAAGCTCTTTGGGTCTGATACAGAGACCGAAAAGATAGAGTGAGCAAGAAGCTGATAAAGAGGGGGTCGCACAAACCATTTCAATCACGGAATTCGGGTGACATTGACATTTATCTGATATGCAGCTTCTGCTCCTGGCTCCCAAGATGGACTGAAAATCTTTGCCCTCTAACAACCGTGTTGTGGGAGACCTTTGGGAAAATCCTCTTTTAGGGTCTTCCTTAGGGCCAGCACCACCACATAAGCACTTTCCCTTTTTACTGGAAAGGTTGGGATTAATAGTTATGATAACTATTGTTCTCCAGCAAGAATTACCAAGATTAGAAAATGCCCCAAGACAGTCTTACTCACTCACGCAGACATCACTAATAGATCATGACACTTTTTATTGCAGATGCCAGAGAGAATTCATTGTCCAAACTGGGACACTTTGGAGAGTAGAAGGGAATACTAAAAATAATTAAATGTAAAATTATTGAAGTTTTTATTTATTGACTATTTGATTTATCTTATTGGTGGAACTATAAAATAGTTCTATTCTCAAACTATTTTCAGAGTTCTTTCTAAAAGTAAAGTTTGTGTAGATTAAATCAAAATAAAGAGAATATATACTGATTTTCTGAATGTTTTAAAAATAAATAGGAAAATTATTCTTGGTAAATATTTATATAAATTAATTGGCCTAAAAAGCCCAATTAATTTATATAAATATAGTATTAAAGATAGATATATATAAAGATATATATCTATCTTTAATACTATACTGCTGATATTTTTATAAAGAATACATTTTTGAAATATAATCTAGCCTTCATTTTAAATAAAATGACCCACAGTCTCCTTGTGTGCTGCATTTGTGGTTAATAAGTTTGCAATTTTTGACATTTTTTATTGCTCCTTCTGGTGAAGTCAGAGCAAATTCTGAAAAAAGGAGGATTTTTTCTGTTATTTTTTTTTCTTATTGAAATGTTTAACTCCAGCCGAAATATTTTTACAGATTCTGTTGCTTTGTTCCTATTCTTTGACAAACGTTTTTATGACAAAAATTGTCAAATAAGTTGACCCTCTGATTCTTTTGAATGCTTTACCTTATATAGATCTTAGAAAATAGTAGACCTTCTCAATTTTATTCCATCAAAAGATTCAACCCAAACTTTGAGATATCCTAAAGATAAATTATAGAACTTCAAAATTAAATCTACACATTTTTTTAGTGCTCCTTATGTAATTTGTTCAGCTTCTCCCTCTGGTTTTCTAGGGATATGTTTTGTTTTCCCATCACAAGCTTTGTTTCCAGGGGGGTTGCACAGCACTTCAAACGCTGTTTGGTTCTTAGGGGCTTTGATATTCCATTGGCTGACTACTCTGATTAAAGATGGCAACTGATTGTAAGCAAAAGGCAATCAAATACGGATGGCTTGTTTATAATCCCATTTGACATTTTAGAACACTAGAGTGATTTACAAAGTAATTCTTCAAAAGCACAAGCATTTCTGAAATCCAGTTGATGATGGACAGCAAAGAGAAAAAGTGAATATTCCAATTTTGAGACATTTTATTTATGTCTCAGTTATTCTCTCTCTCTCTCTCTCTCTCTCTCTCTGTGTGTGTGTGTGTGTGTGTGTGTGTGTGTGATGTAAAATTTGGCAATATATCTTCTACTTTAATTGACAGACTATCACAATTTCTTTGGATGAATTGTCCAAAATCAATATATACAAAAAGCTATTCCATAGGATTCATAATTTAGCAAGAACATTGTTTTTATCATGACACTTTGCCTCACCAAAATTATACTTGTATTATCACTCCAAAATGAATACCTTTAACTTAATGGGGAACATTTTAACCAAAAGTACAATTACTCATTCTCAATAATGTAAGATGTTTCACTTCAGCAAAATAACTTCTAAAAGCTTTATTTCAATTCTATCCATTGAATGAAAACACCTGAGCCCATTAGTGAGATTAACCAAACATTTCTTAAAAGTATCTGATAGCACTGATATAAAATTGGCCTCATCCTTCTGTATGCCAAGATTTTCTTCTGACGGTGAAGCTGACACAGAAACACCTTTCATGAATTTCCTGTGCATGTGCAAGAAACCACAGAATCCAAAACGAGTAAGATTCACGTAGGAGAACAATTATTTTATTTAATTGAAAATCGTGCTTCACAAGCTGAAATGTAATGGCACCTTCTGCAGTGTTATGCACTGTCAGCGTGGGCACAGTCTTCTTAAAATAATTACTAGCCTGAGTAGATTTAGAGCGGAATTAAAAGCTTCTGACCATTGTAACAAGTGTTCACATTATGCTCTACGGGAGGGAAGCTCAGCCTCTCCTTCCTGCACTTATTGCAAGTGTCCCTAATCGATCATTTTCCCCATTTCCCACGACTTGCTCCTGGCAGCCTGGTGGCTTCATGCATCTTGAAGACTATGGTGAGAGCCATGGCACAACTGGGGGGGAAAAAAACTTCATTATTTTTCCCATCAAATATTTTTCCCACCTGAGACGGGAAGGAGCTGGCTTTCCCTAACAGCACATGTCAGAGCTCACTATTTTCTTTTTTCCTAATCCAAACGCACTTCTCTTTATTCAAACCAGGGTCAAACTGGTCAGTGGGGATGCCCTGACGCCACATGCGTGGAAATAGGCTGACAAGACCTCCTGGTCCTGATGCAGTTGGACGGGGGAGGGGGGTGAAGGGGTGGGGGGGGGTGGTTGCCAGCCGAGCCAGGCGGGTGCAGCCCCCATGGTGCACTTGCAGACACCGCCAGGCAGATCAATCGACAAAAGCAAGGAATAAACAAAAACGAAACACACTCAGTAGATTGCTTTTTTAAGCTCCAGAGTTTCTGCACCAACGAGTCCCAACCCTCAAAGCCAGGAGTACGGGGACCAAAAATGCCCCTCACTTCCACCAGTGCCGACAGAAACCCTGTTTTACATTAAAAAATAAGCCAGTATACATTGTAGAAAACTTCTCTTAAAAATCTCACAATTTGTAAATGTATATTTTTTTCTTTAACATGAAAGTTTACAATATATGGTAAAACAAAAGGCTCAGGAAAATAATTTCAAAAACATAAAAAGGAAGAAAAAGAAACCTGAAGTTTTGGATTAAAGCTGAAGACTTTTTAAAACCCTGTTGTTGAACCAGTGACTTTTTTTTTTATTGTGCTGATGGGTTAAAACTTCAGTTTTAAAACTTCAGTTCAGACACCCACAGCCGCCTCCAAAAGCCTCACGTCTGCCCCTCCCCGCAAGGTTGAATCGCGATTTTCCTGCCAAGTTTGTGATTGTCACGAGTTCACAAGTTGCTGGCCAGCAGGCCACACACACGGGATGGTCGGAATATCGACCCAAAGCCACGTACACCTGGGGAGATGCAGCCAGGGAGGACGCGGCCAAAAGCAGGCTGGCAGAAAGGACCCAGGAACGATAACAGTTAATCAAATAAGATATTTGTTGGTGGAATTCCTCACAATTGTGGTGAGACAGAGCTCAGGGAATACTTCCAGAAATTCGGAGTGGTCACAGAAGTGGTCATGATCTACGACGCAGAAAAGCAGAGGCCTCGAGGTTTTGGATTTATTACTTTCGAGGACGACCCATCCGTGGACCAGGCTGTCAACATGCATCTTCACGACATTATGGGCAAAAAAGTGGAGGTTCAACGGGCTGAGCCTCGCGACAGTGAAAGTCAAGTGCCTGGACAGCCAGGGGCCGGCCAGTGGGGCAGCCGCGTCATGCCCAGTGCCCGCCAATGGCTGGGCAGGCCGGCCCCCACCTACATGGCAGCAAGCATATGGCCCACAAGGAATGGGGTGCCGGCAGGACAGGCAATTGGTGGCTGCGGACCGCCCCCTCGGGAAGAGGAGCTCCCCCACCACCCTCGCCATTCACCTCTTACATTGTGTCCACCCCTCCTGGAGGGCTCCCTCCTCCACAGGGCTTCCCGCAGGGCTACGGCGCCCTCCCACCCCCCAAATTCAGTTTTGGCTATGGGCCTCCACCTCCACCTCCAGATCAGTTTGCGCCACCAGGGGTCCCCCCTCCACCTGCCACTCCTGGGGCAGCAGCACCTCTGGCCTTCCTGCCACCTCCCTCTCAGGCTGGCTGCCCCCAACGCCACAGCCAGACTTCCCCTACAGTCAGTACGGCCTGGGTACCGATTCTCAAGACCTGGTGGGCTTCGGGCCCATACTTTGTTGACACTCTTATGGTCAGGCTGAGCAGTGATATGGCCTAGTCAACAGAGCCAAATATAACAGTACAATGATTGAAATTTCTTTTGAGGCCAAATTTTTTAAACTTGAACTTTTTCTAACGCCACTTCTTCAAAATAGACTCACCCAGGCAGTGGTATTTTGTGGAAGAGCCACACTCAGGGGCCAAAGAGCCGCATGTGGCTCACGAGCCGCAGTTTGCCTAACGTGGGGTTATGGACAGGACTTGACCGGCTTTGGGCAGGGTTTCTCAGACCCCAGCCAGCAGCCCGGTCCTATGAGGGCCCCTCAGTGCCAGGCTCCGGGGAGGCCCCCCTGCTGGTGGAAGTGGCTTCCGACGAGGTCAGAACCACAATGTTCAAGGATTCCACCCCTACCGACGCTAGCTAGCTGGTGCCACGCAGGCGGCTAGATGGCACAGCCCACTTTTTTGTTGTGTGTGTGTGTGTGTGTGGTTTGTTTTTTTTCCCCAGCACGTGCTTTGCATGCTTTGTTGGGAATAGAGACGGGTTATAGCTGGTCATCTTTCAGTTTTGCCACGTGTTAAGGAGAGAACTCTGCTCGCTGAACATGCATCGCACATGCTACTAGACAAGACACTGGCAGAAGCTGTAAGTGCCAAGTGCAGGTCTGACAGCTGCACCCCAGTTTCCTTTAGCACAACCGTTAAATGTCACATTCCTACAAGATAAAATACCCAGGACAAGTGCAAAAGCAGCAGGAGTAACCAGTGCTGTGGCAGGCAAAGGGGACATTTGTCACCCCAATGACCTTTCTCAGCCCAATCTTACCCGGAGCTGGTGCCACATGATGGGAGTTGACCCACAGGATGAAACTCCCTGGCTTCCTGGGACTCTAGACTGTCTCTGAGTGTCATCTCCTTGGTTCTATTCCGTTCACAGGGAGCCAACAAGTCTCTATATTCTCAGTGTTTTTACATCAGGATTAGAAGTGCTCTTTTTTTTTATTCTCATCTGAGGATATGTTTATTGATTTTAGACAGAGAGGATAGGGGATAAAAAGAGAGAGAGAGAGCAAACATCGAATGGTTGTTTCTTATACATGCTGAGGATCAAACCCAAAACCTAGGTATGTGCCCTGACCTGGAACCAAACCTGAAATCCTTTGTTGTATGGGACGATGCCCCAACCAACTGAGCCACCAGCCAGTGCTGGAGGTGTTTCTAATTAGATTGTGGGGGTTCAATGCTCTCCATTCCCTGTCAGTCACAGATCCTATGCCATGTGTGAGGAGGCCATGCCCGGCACTCCCTGCACTTCTGCTCCACCAACTGAGTCATATGCTCCCAAATCTGCCTCTGCCAAATTGCACTTGTTATTGTAACTACTTAAAAATTGCATAAGTTGATGAAATGTGATTGCAAAAAGAGAACCACTATTTCTTAGAAAACTACAGTGAATTCTTTGGAAAGACTCGATAAAGGCAAGTCACTAAAAAGCTCATTAACTTAGATAAGGGTAAAACCAGTGTCAAAATTGGAGAAAGAAATTTGCCCAAAGCCACACAGTTCCAGCTGCAGAACTGGAATGCAAGCCCAAGAACCTCATCAGTGCAGGAATAAACCCAAACCGACACCTAGTTTTAATCATTAAGCCTGCCAGTGTAAAACAAACTGTCAAACAGTTATTTCATCTTTTATGGTGAGTTGCCTGAAGGGCAATTAGTAGTGTGGTGGGAATGTTTGCAGTGAGAATGCTTAGAGCAAAGATGTTTATGAAAAGACCAGAGGCCCGGTGCACGGGGGAGGGTACCCTCAGCCCAGCCTGCACCCTCTCCAATCCAGGACCCCTCAGAGGATATCCGACTGCACTTGTTATTGTAACTACTTAAAAATTGCATAAGTTGATGAAATGTGATTGCAAAAAGAGAACCACTATTTCTTAGAAAACTACAGTGAATGGATGCAGTCGGACATCCCTCTCACAATCCTGTACTGCTGACTCCTAATTGCTCACCTGCCTTCCTGCCTGATCACCCCTAACTGCCCCCCCTCCTGCCGGCCTAATCGCCCCTCACTGCCTCTGCCTGCTGGCCTGATCACCCCTAACTGCCCCGCCCCGTGCCAGCCTGGTCATCCCCAACTGCCCCCTCCCTGCCAGCCTGGTTGCTCCTAACTGCCCCCCTGCTGGCCTGGTCACCCCCAACTGCACCCCCCTGCCAGCCTGGTCACCCCTAACTGCCCCCCCCCGACTGGCCTTGTTGCCTCTTACTGCCCCCTCCCCCCTGACAGCTTGATTTCCAGTTCTTAACAAAAGCTTGAATTTCAAGT
Organism: Eptesicus fuscus; assembly: GCF_027574615.1. Classification (NCBI taxonomy): domain Eukaryota; kingdom Metazoa; phylum Chordata; class Mammalia; order Chiroptera; family Vespertilionidae; genus Eptesicus; species Eptesicus fuscus. The sequence continues at coordinate 32,802,122 of NC_072475.1, forward strand.
CAAATCTCATCACAACAACTTTTATTGCAATAAAAAGGATGACTGTAAAGAAATAGTTTCCAGTTGTAAATCCCACGCCACAAAACTGCCAGTTTTAAATAATTCATGGCAATGAATGTCTTCCTTAAAGCAATTACTAAAAAGTTCTTACTCATATAACAGTCTCTTCCTATAAACGATACAAGCCTTGATTTTGTGACACAGTGTAAGGTGTGGTGACAGAAGCCTCATTGCTGGATGACCAAGACAATGGAAACACAGATTAAAAATGAAACCAGTCCTTTACTTTCCATACGTTAGTGAAGAATGCTGTGAGTGCAATTACCACTAGTAGACACATTAGCTGCATCTATATATTTGACTGGTTTGTGTAGGAAGAGACCATTTTAAATTTATTTTGAGCTGAATACACAACAATCTAGGAACATGAACAACCCCTTGAAATACTGGAGGACAATTTAATTCAGTGTCAACTGGAGATGTTTACTTCCAAACTTAATATATTTATCTGTTATCTCCTGTAACATAACCACAAGTGGATAGCTCATTAAGGATAAAATCCTTGGTGTTTTAATCTCTAGAGCTTAACACATACCAGGAACATACTGAATGTCTGTGAAACGATGGATTTTCAGAAACAATTTTCCTCAGTGTAAATTTCTCCTTTCCCTGAGTCTTAAGCAATTTATGGAGTATGATGATACAAAGACATTACAAACAATAAAAATGCAATGATATGAAAGCACAAATTAAAAATCTCTTTCCTGAAACATATCCTCTGAGTCCCTGATGAGCATCAGTGAAGGACAACAGTGGTCCTTGCTATGTAAACTATTCCCTGTGAACCCACAAGAAAAGGGGGACCATTGAATAGGCAAACAACTAATTAACAGTTAGGTATTTTTTTCTCCAAGGCAATCAGCTGTGTGGTAGAAATCAAGCTTTTTTTAAATTTTTATTTATTTTATTTTATGTTATTATTATTATTATTTTTTTTTTTTGGTTATTTTCTCTCAAGTAGAATGTATTTGTAGACAAAAACTTTAGGGTTTCAGGAGGCTGAATTACCTCCTTGGAATTTAGTGGGCCCTATTTAAGAGAATAATGCTGAATGTCCTAATTAGTGTCCTATGGGCTTGAATAAATCAGTGTATTTTTTAAAAAAATATTGATGCACTCCCAAGAAGTAACTGAATAATTAATTTGCTAAAGTTCTGCATTTAGAGTAAAGTAAGCATTTTTAGTGTCAGAATAGATTTTGGAAATATTTCTCTAGAGAAGTCATTCTAATTATGATTATGTTTTAAAATAAAGTCAATCAATTAGCCCAGCCAGGGGGGCTCACTCAGTGGTTGAGTTTCAACCCATGAACCAAGAGATCACCATATGCCCGGGTTTCTGGCTCGATTTCCAGTAGGGGTCGTGCAGGAGGCAGCTGATAGATGTTTCTATCTCTCGATACCTCTCCTTTCCCCTCGCTCTAAAATCAATAAAAAAAAACATACTTTAAAAATAAATAAAATGAAATAAAGTCAATCAATTACTTCAGCATAATAATCTTTACTTTTGTGGGGGGCGGGGGGAATCAATCATGGCAGTAATTTCCCTAAATGGTTCAATCAGTTTCATAGTTGAACCAATACTTTCATATAGGAATTGCTGATATGACTTAGTACTGCACAGGACTATGGAGAAATCATTTTTGGAATAATACATTTAATATGCAAAGAGTTGAGTATACATTTATAACTAAAATATACAATATTCAGTTGAAGGTATGCAATAGTTCATCATTATGATTGAGAAGGAGACTGGAAGTCCAAGTAAACATATCTATCAGATAAGCAGTGGGATGTAAACAGCAAGACTAATTTGAAGACAGAACATGGCATAGGCATTTTGAAATGAATAGCTGTAAGATTCAAGAATGAAATAACTAACTTGAACATCACTAAGAAATAGCATTTAAGGGATTCTGAATTTTTCAGCATTTGAAAATTTTCTATGTTCATTAAGTTCCTATAAAGCTTTCCAGAATCTGTTATAAATTATTCCTTTATTCACAAATCAAAGCCTTATGGTTGACTTAAGTATTTTTGTTAAGCCAAATAAGGCAGTTTGTGATTTTCTATAATTTTTATAAAGTTTCATTTCCTGAATATTATCACATATAATTCACCTAGTTTTAAAGTGCAAATTATATTACTTTTTTTGCATCTTATATTTCATATCCATTTCCTTCCAAGCATGAATAGAGCATTCAGGTGTGATTTAGGGGATTCATCATGCTAAAACTCTGCAATGCTTATTTTGCAATAAAAACATTTCAGGAAATGAGTATTAATTGTTAAACATTTTATAAGGTTAACAACAATTTTACATGTACTCTAGAGCTGAACTATCCAATACAGTAACTACTAGCCACATTTGGTCACTGAATACTTGAATTTTTAATTTTAATTCATTTTAAAACTTGTAATAGTTTTAGTTATTGGAAAAATTTTACATGTATTTGAACAACTTAGGTTTATAAATCTACTTTCTCATCTGCAAATTTTATGAAATCTAAATACAGCAAGTATTACTGATGAAAACTTAATGTCCAAATTAAAGTGCACTGTAAATGTAAAAACCAGATTTCAAAGACTTTGCATTAAAAAAAAGAACGTAAAATTATTCTTAATAATTTTATATTGATTGCTTCAGTATCTTGCATTATATTTCTCTTGGACAGCACTGATCTAGAGCGATATGAAAATTGCTAGTTTTAAAAAGACATGTTTTAAATTTTTAACTTTAATTTCATTCTTTTAATCACATTTTTATCATTATGAAAAAGTAAATCAGATTTAGTATTTATCCAGTAAGAAGTACCCTAATTGCCCTCTCTGCACCTTCTCTCTTCTCCAAATTGCAAAGCCTTTGCTAGCACCAACAGCAAAACGCAAAATCACAGGTAGTGAATATGCAGAAATCGTGTATGAGAGCACTGATGAGTGTGCCATCAAATTAAACCTCTCACACACTACAAACTCCATCTTTTTTCCCCTCCCAACTGTTTCCAGACCTATCTCTCCCCAATTCCAACGTTAACCTTCAACTTCCTCCCAAGTTCTGCTGTGCTATGGTCTCCAGTGCAGAATAGTAAGCGATGACTCTGCTCAGCGATGTGTTCGGTCTTGTATGAATACTAGATTCTGTCCAGGCCCGAGAACTTTCATCCTTCAGGGTGGAGAGCTTCCTCTGGGAGAAAGGTTCGAATCCCAAAAGTTTGAACACTGCCACCCGGTACTTCTTGGACATGATGTTGTACAGAATAGGATTGATGGCAGCGCTGAGGTAGAAGAGGACAAAGGACACCAGGTTGCAGTATTGGCTGATCTGAGCAATCTCCAGGGAGCCAGGCTCGAAAGACTTGGAAAATAAGTATCGTCCTACGTGGAAGGGCAGCCAGCAGAGGATGAAAGCAAACACCACGACAGCTAAGAGAACAATGGGAGAGTGAGCATCAGTTCAAGAAATGTCACAGAACATCACATTTTACTGGGAAGACAGTTTTGTTTTGATTCTATATGGTGTGACCATTGACTTCAGAGAACCGTTATGTTCTTCCCTTTCTACTTGCTACATTTTCACCAAGATTGAGTCTGTCTGGATCAACAGTTCAACCATTTTTACTGAGCTTCCCAGTCTTTTCTATATAACAACTTTTTTTAGCGATTTTGTGATTGGATGTATATACTGACTCAACTGACTAGACCATTTATTCACAGGAATCCACCATTTTACATGTGTCTGACACAACTAAACACATGTGAGTAAAAGTGTTGAACTCAACAATAACTGTCTGTCAGGGTTCCCTGAGGAATGGATTCCTCTGATGTGATATAGACTCATTAAATTAAAATCTCTAGCGAGGAGACCAGGACACCTGTGTTTTTGTTTTTTTTTCTGTTCTTTTTAAAGTTTCACAGAGGACAGAATATGCAGTCTGGATTGAGAACCTGAGATGGATGATTCTTTGTCACCTACAATAGCCATAAGTGTGGTATAAAAGCCCATAAAACCAACTAACAATAATTATCAGCCAACCAAGTCTTCATTTTGCCCATTTTTTCAAGACCACTGCATTTCTAGATTAAGTTTTTAAAATTCTGAAATCAGAGGAAAATTAACAAGATCTTTTAGCCCTTGTAGTACTTTAGTGATGCCCTTCAAATTCTCAAGGCAAAAGAAAATTAACATTGGTGTTGGTTCACCAATGAGGATAATTATTGGCTTAAAAATAAAATGGGAGAAAATGATTAAAGTTATTCTCAAAACTAAGTTGCGTAGTAGCAACTGACTGCCACAGTAGCCATGGGGATATGAGAGGCCCCTGGAGGGCACTAGTAGGTTTACAATCTATTAGTCACATTGGGAGAATCACTGGCCTAGACAATGACAATTTGGGGAATTCTTTGAATAAACAATCACTTTAATATACAGGATTCCAAGAATTGTAAAATTACAAATACAAATCATCTTGGAATGGCTTGTAAGCATATTAAATATGCAAATGCAGGAGTGGGCAAAATTAGGTTACAGTTGTGAGTATGCGAAACAGTTTATTCGTGTATGGTTACTTACTAATTATTGTATTATTTTCCATGCAAGAATAAACTGTTTTGCATACTCACAAATGTAAACTCTGTATTGACTGTAATGTCCAAATAATAAAGGGTACAGACTTTAGTTCTAGAAAAGCAAGTAGAATTAATATTTTGCTTGGATGTGAAGACATTCTGTATTACTTCACTTGTACCAAATACATATAAAGAGTTGAATTCAAACAGCACATACTCGGCAGACTCTCTAGTTGGGACACTAACTACAAACGTTCCCTGAAGGACCATTTGGGGAGGAACTGTAAGGCCTGCTGACTTCTAAAAAGTGTCCCTTTCTCATCCTGGAAGCCTGCCTATCCTAGGCTGTCCTTGGTTATGGTAGGCTTTTCTACCTGGAAAGACAGGAATCGTGGAAAGAAATGGAGACGCCAGCATTGATTTGTCACGACTTCCTCACAACGCTGTACAAACAGGAGCAGGGTAAACAGAACTGATTCGATTATTTGATTGGAAAAAATGCTGGGCATGAAGCAAATCACAACGTTGAAAGAAAAATGAATCGTCTCTGACAGAATCATCCGAATTGACCAGGTCTTTGGTTAAATTTACCACTGAATACTTCCTAGGTTTTCTGCCTGCTTTTCTTAGTGTAACTGAGATATCCACAAATTCTATTGAGGCAGGAAGCTTAACCTCACCTTTAACATCCACAGACCACAATAGATTTTTATAAAACATCTCAGTTTTGAAGCAAAGTTTCTGGGCTGGTATAAAACTCATTTTAGGGAAATACATGGGCACTGCATGTTTCCATGAAAGAGAGAAAGGAAAGCTGGGAAGAAAGAGACACAAAGAGATAGAGATCTAAAAAGAGTCAAGACTGTGACAAAGTTAGGAAGAGGGGGCGGGGGGAGATTGAAGGAGAAAGGAATGGAGAGAGAGCGAGAGCGAGAAAGAGAGAGAGAGAGAGAGAGAGAGAGAGAGAGAGAGAGAGAGAGAGGGAGGAAAGGAGGGAAGGAGGGAGAAACAGATATATAAAAACAAGAGCACAAAAGTTTTTTTAAAAAAATCCTAGAGAGAGAGAGAGAGAGGGACATACGCACGACAGAAAATGTAGGAGCCCAAAGGGAGAGCTCAGAGCAGAAACAGGAGAGAAAGAATAACTGAGAGACTCACAGGGTGACAGAGATGGAGAGGATCTAGAGAGAGGTAGAGAGACAGGAGAGAGAGGTAGAGAGACAGGAGAGAGAGAAACAGGAGAGGGAGGCAGAGACTCAGGCAGAAGGGAGAAAGGCTGGGGAGAGGAGGGACCGGGAGAGAGCTGGGGGATGCGCCGAGACCCACCCAGCATTTTCACTGTTTGCTTGTGGTTCTGGTCCCTGAGCGAGTTGGCCACGGCCTCGCCGCGCCGCCGGCGCCACAGCTTCCTGCCGATGAGGCTGTAGAGGACGGTGAGGCAGAAGACGGGCAGGAAGAAGAAGACGCTGGACACCCACACCATGACGGTGAGCAGCCCCGAGCTCACGGCGAACTCGGTGGCGCGGCACTCGTTGGTGTCCCGCGGGTCGGTGCCGTTCTCGTGCTCCACGCCCACCAGCACGAAGATGGGCCCGGCGCTGCAGAAGGCCACGGCCCAGATGACCAGGATGACCAGCTTCACGCGGCCCTTGGTCACCACCACCTTGGCCCGCAGCGGGAAGCAGATGGCGAAGTAGCGCTCGACGCTCAGCGCGGTGATGGTGAGCACCGTGGCGTAGGTGCAGCTCTCGCTGACGAACTGGAAGAGTTTGCAGAGCAGGTCGCCGAAGTTCCAGGGCCGGTACTGCCAGAGGCGCACGAGGTCGAGGGGCATGCAGAGGAAGATGAGCAGGTCGGAGAAGGCCATGCTGGACAGGTAGAGGTTGGTGGTGGTGCGCAGCTCGCGGAAGCGCGACACCACCAGCATGGTGAGCAGGTTGCCCGCGATGCCCACCACGAAGAGCGCCACGCAGGTGGCCGTGACGCCCGCCAGCAGCGGCGCGGGGAAGAGCGGCAGCAGCTCGTCCGCCAGCGAGTCGTTGTCGGGGGGCGCGTCCCAGCCCAGGTCCGGCAGCGTGAGGTTGGGGCCCGGCTCCTCCATCAGCGTCGCGTTCCACATGCCGCCGGCTCCGCTCACACTGGCTCCGGGATGGTGAGGCGGCGCCGAGCTGGACCCGCTGGTCCGGGAGGAGGTCGCCTTAGGCGCGAGAGAGTGCGCGGGAGGAGCGGGCGCGCAGGGAGGAAGCTTGGTGAGGAAAGAGAGAAAAGTGAGAAGCAGGAGCCGAGGGGGAAGGTGACATTGAGAGCTTGGGGCGGGGAGGAGTGGGGAAAGGGAGGCTGGGACACACACACACTCACACACACACACACACACACACACACACACACACACACACACACGGTGAGAACAGCGACCCACCGGCTCTTTCTGGAGTCTCCCCTTTCCTCCAGCCTCTACCCCCCAAAGTCGCTCTCCCAGCCCAGCCTCGGCCAGACCTCCACGCACGTACCTGTCACCGGGGCAGCCCCGTCAGCCCTGCTTTGCCTCCGCGTTCTCGCTCCAGCTGCATCTCGCACTTGCCCACGCGTCCGGGTGTGGGGACTTGGGAGACCCCGCCGCACTGCGAAACGGGGAGCGCGAGGGGCAATCTCCCCAGCACGGGGCGCTGCCTGGCTAACGGGGCCCAGAGGGCTGGTCACACCGGGGTAGGGGCGGGGGTGGTGGGGGCGGCGGGGACCATGCCTGCGGTTCTCCCTCAACAATGGGGGGTAGAAATTGGCTCTGGACCTGGTGGGGAGAAGCGAGCGTGCCCAACTGAACTTGGAAAATGGGGGTAGGGAGTGGGAAAGAGGGACCTAGTGTTCGTATTTCAACCGGAGAGGAGACCGGTGCGCACCTGGCAAGAGCATCACTTAGTCCCGGAGGCGAAACAGGCCGAGAGACGCGTGGCCACCTGTTCAAGGTCACACAGCGAGTTAGGCACTCTGAGACTAGACTTGGACTGAGTGCCAAGGGGCAAGATGCGTGCCTGACTGTTCTGAACCCCAGTCCTTGGTCCTCCGAGTCGGCGGAGGTAGGGGAAAGGCTGTGTAGATTACTTTTGCCTGATGCAGACCTCGGGGAGAGGAGGAGGGGCCAACGGAAAGGGGCCGGGTGGGAGGAGGGTGAAGCCAGCGAATGGGGAGGAGCGGAGGCTGGACGGCTGACACGTCGATACGCAGTAAACATTTTTTTTTTAGGCATGATTGACGGAGATCGGCCATTGGGGAGCTGTGCTCACTTGGACAAGGTTATCAGCCTTTAAGTTTTTAGGATGTTGTGAGGCTAAATATAAGCTGAGTTGATGTTATTAGGGTTGCCGTGGAGGGGCAGGAGCTGCGCCCTGTGGGAATGGGTCGGAGGCCTCTCTACACTCGCAAGGTGACTCCCCTGAATGCAGCCTGTGGCCCCCCTGCCCAGAACCGGGAGTCAACCATTCAAGACATGTGGTTGACGGCTGCGGGCGAACTCACCAACCCTCCAAGGCTCTTCTGGCGGGCCAACCTGGGGGTATCCCGGGAGAGTGTTCAGCACCGCGGCCAGCGACCGGCTACCGCCAGGCACAGCTCTAGGGAGTCGGGGTTCCGCAGTTCTCTTCTTGGGCGCTTCAGCCCCAGAGTTCTGCTGTAGGAGGAAGTCCCTGGGGTTCCTCCCAAGCACAGACCCGTGCGTTAAGCGGCTTCGCTGACCTCACCGAGCCACCCTCACCTGCCCCCGCCTAATGAGAATCCATTCACTGTGTATGACCGGAGGCATTACACATGCCTTTGACAGATGGTGTCCATCATCTAAATTGTTAATGCTTAAAAATCCACAAAGACCTAAGGCTGGAAGTATGCACACACACGTAGTGCGACACTACAAGAGGGAGTTTTTGCTTTTGTTTTTGTGGTGTGTGTGTGTGTGTGTGTGTGTGTGTGTGTGTGTGTGTGTGTTTATTGATTTCAGAGAGGGAGGGAGAGAGAGAAATATCAATGATGAGAGAATCATTAATCGGCTGCCTCCTGCACTTCCCTTACTGGGAATTGAGCCCACAACCCGGGCATGTGCCTTGACCCAGAATATTAACTGTGACCTCCTGGTTCCTAGGTGGACACTCAACCACTAAGCCAGGACAGCTGGGTTGCGGGAGAGAGGTTTGATACAAGCGTCCTTCTGGAAAACATGCTACATAGCCCTGGTGAGTTACAGATGCTGGGCCAAATTGACTTTAAGGGAAAATTTATTTCAAATTACTATTTTAAAAGAAGATTACAACTAAGTCAAGCCACCAGTTACTAACAAGTTTAAGAAATCAATACTTTGATTTTAACATTTCCCACCCCACATTAGCAATAGATGTATATGTGCAGACAGATCTTTAGGGGGAGAAAACAGATTGAGATAAAGAAAATTACTGTAGGAAGCTATTGTTTAAGAGTAAGAAAAAGATGGTGGGGTAAACTTGTAGTCTACTCACAGCCAAAACAATTGCTGATAGATAAGGGAAGATTATTTTTTAAAATATATTGTGATAAAAATGTGATGTTGTCTAAAATAGCCAGCTATTTAAATGCATTCAGTAATTGTCTAAAATATAGACAAATCTGGCCCAGTCATCATGGCTTAGTGGTTGAGCATTGACCTATGAACCAGGAGGTCACAGTCAGGGCACATGCCTGGGTTGTGGGTTCAATCCTGAGTATGGGGTGTGCAGAAGGCAGTCAATCAATGATTTTCATCATTGATGTTTCTATCTCTCCCTTCCTCTCTGAAATCAATAAAATATATTTAAAAAATAAAATAAAATATAGACAAATCTGTGTTGTGTGATGAAGAAGAAACAGGATACTATTGAAATTTATCTATTCATTCACAACTCAATAGTATACAGTATATAAAACTGTCTATAAGCACATGCTATGTACTTGGAATAACAAAATAAATTAAACCCAGACAGGTCCTATATTTGTAAAACTTACAGTCCAGAGGGGAAAATACAGTTAAACAAGCAATTCCAGTACAGTGTGAGGCATGCACAATGAGTGCTGTTGAAATATGGAGAAACAGTGAACTACATAGAAGTTTTAGGGAAGGCTTCTTAGAGTAAATGTCATCTGAGCATTGAGTTCTGTGCGATGAAGCAAACATGCTAACTGTTCAGACACGGTGCACAAAAAAGCACATTGGAGTAAAAGAGCCCAGCATGTCCTGTCCTTTGAATGGTGTAGGGAGTGTTATTATGGATTCATGAGTTTTTAATATAGTCAATGCATACCAATCAATTATGCTTATTTTTTTATTTTTGATGCTCAAATTGTGTTATCTTTGGCCAATGGGATCTCCTTCAAGCTGGATCCAGAAACTTTTGACATGACTCACTTAGATTTTGAGAATTACTTGCTATGTGTCACAATAAGGTGGCGCTAGCTCACCTTGTAAATTCTCTATTCTAGACAGCAATCATTTCTCCAAGAATCCTTAGTATTTTGCAATGGGAAATGGCATTCAGAAACCTAAATTTGGGCAATAGGGGTGCTAATTGTCCCTGGAGCATGATGGACTATATCCTGTGGACAAGCTAGAATATATGTTCTATTTTAAATCATAAGATGATGTTGATACAATAGGTGGATCAAACACACCTTTAGTGTAATCAAAATTAACATCACCAATGTGACCCTCTGGGAAGGACACAATGTCACTTGTGTACTATTCCAGTTAGGAATGTACAACCTCAATGTAATCACAAGAAAATATCAAACAAACTCATAATAAGGAATATTCTATTTTGAAATTTTTTTGAAAAATGTCAATGTTATATAAGACAAAGAAAGCTCGAGGACGTGTTCCAGACTAAATGAGAACAGAGACATAACAGCTAACTTTAATTCCTGATCCTAGACTGGATCTGAACCTGGAGGGGAAAACTTCTATAAAGGACTTCTATTGGGTCAATAGACAAACTTAGAATATGGACGGGAGATTAAATAGTAGTGTTGAATCAATGTTAAGTTTATTGAAGTTGATAACTGTGAAAGACAATATTATTAAAAATAATACTCAACCATGATTTATGCACTTGTGCAGAAAAATAATTTTTCTGAAAAAAATTATTCTCTCTCTGTGTGGAGATAAATAGAACAAATGGGTGGAGGTAGATGGCATTCCAGGCAGAGGCAAGAGCAAGGTGCAAAAGTTTTGAGGGAAGTATGGTAGCTTTGTACTGTGTCAACATGGGTAAGCTAATTTCAAACATCTTCCATTGTGTTCCTTGACTAGGGTTGGCCACAAGAGAAAACTGCCTAAGATTGCTAAAGTGGAAATTAAGCAGCAGCTAGTTTTATGCTGAGAAGGTTGGTCTAAGATCAAGTGCTGTTGATCAAGGTCCTTGAGATTTGAAGCCCTCCAACAATTGGAGATCAGAGTCATGAGAAAAAAAGATACACAACCAGGGGCACAGTTTTTCCAACTCCTGCTGAATGTCCTCCTTCAATTTCGCCAGGTGCCTGTTTGGCTCTAGGAGAAAGAGCACTGCCTGGCTGGCATGGCTCAGTGGTTGAGTGTCAACCTATGAATCAGGTGGTCATGGTTCCATTCCTGGTCAGAAAGGCACATGCCTGAGTTGCAAGCTTGATCCCCAGTAGGGGGCGTGCAGGAGGCAGCCAATCAATGGTTCTCTCTCATCATTGATGATTCTATCTCTCTTCCCCCTCTCCCTTCCTCCCTGAAATCAATAAAGATATAATTTTTTAAAAAAGAAAGAAAGAGCATAACTTCTGAGCAGGTCACTTATAGTATTAAAGCTGGAGTGTGGAAGTAGTGGGAAACAGCTCAAGTTCTGGAGAGAGATGAGGGGTTCCAGTTCATCATCAGTACTAGATCGTCCTCAAGGGTCCCATATTGTAATTAGTCTTCCTCACTTTATGTCTGTCTTTTCTCTCTTTCTGCCTTTGCTGACTTCAGAATTAGCAACAGAAGCAACAATTAATTGTAAACTGTATCCAGGGACCTCAACTGCATAAGGTAGAATTCCTAAAACAAATCCCGTATTCCAGTGAGTCTGCATCTTTAATTAAACCCTTACTCGTGCAGCAGAATAGTGCCTATTTGTCCTTCCAAATAGGTTTGTTGGAAGGACAGCAAGGAGGCTAGTGTGGCTGGAGTGGAGTGCTTGAGTGGGAGAAAGTAGGAGGTGAGTTAAGAGAGAAAGACTCAATTGTGAAGGGTCTTGAAGGTCACAGTTATGATTTTGCTCTGAATGAGATGGAAAGTCACTGGAGGATTTGGGGAAGAAGAGTGACATGATCTGATTTTTATTGTAATATTATCATTTTGACTGCTATTTAGAGATAGGCTGAAGGGAGGCAAGAACAGAGGCAGGAGGTTATTTAGGAAGCTATTTTAATAATCTAGGCAAGAGATTATGGTAACAAGAGATATTGGTGACTTGGACCGACCAGAGTGGTGGCATGGAAGTGGTAAGCTATAACTGAATCTGGATCTCTGGGAGATACAGCCTCTAGACTATGTTTATGTACCAGGTGAACATGTCTTTTGTCCTGTGCAACTGAAAACTATGGATTTGCCATTAACAGATATAGGAAATATCAGAAGCAGAACACTTTTGACAGGAAGAGTAAGAGCGTAATTTTAGATGTGTAAAATTAGAGAAACTAATTAGAAATTTAGGCAGATAACTGAAGAAAGGACTTGGATAGACTGATATGGAATTTGGGGCTGGAGATACATATTTGGGAGTGGTAAGCAATAGTCAGGATGCCAGTTGAAATAACCAAGGAAATAAATATACCTAAAAAAGAAAAAAGATCCAAGGTCCTTGAGATTTGAAGCCCTCCAACAATTGGAGATCAGAGTCATGAGAAAAAAAGATACTCATAAGTGGTCAGTAAGTAGAATTACACCAGAAGAGGGTGACATTCTAAAAGACAAGTAACAAAAATATATACCAAGGAAGAAGAATGAGCAGTTGTATTAGATATTTCCATGGGACATGTAAGATGAGATTCAACCATTGTATTTAGCAACATGGAGTCAATTGTAAATTTATGATCCTGGTGGCATGTTGAGGGCGAATCTATTTGGTTCAAGTGAGCATGGGATAACATAATTTGGCGACAGTGGGTACAGAAAATTTTTTCAAAGGGTTTTATTATAACAAAAAGGAGACCACTGTGGTGGTAGCTAGAAGAGGGTGTGGGGTCCAAAGAGTTTCTTTTTAAATGTGTGAGAAATAGCAGCAGGTTGTGTGCTGTTGGGAATATTACAGCCTAACGGGGGAACCTGAAAGTGTGGTAGAGAATGGAGAATGGCTGGAACATTCTGAGAGGGGTTGGATCTAGTGCTCAAGCAAAAGGCATGGTCTTAGGGGAAACATGGCTAGTTCATCCCCAGGTACAGGAGACAATGCAGAACATGTGGGCATAGATGCTGGAGGGTGGGTTGGTGTAGAGGGTCAGGCTTGGGGAACTTCTTTCACTTTACTCAGCCATATAGAAAGCAAGGGCAACAGCTGAGAATGGGTGGGGGAGGAGGTGTTGGAGGATGGATGACAGAGATATGCAAGAATGAAGTAGTTGTCTAGGAAAGCGGGAAGGTGAATGCATGAAGGTAATATCATCTGATTGCTTGGCAGCAGTAAGAACCCACTTGAGGTTAATGATCATGAATATAAAATGACACCAGTGAGCATGACTGTTTGTTTTCCCATTTTTATTTTCAGCTGCACTGCTGCAGAAATGGAGTGGAAGGAAAATTTAATTTAACCAAGGCTATTATTTTGCTCAGAACAGATGAGAATGCATAAGAGGGGAAAAGGTGTGGAGGTTCTATCCAAGGAATTAATTAGAATCATTGACCCATGAGTTTAAGCTGAGAGGAGAGAGGACACAATGAAGGTAAGGGACTGAGAAAACGATGGTTAGACCAATGGATCTCTTTGTTTCCAGTATATCAAAATTTCCCAAGATGTGCATTGGTGGGGATCTTCATTCCTGCACTTCATGATCTTTTTTGGCTTTTTAATTTATATGCAGAAATTTCACTGATTTACTTCTTTGTTGTTTACCTCCTTCTTCACTTTCTCTATTCTTCTCTTTGAAAATCCTGTAATTCATATATTGGACTCCTAACAGAGACTTTGTTTTTTTTTTTTTCTTTCAGGTTTCCATTCTTATTTCATGAATGGAATGTCATCTCATAGTGATATGGAAATATTCTATATAATAAAAGCCTAATATGCAAATTGATGGAACAGCAGAATGACCAGTGGAATGACTGGTGACTATGATACACACTGACTACCAGGGGGCAGATGCTCAATGCAGGATACACACTGACCACCAGGGGGCAGATGCTCAATGCAGGAGCTGCCCCCAGCCTGCAGGCCCCAGAAATCCCCCTCACCTTTGCTTACAGACAAGCAGCCCCCTCTCCTTTGCTTACAGACAAGCACCCCACAGTGGGTGCCAGCACGGGGGGGGGTGGGGGGGGCACCAATCGCCCCACCTGTCACCCCACAGATTGGCCCTGATCACTGGCCAGGCCTAGGGACCCTACCTATGTACGAATTTCGTGCACTGGGCCTCTAGTTAATTATAATTTCTTTGGAAATTTTCTTTTGCTCCTTCTACTCTCTCTGTTTTTTCTAACTTCTTATCCAATGTAATGAAATCCTATGCACTCATCTTCCAGCTTCAACTGTTATCAATATTTTGCCGATTTTGTTTCACCTATTCCATCAACTTTTATATATGTATCTTTTAATACATCATTTTAGATTTCAATTCCCTTATTAAATTTTGACATACATGTTCTCTAACTTTTGAGGGTTAATTTGGTATTTCTCCTCCATTGACCTCTTTCTCCTAATCCACCATGCTTTTTCATTTTTCTGCTTTTGCAGCTTAAATTTTATGCTTTATTATTTTAGCATTGGAAATCAGGCATCTTCAGAGTTGTCTGGCCTAACACCCTGGTGTTGGCTACACTTTATTATTTTAATAACATTCACATCAATATGTTCAACTCTCTGTTTCTTTATCTTTTCTTTTCATCCAAATGCCAGCCCTGAATGAACTCAGAAATCCCCCTCTCCTTTGCTTACAGACAAGTAGCCTAGAGTGGTTGGAGAACCCCAACTGAGAAAAGATTGGTTCCTCCCTAAATTTATAATCACTATGCCGAAACTGGTTTGGCTCAGTGGATAGAGCGTCGATCTGCGGACTGAAGGGTCCCAGGTTCGATTCTGGTCAAGGGCATGTACATTGGTTGCGGGCACATCCCCGGTAGGGGGGTGTGCAGGAGGCAGCTGGTCGATGTTTCTCTCTCATCGATGTTTCTAGCTCTCTATCCCTCTCCCTTCCTCTCTGTAAAAAATCAGTAAAATATATTTTAAAAAATTTATAATCACTAATTTCAAGTGAGCCTTCAACATTGTTTAAAATCTTACTACAGCCCAGCTGGTGTTGCTCAGTAGTTGAGCATCGACCTATGAACCAGGAAGTCACGGTTCAATTCCTAGTCAGGGCACATGCCTGAAATACCGGCTCAATCTTGAATGTGGGGCTTGCAGGAGGCAGCTGATCAATGACTCTCTATCATCATTGATGTTTCTATCTCTCTCTCCCTCTCTGAAATCAATACAAATATATAAAAAATGATTAAAAATTTTATTACATTTCCCTGGTCAATGTCCTCTCTGTCATTCTCAGCAACCACTTTTAATGAATTTCTCATTTTTCAAACGTCTAACCATAATTACTACCTTCCTCTTCATAATCAACACAAAACTTAGCCTGTTACTTTTGGAAAATGGAAGCTACAAGACACAAATTCTCTCAGCTTCCCAAACTCAAACTTGTTACCCTCTGTGGCCTCCTATGCTGTCCTCTCTCCCTTTCACTACACTAGAATTGCCCTGTTGCCTTTCTGAGGCCAAGTCCTTTCCTTTTGCTTGGAACCAACCCATTCTCTCTTACTTTTCAGAACACTCACATTATCTAATATGCCTGCTCTTTCACACCTGAAGTCTCTCTCAACTGGATCCTTCCCATCTGCTTTTAAGTATACTCAAGCCTCTCCAATTAGAAAATAAACAAAAAATTCTGTTCCCTTGTTAAATCTACACCCATTCGCTCTCTTTGTCTCTTTCCTCTTATTGCAAACCTACTGAAATTTCAGCCCATTCTAATCTAACGTCTCCAACCCTTGACCCACACAACTCTTGTTCAAGTTACCCATGACTCTCAAGTTGCAAAATTCTTTTCAGAGTTCATCTCACTTCACTTCTCAGCAATATTGAACACTGTGGTCTCTGACTTCTTTTCTGAAATGCTCTTTCTTCTCTTAACTTTTGTGACACAACATTGTTCTGTTTTTGTTTTGTTTTTAATATCCCACTTCTCTGATTAATCCTCTTTTACTAGTAAAGGCTCTTCTTTTTTTCTCTATCCAGCCTTTAGTTGTTAGAGTTTCTTAAAACACAGTACCAAGTTCTCTTTTCTTCACCCTATAACCTCTCATTAGGGGATTTCATTTATGTCCTTGAATATTTTTAAAATTTCTCTTTATTATTTTAAGTACATTCATTGAGGTGACATTGGTTAATGAGATCACATTGGTTTCAAATGTACATTTCTATGATACATGATCTGTATATTGCATTGTATGCCCAGTACCCAAAGTCAAATCCTCTTCCGTCATCATATATTCGGCCTCCTTTACCCTTTACTACCCCCAATCTCCTTCCTTCTGGTAACCTCCATACTACTGTCTATGTCTATTAGTTTCAGTTTTATATTCCACATATGAGTGAAATCATATGGTTCTTAGCTTTATTTGACTGACTTATTTTGCTTAGCATAATGTCCCAATTCTCTTACTACCCCTCCCCAGATAAGCCTAAACATGATATCTCCTCTGAGCTCTAAAGTGAAATAAAAACTATGTACCATCTAAAGGCACCTATAAATGAACTTATCTCAAACTGAGTTTGTGAATCATAAAATCACCATATTCCAAACTATCTTATGATGTGTTCCCTATGTCGGTAATGACCCCAACATTCACCATGTTGTGCAAGCTAAAAACCAAGATGTTATCTTTCCTACCTCCCTCTCCTTTTCTACTACCCATATGAAGTGTATCACCTGTACCTTCTAATTGGTACCCTTTTCACTCTGAACCCCCAAATCTATTCTCCCTAAAGCAGGCAGAGTGGTTCCTGCATCAAGCAAATTTCATCATGCCACTCCCAGTGCCCCCACCCAAGCACACTAAAACCATTCAGTGGTTCTCCCTGTTTTTAGAGAGGGGAAAAAACAACAACTCCAAAATTTAAGATGACCTATAAAAGATGACCTAAAAGGTCACTGGCTTGGCCCTACTTATATTTTTGGCTTCATCACACTGCATGCTCTCCATTTAGTTCCTTGAAAGTATCCTGTTTCCTCTTGTTCTTGGCACTGGGCCCATGGTATTTCTTCTCTCTGGAAAGTCCTACATTTTTCTGCCGTGTTACCTCCTCTGTATCACTCAGATCTTAACCTTAGTCGCCACTTCCTCAAGGAAGTCTTCTCTGATTATTTGAGTGTATTGCCCCAAGTATGGATTTTCCATGCAACCATTTTGTGTTTAAAACAGGGAAATCTTTTTTCTCTTGTTCCACTCTAGAAAGGTGATCAGGGATCTTGGCCATGGGTCTTTCTAATCCTCTGGTGTGGATATCTAGTAGAAATTATTTATATTTCTGTCTCTAATATTGAATCACTCTCATAGTGTGATTTCAGCTACCCTTCTGACCTGGTTTAGAGACAGGAAAGAACAAAGGGCTGAAGAGGAACTCAGGAGTCCTAGTCCAGCCACACATATGTATGCTTTGTTTTCCATACATATGTATATACTAGAGGCCCAGTGCACGGGGATTCATGCACTGGTGGGGGGCGTGGCCTGAGGGGATCACCTGCTGTGAGAGCACTGCTCATCCCTGTCAGTCGAGTGGCTGTGGACCCGCCCTCTGAGTGGCTGCTCCCTGTTCCGGCATCTTCCGTGGAGCCGGAGCACTCATGAGCCCACGGACAATAGCCTTGAGAAGTAGCAAAGTACGCCTCAGTCCCCTGGTGACCAGTAACCCGCCTCTCAGCCTCTGGGGTCAGCTCTGCAAGCCCAGCGGCCAGCACTGCTTGGCCTGTGGGCATCCGGGCATCTGGAGGAGGCTGCAGTGAGTGAGGAGGAGGAGCCTGGGGTGAGGAGGCAATGATCGCAGCCTGGGTTCCTGCCCATAGGCTGGAGGTTCGCAGCAGGAGCAGCTGTTCATCCTGGTCAGCCAAGTGGCACTTCCACTGTGGTAGTGCACTGACCACCAGGGGGCAGCTCCACTCCTGCTTTGTCTGGAAGGACATACAGTCTAATTAGCATATTATGCCTTTACTAGAGGCCCAGTGCATGAAAGGGAGCCCTCAAGGATGTCCTACTGACAGCTTAGGCATGCCCCCCCTGGGGAGTGGGCCTAAGCTGCAGTCTGGCCTCCCCCTGCATAAGGCAAACGGCTGATCCGGTATATAGATACTTTCTGGAGGCAGCATGGACTCCTTCCTTATTTCTTTCCTCTGTGGTTGGAAATGGGGACTAAAAGGTGGAGACAGAACTGTGGCCGGCCCAGGGCTTTTGTAGGCAGAGGAAAGAGGGAGAGGGCTGGGGAAAGTCCATACATGTTTCTTTCCATTGTCTTCCCTTCCTCCCGGCCCCTCCCTCCGTTTTTTCGTTCTTGGGGTGGACGCTGGGGCCTCGGACCGACAGGAGCCCAGCGACAGTGGGGTTCAGCCCCCGTACAGCCACCTCACATTCCAGGCGGGGCTGTTTTCAAGTGACTAAAGCGCTGGGAATCCACAGCTCCCGGCCTCTCCCCTCTCGGTTTCCTCCTTGGGGTCGGTTGCAAAGTTCACCGAGACGCCGAAGCAGCTCTGCCCTGGTAGTTCTGCACCGGCCCCCGCCCCGGCCCTGCCAGGCACTCTTCCTCCAGTCTCCCCGCCCACAGTCTGCGCTCAGGGAGGTCGCCCGCAGCCCATTCCCTGGGGTTGGTGGGGCAGGGGGGTTGGCTTGGAGAACTGGAAGAATATGGCAGAGTAACAGTTGGTATGAACCAGCGCCTGCTCAGCCAGACTTCCTAAGCCCCCCACCAGGCCCAGGCCGGGCCCCTTCCCTGCACCGACCTCACCCTGCACCCAGCGGCCTCCTCCCTAGTCCACTGCTGGGGGCGGGAGCAGCTCGCCAGCGACACTCTGGACCCTGCCAGCCGGGCAGGCGGCAGGCGGTGGCCGTGACCTTCTCCCCCTCCCAGAAGCATGGGCAGGGGAGGTCGCAGCGGCTCGCAGCCGCCCCCAGGTGCCATGCATGGAGACACTGCTCGCCCCTGAGCCACCTTCCGGCCCAGGACCTGTGGAGGCTGGGGTGGCCTCGGGCTCCCGCTGGCCCCACCTTGGCTGGCCGCCCCCGCCGCCCGAGGGGTGTGCCTGCCCTGTGGGCCTCGTCGCCCGCCCTCGTGAATCTCCGTGGCCCAGCTGGCCGTCCCATCCCAGGATGCGGCCGTCCCGATTGCCAAGGCTCACTCCCCAGTGCAGTCAGGCCTGCCTGGCATGCACGTAGGCAGGAGCCAGGCCTCTGAGGGGAGGGAGGAGGGATGCATGGACAGGGTGTAAGCGGGGAACTTGGCGTGTCAACACAGCCCTCCCACACCACTCCGGCCCCTCGCACTGCGTTCCCAGACCCTCGGGTGCCTCTGCCCCGGCGCTGCGCTCTCGGGCCTGGGGTGGGGGTGAGGGACCTGGGGCTGCGGCCTGGAGTCGCAGTGGTCAGTCAGGGAGGGATGCGGGGTGCCAGGAGGCAGCCGCACACAAGTCCCCATCGCTGCAAGTCTCTGCCTCTCTCTCTCTGAGAGGTCAGCAGTTCAGCCAGCTCAGCATGCTGCGTGCTCAGCCTGGCTGGCGTCAGGTGGAGCCTTCGGTCGTTACGGATGTTACGGACCCTGGATTTTTTTAATATTAGGATTATTATGGATTTCAATATCATTTTAAATCAAGTGTTACAGTCTATGTTATTAAGCACTAAACAATAGCATTTTAGTGGTTGCTTAATACTTCTTGGTAAGTTCAAACATAATTTATTTACTATTTTCTCTATTATTTAATTTTTTGTTTGTTTATATACTATCTGATCTGCCTTCCATATTTGGGGAGTTCCACCCTATAATTATCTTGATTGAAAGGAAAGCTCTGATGAGGTGGATTTGCAGAGTGATCCGTATTTCAAATAATTTGGATCAAGTTTAGGCCATTAATTAGTTCTTCCAGTTATCTGACTTCTCCTCTGAGTCCCTTTGAATCTTTTTTTATTGTGGTAAAATACAACCATTTTTGAGTGTCCAGTGCAGTGGCATTAAGTACATTCTGACTGTTGTGCAAGCATCACAACCATTCATCTCCAGAACTTCTTTTCACCTTCTTAAACTAAAACTCTATACCCGTTAAATAATAATGCCCATTCCCACCTCTCCAGCTCCTGGCAACCACTATCTAATTTTCTGTCTTATGAATCTGACTACTCCAGGTAACACATATCAGTGTAATAATACATGCAGATTTGTTCTTTAATGACTAGGTTATTTCATTTAGCATAACCTCAAGGTTCATCTATGTGTAAGCATGTACCAGAATTTTCTTCCTTTTTAAGGCTGAACAACATTCCATTGTACGTATATACTGCATTTTGCTTATTTGTTCAGCTATCAATGGACATTTGAATTACTTCCAGCTTTTTGATGATTGTGAATAATGCTGCCATGAATATCAGCATACAAATATCTGTTGGTGTCCCTGCTTTCAATTCTTTTAGGTATATACCCAGAAGTGGAATGGCTCAATCATATCATAATTCTATTTTTAATTTGTTGAGGAATTGCCATATGGTTTTCCATAGCAGCTGCACTATTTTACATTCCCACCAAGGTTTCCAATTTCTCTACATCCTTGCCAATACTTACTCTCTTTTTTTTGGTTGCTTGTTTTTCTGTTTTATAATAGCCATCCTAATAGGTATGAAGTGGTATATCACTGTGGTTTTGATTTGCACTTCCCTAAAAAATAATGTGCTGAACATCTTTTCATGTGCTTATTGATTATTTGTATATCTTCTTTGGAAAAATGTCTATTCAAGTGTTTTTTACATTTTTTTAACCAGGTTGTTATTTTTTTGTTTTGTTTTGTTTGTTTGTTTTTGTTCTTGTTATCCCTTCAACTCCTGAGATTTGTTTTTCTTGCCAATTCATCTTTTAATGATTCTGAAAGCATTGGACAATAAATGGGAAAAAGAAAAGCTAGTAAAAAGTAGTATTCCATTTTAATGGATATGATCATTACCTCCCATTCTCCATAAGCAAGACAGTTTCAAAGCTTCAACAGGTGGCGTACAGCAATTGTACTTTCCTGATAGAGTTACAACAAATTCCATTAAATTAAAAACCCCACTTGCAGATGCCTTTCCACAGTTGCTGTCTTCTCTGAAGCTAATCTCTGTAACAAAGACATCGTTTTTGTGTTTTGTTTTTTTTTCTGTGTTTGTCACTTGTAGTGTGTTTGGATCATTGAAATTTGCAATTTTCTACAATATGTTATATTGATATTTTGGTGTTAGTTTATTTCAGGAGAGTTCATGGATAGGACGATGGAGGAACCAAGAGTACTTTTTCTCATCGATGTTTCTAAAATCAATAAAAACATTTAAAAAAAAAAAGAGTACTTTTATCTCTGACCAAAAAAAGCACAGTGGAGGGGGGGCGGGGGCAGGTCATTAATAAACTAGAGAAGATTTGTAAATGAGATGTGAGTGTATGAATTTCTCTATATCCTGATGCTATTTTGATGTAGCATGCAATATATATGAATTTTAATTGAAGCTAAATACTTTAAATTATTTTTATTTTACCAAGCTCACTAAAATAGAATTCTACTTATAATTCAAATTTTCTAGAAATCAGTAATTACGATTAAAACTGGTAAAGAATACAAACAAATTTGACTGGGCAACTCAATTTTGTTATGTCAAAATATTACTTAACATGAAGTTAAAATGATGTATCAAAGTACATCATTCTGCTTTAGAAAGTAGAATTTTCCTTTGTACAAATCATACACATGTCTTTGGGGACACTAATGAAGAAAGACAAGATGGGATTGTAAGCAATGCAGAGGAACACAACTAATAAAACCATCCAGTCTATGAATAAAACCATCCAGTCTATAGTGCCTTTAAACATTTATTATTAAAAAACTCATCATCATTTCAAGCTCATTGTCTGTCTAAAGTAAATGCATCCTCTCCAACCTGTTGGATGTTCCTAATATCAATTCCTTGTCCTCATTACTAATTGCCACCAAGTCCTGTCCCCACTCAACAACCCCACGGGCAGCAAGTTCTTCTTAGTCTAATTAACCACAAGAGTTTGTTAAAATTAAACTTTGTTGAACCTTGCTTTCATCTTGTATCCTTCTGATGTAAAACATTTTTAATGGCTCATTCTTTAATCTCACATCAAGTCTTTCAAACTCTGTCTTGTTAAGTTCTCATAATTTGACCTTATCTTACATATCCAATGAGATTTGTTCTTCCCCTACTTCCCCCCCTCCCCCGCTCCCCCAATGTGCCATTTCTGCTGTATAGGGCCCCTCCTTTATTGTCTCACCTTTTGCTACCTCTTGCCCCTGGCCTCTCTCTCCAAATCCTAACCATTGGAGTTCTGACCCATGTCTTGCTCTCAAGTGCTGTGTCCCTCAGAGTTTGAACTATTCATTTTACTTCCTAGTTTTACACTGTTTCTGTGATTTTATACATATGAGTTGCCTCTTCAATTACATTATAAGCTTCTTAAAGGAAGTTTACGTGTTTCATGGGAAAACAGTCAGTTCAGATGTGGTTCTAGCCAGTTCTTATCATTTCTTCTCCTAATGCCCTGGTCCAAGCTCCCATGATCCCCCACCAGAACTTCTGCAATAGTCAAAGGACTTGTCTCCTGTTGTCTATTCTTCCCATTCCACAATCCACATGTAGGCTGTAGCCAGTTGATCTTTAGAAAAATGCATATCTAACCTGACACTCCCCTGTTTAGAACCCTTCAAACTGGGTCCAGCACAGCAGTGGCTGGAACACTGTATAAACAGCACAAATCTGCTGGGAAAGTAAGAGATTTGACTTTATGTAGATATCTTATATAAATTAGGCTTCTTCAATTTGGAAAAATCACAAGGGAAATGGGTAAAATATATCTAATCATACAACTAGTGATAAGATGTATGTAGGTTTCACTTTATAATAGGGTTCTCCAAAGAACCAATAGGAACACACACACACACACACACACACACACACACACACACACGAGAATCAGGGGAGCCAATGATAAACCATAGTCTGTGGGAAGGAAAAGATGATGAGATGTTCCAGTTGCTACCTCTGGCCTCTTTCCTCTACCTTTTGTTCTATTCAGACACTGAATGGATTGGATGATGCCACTCACACTAGGGAGGGCAACCTACTTTACTGAGTCTACCAATGCAAATGCTAATCTCATCTGGAAAACCCACACAGACACACATGGACGTAGTGTTTAATCTGGGCACTCTGTGGCCAGTCAAGTTGAGACATAAAATTAACCACCACACATTCCTTCCCAGAATAAAGTTGCCATTTGCAGAAGGTAGTTTAAAGCAAATAAAAGGAAATTCTGCATAACAGAGTAGGCAAATATTTTCTGTAAAGAATCAAATAGAAAATACCTTAGGTTTTGCACACCATAAGGTCTCTGTCACAACTACTCAAATCTGTCATTGTAACATACAAGCAGCCATTAACAATGCATAAAGAAACGGAAGGGGCTGTGTTCCAATAAAACTTTATTTACAAAAACATGTGGTAGGCCAGATTAGTTTGCTGACCTCTGATCTAGATTAAGCAGAGTTGTAGAGGTTGGGGATGGTGATTTTTCCAAGCACAATGAAAGCAAACTTGCGATTTGTTTTGATCTCACACCCTGGATGTTTATTAAGACAACCCTCCAGGCAGTGATGGACTTCGGAATGGACATAGAACTGAAGTCTGTCCAGTGAAACAGGAAAGGAAACATGCTGAGAGGCCAACATTGAAAAAGGCAGGTCCAAAAGATGGAAAACAACCAAATCAATCAACGCTGGTGCCTGCCTCCCTCTGAACTTCCTGAGATGAAAGAGGAATTTTCCTGTTGTGGAAGCTGCTACAGACAGGGCTTCTGTAAAGTGAGCTAAAAGTATCCTAATGGATTCAATTATGTTTCCCCAAAAATTTATTTTGCTTACAAATATAATACTGGCTCCATGTAGGGAATTTCTTGTCTCCTTAAAGAGACATAATCACAGTATTTTACCTTTCCCTGAAGAGGGATTGAGACTGCCATACCAAATCAGAGAAAAAAAGAATAGTGTTGCCCAGTTATTCTGTAACCTTTATTCTCCTACCACAAGACAGATATCCTGAAGGCACCAGCCCAGCTTTGGGGGCTGATTCCTTTCAGGTTCTTCCTCTGACTCAACAGAGCAGACACTGTTGACCACTCAGTGTCTGCTATTTCATCCACTCATCTCTCTGTGATCAACACCTTGATTTTGTTCAGCCATCTGGAGACTATGTACTTTATTTATTTATTTATTTATTTTTTATTTATTTATTTATTTATTTATTTATTTTGAGACTGTGTACTTTAGAAAAGGCTGGATTTCCCCCCAGCCCTAGGGAGGATAATCTTAATTAATCTAACCTAATCATAGAAATTCCACTTTCCTTGCCAGTAAAGGAATGGGCACGTCTGTAATTCTGAACAGTGAGTGTGGAAGAATTTTTCTCGGTCTTAAAAAAGGAGATGAGGGAGCCTTCAGTGTTGCCATACACTTGAAGCTGTTAAGCCATCCTACAAGCCTGAGGTCAAAAAACCAACATCTGAGCAAAGAGCAGCAGCAGAATGAAGAGAGCTTGTGTCCTCAGCGATGGCAATAAGCCACTTACTTAACCGTCTGGAATTGCCCTACCTCAGGCTTCTCGTGTTATTGGTGCCAGTTGATCGTGTATTCTGTTAAGTGCTGCTGAAACCATACCAACTGGAAGGCTCACTAATAAGCTGCCTTGGGCAGATCGCACCTGGGATCCTCCACTTGTCTAAACTGGTTAAGAAGAAACAGCATGATGTCTCTACTGCATTGATCTCTCTCAGAGGTAGTATATATATACTATGCATGGGTAAGTATTATGGAATCTGTGAAGACTGTATGGTTACAGACTTCTTTTAAATGTTAGACAAGCCTCATGAATCAGCCAGGATGTTTCATACACCTAGGACAAATTCGAATTTTTGTAGACTTTAGAACATAGGCTGTTAAATCAATCTCTTTAAAATTCGCAACAAAGATTATATTAAAATAATCAGGTATCTTAATAAATTTAGAAAAGTTATTATGAGATAATTTGAGTTTTGTCATTGTTTCACTCAAATTTTCAGGCAATTTGTTGTTATTTAATTCAGCACTCTTTAATTATCAAAGCAAAACATGGTAGTCAGTTTTTAGATAAAGAAGTTTGGCTCTTAATGCTCCCTACCACCAGAAAAAAATACCTTGTTTGTTTAAAAACTGCTTATCTAATGCTGTGTGGGAAATTCTCGTTTTTGTTCTTTTTTGTTTGAATACATTTTAGAGTCTCCAAAATATGGTGATTATGACTTTATATTGCATTGTCACAATGAGTAATAAAAATAATTATCCCATTAGTATAAAGAATACAGAAAATCATTATGCTGTATAATACTCCAAGAAATGATAAAGTGCCTACATTTCTTTTAGTGGTACTTCCTGGCAAAATAAAGAGACTATAAGCATGTTCTTTTACTTATTTGGTTTAATTCTTTAGTAAAACATTCTGCAGAATGGAACAAATATAATCATATACTTTTAAAGTTGAATAGAATAATTCATTATTACCAAGAAAATATAAATATACCACCTCTCTTGCCCTGTATTTTTAGCTTTAAGGAAAACTTCCTTCTTCTAGAAAAGATCAGCATAATGATGAGAAGGAGGACTTAGCTACCATCTTCCTAATCAAGTCAATATCCATCCTTAAACACAAATAATATCTATACTAATTTTTCCTTTGAAGTTTGTTGTCAATGCAATATGGGAGAGAAAAACGAACTCACACTGACTTTTGATCCTTCTACTTCTCCCCATCCCTTCAAGATTCATATTCTTTAGTTCACTATGTTTGAAAAATTCAAATCAGAATTTTAAATAGGTAAGGAAAGAAGGAACTAGAAAGGCTTTTTATAATATTCATTTTTATAATGAATATGCGACTTACCTCAAAGTCTGCTGGCTGAAAATAGTGCAAAATTGCCATAATGAGCTAGTTACCTTTTTTCTTCTTTCCAACTTCTTTGTCCATTCAAAACTCTAGAGGAAAAAGTATCCCATAATAATGCATAGTAAACATTTATGTAGCACAGTTTTGAATAGCGTTCTTTTGCCTCTACTAATAACCCTGTGAAGAACATAAAACAAATTTAAAATCTCTATTAGTAGATATGATGGCAAGTAGCACAGGCCATTAGACCCTCCCTTCTGATTCAATAACTATGCCAATATTGGTGTTGTACGGGGATGACAGATTGATGGATATCAGCCTCGTTCAGAAATCAACATAAAAACTCTTACAGTTACTGATGAACAAAAATAGACCCAGAGACATAGAAACATCAAACAGACCGTCAAACCTCAGAGGGAAGGCAGGAGAGGGTGGGAGTGGAGGGGATAAGAGATCAACCAAAGGACTTGTATGCATGCATATAAGCATAACCAATGGACACAGACAGTAGGGGGGTGAGGGCGTGTGCTGAGGGGTGGGAGCAGCCAGGGAGAGGTCAATGGGGGAAAAAGGAGACTTAAGTAATACTTTCAACAATAAAGAATTTAAATTAAAAAAAGAGAGATTAATCATTAGTAAAAACAAACAAACAAAAAACATTTTCAGTGATAGAAGATTGTTGGGCCTTAGGTGGGGGGGACAGCATTAGGGAATGTGACCTGAAGCAGGAGAGAGCCAGGGATCACAGATGAGAGACAGATTGGAAGACAGCTTCTCACAGGCCCATTTTCTTTCACCCACAATTGCAGGGCAAGAAATCAGCAGTGCTGTCTGGCTGGCTCAGGTGTTGAGCATCGACCTATGAACCTGGAGGTCACGGTTTGATTCCTGGTCAGGGCACATGCCTGGGTTGCTGGCTTGAACCCCAGTAGGTGTGTGCAAGAGGCAGACAATTAATGATTCTCACTCATCATTGATGTTTCTATCTCTCTCTCCCACTTCCTTCCTCTCTGAAATCAACAAAAACATATTAAAAATAAAGAAAAAGAAATAAGCAGTGCTAACCCAAGGCAGCAGTGTAAGATCAGGGCAGGAATTTGGCTGCTGAAATCCATTGCTCAGGCTGACAGGATAAATAACTTATTCAAGTTACCAAAGTCTGATACAAATTTCTCATCACTATGTTGTACACCTAAAACTAATATAATATTGTATGTCAATGGTAATTTAAAAATAAACTTAAACATTTTTAAAGTCTATATAAGTAATGGCCCAACAACAAAATCAAAGTATAATCTAGTTCTAAAATTCCAGATGGTATCAACATCAATATGGAGATGGTGCAATGGAAAATAAGAAACCCTTGCTAAAATTCTTAACCTATAGGGAATGGGTGGGTAAGATTTACAAATTAATAACATTTAACTTAGATTGAGCAATAAACACAATTATTGATCTTATAAGTTAGACCTAATTACCAGATATAAAGAAAAATAGAATTTATAGCTCTAACACTATTAGAAAATAATTTTAATATCCAATGGAAGTTAGAAGAATAAAAAAAGGAACACAACAAAACATGGTAAAAAGAAATCAAGAAATAAATATACCTAAATGTCTCAATATTAAAGTGGTTACAATAAATATAAATAGATTAAACTAAATAAAAACAGAGATTCTCAGATTGACAGCAAAACAATTTTCAGCAATATACAATTTATAAGAAACATATTAAAAATAAATATATAGGAGAAACCAAGATGGCGGCATAGGTTAAACACCTACCTGCAGCCGGGCACAACAATTTCAAAAATACAACTAGAGGTCAGAACGGACATCGTCCAGAACCACAGGAGAGCTGGCGGACTGAAATGCCCACAGCTGGGGGGAAGGAGAAGGCCACGGGGACAGTCGGGGAAGCCGTAAAAGCCTGAGGTATGGAGAAACGGGCGGAGACACGAGCACACGCGCCTGCGGGGAGGATGGAACCGGAGAGGAGGGGGCGGCTGATGACCTGGCCGGAGTTCACTGGCAGGAAGGAGATAAAGGCTCCGGAGTGCGCTGAGCACCGGCTCCGATTGCACTGAACCCCATTCCGGGCGAAACCCTGGGAAACTCACTCACTTTCGCAACTCCGCCGCCCCCGCAGGCTGCCCGGCCCGGGACGCTGGGGACGCCGCCACAGCGGCGGCGCCCGGAGCCCGGCGGCCTCCCAGCACCCGTCCCCGCCGCGCAGCCCCCCGCGCGCCTGGTGCCGCGGGCCGCGCGCCCCGCACACGGGACAGAGGCCCGGGCGCCCTCTCCGTGCACCTCCCGGCGGCGCTAGACTTCAGTAGAGTTGACTGAATTCAAGGGATTAAGAAGTATAAATTGGGGGGGACGCCGCGGCGGCGACGTCCGGAACACGGCGATGGCGGTGCCTGGAGCTCGGCGGCCGCCCAGCGCCCGTCCCAGCCGCGCAGCCCTCGCGCGCCTGGTTCCGCGGGACGCGCGCACCGCGCACCGGACGGAGGCCCGGGCGCCCTTTCCGTGCACCTCCCGGCGGCGCTAGATTTCAGTAAAGTTGACTGAAATGAAGGGATTAAGAAGTACAAATTGAGAAGTTTGAAAAAGATGGCGGCGGAGGTTAAAGGCTGTTCTGTTGCCTCGCACCCAGCGAAATCGGAGGGGATGAGGTGTGGAGGTGCGTGGGTCTGGCTGGTGGCGGGGGAAAGGGGCTTTTGTTCCAAACCTAAGGGAGATTAGCTCTCCATCACCCTGAAACCCATCTTCTGGCGAACCCCGGGAGACCCAGATGCCTGCGGGGAGAGGCGGGACTCTTGCAGAGGTGCGCCCAGCAATCAGTGTTTGCTGCGCTGGAGTGCGGAACGAGGGGACTTAGATACATGGAAGGCAGAAGGACCAGACTCACAGCCATCGAGGCTCGCCGCACCATGGCCTGTTGGCGCCCTGAGACCCCGCCCCGCCCTGGGACCCGCCCCGCACGTCTTGAAGACCTGCCCCGCAAGTCTTGCAGGCACACCTGCGCCCCAAGCAACGGCTTATGCATGTGGGTGGACTGCCCTCTGGCAGCGGACCAGATGATCTGCTGTTCTAGTCGGACTGCTCCAGGGCCACTCAGACAGGAGGAAGAAACTACAGTTTTTGCTGTAATCCTTGCTGAGTGCCTAAGGCAGTAGCTGATCTACACCCCATTGGAGACCCAGAAACGAGGGCATCTAGTGGTCTGTGGGAGATGACACCAGATTTCAACCACGTGCATAAGGGACACATTCAACGGGAATATTCAGTGAGCGCCAAAGCTTTGCTGCACCAAGACCCGGCCCATAAACGTGTCTCCTGCACAGCAACTCTTCCTTTATAGACAAAGAGAGCCCCCCCAGTGACACCAACAACAATCAAGACTTAACTATACAAAGGAGGACCAAGATGGAGGCATAGGGCGGAAGCCTGATTGTTGCCTACC
The DNA here is from genome assembly GCF_027574615.1 of Eptesicus fuscus. Taxonomy (NCBI): domain Eukaryota; kingdom Metazoa; phylum Chordata; class Mammalia; order Chiroptera; family Vespertilionidae; genus Eptesicus; species Eptesicus fuscus. Next base: position 32,831,685 of record NC_072475.1, read on the forward strand.
ACAACAACTTTGAGACTACGACAAGAGAGCAGAGCAGACACCATCCAAGACCACCATAGGGCTGGCTGAGTAGATGCTCTACAACTAGAATAAAAGAGGGGGATGTGGGATGATGCTGATGCCGGTGACCCAAAGACCACACTTTAAGAACTACAGCTCAGGCGACACAAAAGAACTATGGCTCAGGCGATACAACAGCGGCCTGGAACGTGCTCGGCGCAGTTCCCCCGGCGGTCTCCGGCTGAGGGGACGGCTCCACTGGCAGCCAAGCACGGACAGACGAGCCCCTATGAGACATAGGGTGGGAGACTCCGCGCTTGCTGACCTCTGAGTCCGTCAAGAATCTCAACGCCCCGGAAGCGGCCAGGTGCGCATGCTCGGCGACCGGCCACCGATGCAGACCCAAGGGCCGACACAGCGACGCCAGACTGGCCCACCGCCATGCACCGGGTGCACCGGAGCTTCGCCGAGCCGCCGCCCGACGAGTTCTGCAGCAGCCATACTGGAGCTCCGGAAGGATGGCCAGGGGAATTGCTGAGGGGGGATTGACCGGCAGGAATTGGGATCGGGAAGACGGGGCCCCGCTGAGACCCGGGTGGGGGCGGGGTTGCGCGCCTCTGGGCTCGGGTGTGGTCACACGCCTCTGGGTATAAGTGAGGCCTCACGTCCCTGGGTCTAGGTGAGGCCACATGCCCCTGGGTCCAGGTGAGGCCGGACTCCGGGTCCGGGTGAGGCCAAGTGCCCCTGTACCCGGATGACGCTGGATCCCGTGCCCGGGCGAGGCCAAGCGCCCCTGGGTCTGGGAGAGCCCACACACCCCTGGGTCCAGGCGAGACCATGTGTCCCTGGATCCGGGTGAGGCCACGTGCACCTAGGCCCGGGTGAGCCCAAGTGGCCCTGGGTCTGGGAGAGGCCAAGCGTCCCTGGGTCCGGGTGAGACCATGTGTCCCTGGATCCGGGTGAGGCCTCGGGCACCTAGGCCCGGGTGAGGCCACGTGCCCCTGGGTCTGGGAGAGGCCAAGCGTCCCTGGGTCCGGGCGAGACCATGCATCCCTGGATCCGCTTGAGGCCTCGTGCACCTAGGCCCGGGTGAGCCCAAGTGGCCCTGGGTCTGGGAGAGGCCAAGCGTCCCTGGGTCCGGGTGATACCATGTGTCCCTGGATCCGGATGAGGCCTCGTGCATCTAGGTCCGGGTGAGCCCAAGTGGCCCTGGGTCTGGAAGAGGCCAAGCGTCCCTGGGTCCGGGTGAGACCATGCGTCCCTGGATCCGGATGAGGCCTCGTGCACCAAGGCCCGGGTGAGCCCAAGTGGCCCTGGGTCTGGGAGAGGCCAAGCGTCCCTGGGTCCGGGTGAGACCATGTGTCCCAGGATCTGGGTGAGGCCTCGTGCACCTAGGCCCGGGTGAGCCCAAGTGGCCCTGGGTCTGGGAGAGGCCAAGCGTCCCTGGGTCCGGGTGAGACCATGTGTCCCAGGATCTGGGTGAAGCCTCGTGCACCTAGGCCCGGGTGAGCCCAAGTGGCCCTGGGTCGGGGAGAGGCCAAGCGTCCCTGGGTCCGGGTGAGACCATGTGTCCCTGGATCCGGGTGAGGCCTCGTGCACCTAGGCCCGGGTGAGCCCAAGTGGCCCTGGGTCGGGGAGAGGCCAAGCGTCCCTGGGTCCGGGTGAGACCATGTGTCCCAGGATCTGGGTGAAGCCTCGTGCACCTAGGCCCGGGTGAGCCCAAGTGGCCCTGGGTCGGGGAGAGGCCAAGCGTCCCTGGGTCCGGGTGAGACCATGTGTCCCTGGATCCGGGTGAGGCCTCGTGCACCTAGGCCCGGGTGAGCCCAAGTGGCCCTGGGTCTGGGAGAGGCCAAGCATCCCTGGGTCCTGGTGAGACCATGTGTCCCTGGATCCGGGTGAGGCCTCGTGCACCTAGGCCCGGGTGAGCCCAAGTGGCCCTGGGTCGGGGAGAGGCCAAGCGTCCCTGGGTCCGGGTGAGACCATGTGTCCCTGGATCCGGGTGAGGCCTCGTGCACCTAGGCCCGGGTGAGCCCAAGTGGCCCTGGGTCGGGGAGAGGCCAAGCGTCCCTGGGTCCGGGTTAGACCATGTGTCCCTGGATCCGGGTGAGGCCTCGTGCACCTAGGCCCGGGTGAGCCCAAGTGGCCCTGGGTCTGGGAGAGGCCAAGCATCCCTGGGTCCGGGTGAGACCATGTGTCCCAGGATCCGGGTGAGGCCTCGTGCACCTAGGCCCGGGTGAGCCCAAGTGGCCCTGGGTCTGGGAGAGGCCAAGCGTCCCTGGGTCCGGGTGAGACCATGCGTCCCTGGATCCGGATGAGGCCTCGTGCACCTAGGCCCGGGTGAGCCCAAGTGGCCCTGGGTCTGGGAGTGGCCAAACGTTCCTGGGTCTGGGTGAGACCATGTGTCCCTGGATCCAGGTGAGGCCTTGTGCAACTAAGCCCGGGTGAGGCCACGTGCCCCTGGGTCTGGGAGAGGCCAAGCGTCCCTGGGTACGGGTGAAGCCAGATCCTGGGTCCGGGTGAGGCCGTGCGCCCCTGGATCCATCCGGGTGAGGCTGGGTCCCAGGCCCGGGTGAGACCACGCGCCCCTTGGGTATGGGTGAGGCCACGTGCCCCTTAGTCCAGGTGATGCCGTGCCCCTGGGTTCGGCCGAGACCAAACCAGAGGGAGTCGGACCTCCATTACCACCATTTGTCCACCATCCAGAGCTGAGGGGTCAGTGCTGACATGTACACATAAGGAACTACTGGACATCGAAATTGGGTCTCAAAAGAACTGTTGGTCCAGGGGGAAGCTCGCTACAGATTGATTCATTTGCCTGTCAGCATAAATATTATTGCTCGTCTCACATTCAGTTCTTATTAGTATATATCTAGTGACATTTGATCTCATTCATCTAGAGGAAATGATGAACAACATAGACTGAGGAACAAGAACAGAACCAGAATCAAGGAGGCATCGATCGGACTATCGGGCCTCAGAGGGAGGATAGGGGAGGGTAGGGGGAGGGTGGGGGGAGGGTGGGGGGAGGGGGAGAGTTCAACCAAAGGACCTGTATGCAGCATATGATCCAACGGTTAAGTTCAACAGGGATTGGGGCATGCGTGGGGAAGGGGTGGGATGGGAATGGGGGGATGAGGACAAATATGACACCTTAATCAATAAAGAAATTAAAAAAATAAATAAATAAATAAATAAATATATAAAGAAAAGTTGAAAATAAGGGAATAAGACAAAGAAACAGGAAAATATGGGGGAGGGGGGGAAGATATCTGAGCCATCAAACTTACCAAACCAAAAAAATAAAAGCATAAAAGGGACAAACAGAGTTGTTACATACTGGTTAAAGGAATAAAAGATCAAGAAAGCATAATAAATGCAAAGGCCTTCTAAAAACTAAGGTGAAATTCATATAAATATTCTTTCCGTTTTTGAACATTCACAAAATTTAATTCTATACCATCCCACAAAAAAGAATCAATAAATATGAAATAATCAAAATCACAGGGAATATGTTACTTTCATTCAATTAAAACAATTTGCAAGTCAATAGAAAAATATTGTTTAAAATTTTCATGTATCTCATAAATTAAAAAAAAACACACCTCTGAGATAAAACATAATTTTAAGAGTAATTCCTTAGGCAGGTTATATAAAATTTAGGACTCATTGATAAAAAAAAATTATGTGTCAAAATGTATGATAGACAGTAATAATACTTAGAGGACATTACAGAATTGACCTCATCTCCCTAAGAAATAGTACTAAAAACAAATGAGCTAACTATTCAATTCAAGAAGATGGAAAAAGTCATTTAACAAAAAGTGGAAAAGACAGAAAATATATTAGGGAAGAAACAATGAAATAGAGAATTAAAATAAAAGCAACTGGATCAAATGGGAGTTCCATTTTTAGTTTTAGGAATATATCCCAAGAAACTAGAAACACCAATCAGAAAGGATATATGCACCCCTATGTTCATAATAGCACAATTTATCATAGCTAATATTTGGAAACAGCCTAAGTGCCCATCAGTGGATGAGTGGATTAAAAAACTGTGGTACATCTACACAATGGAATACTACACTGTGGTAAAAAGAAGGAATTCTTACCATTTGCAACAGCATGGATGGAACTGAAGAGCATTATGCTAGACAAAATAAGCCAGTCAGAGAAAGATAAATATCACATGATCTCATTCATTTGTGGAATATAATGAACAACATAAACTGGTGGACAAAAACAGATCCAGAGACAGAGAAGCATCGATCAGACCATCAAACCTCAGAGGGAAAGTAGGGGAGGGCAGGGGTAAGGGGAAGAGACCAACCAAAGGACTTGTATGCATGCATATAAGCCTAACCAATGGACACAGACACCAGGGGGTGAGGGCATGAGTGGGAGAGGGGGGGCAATGGGGGGATAAGGACACATATGTATTACCTTAATCAATAAAGGGAGGAAAAAACAATTGGAATGCTTAATAGAACCAAAATTTTTTTTCTTTAAAATGACTAATGAATAGAAAAACCTGTGACAAAAAAAGAAATAAAGCAAATTGAGAGAAGATACAAATAAACAAAACAAAATTCTCTGAATCTCAAATGTTAAGTCTAAAGACTTTATGGTGTAGTTATGTGCTTAGTGAGGAAAATAAGTTTCATACCTTAAGGGTTTTCACCAAGGCCCTCTATATCTAGCTGCTATGGTCTGAATATTTGTGCTACTCCCCACCCCCCACCCCCAAATTCATACGGTGAAATCCTAATCTCCAAAGATGATGGCATTAGGAGGTGAGGCTTTTGGGAGGTGCTTAAATCATGAGGGCAGAGCCTTTATAACAGGCTAAGTGCCTTCAAGAGTCCTCCAGAAGATCCCTGGCCCCTTCCACCATGTGAGGACACAGAGAGAGGGCACCAGATGAACCAGAAAGAGGGTCCTCACAAGAAATTGACCATGTTGGCTCCTTGATCTTGGACTTTTCAACTTGCAGAACTGTGAGATATAAGTTTCTGTTTTTTATAAGCTACACAGTCTGTGTTGTTTTGTCATAGCAACCAAAATGAGCTTTTGTATAGAAAAAAAAATCCTTAATTTATAAGGCAAGAGGACTATGAAAGCCTACTCTTGGTGGGAGTAAGCAATTATTACAGGCACACAGTGCCTGAAGGCTGAGGATGCTAAACATCTTGCAATAAGTTGGGCAGCACTACATGACCTAGAATTGTTTGCCCAATACACCAGTAGGTTGAGGACAAATTGCTGACTTGCCTAGGAGTCCCTTTGTTTGGTTTATAGTCCAGTCTTTTTTTTTTTTTCCACTACATCACTGTTGTCATGAAGAAATATAATTTTATAGAAAATAACTCTTAACATAATCTTAAGAGAAACGAACACTTGTATAGGTATCTTGTTGAGAAAAGAGTACCCAAAATTTACAAATCAGTGATATAAGAGAAAATAAAAGAATTATTTGCATGCTTGCTCTTATATCAGGTAATGTGCAAATAGCTGTCATATGCATGATGCTTATTTTAAAACTAGAGGCCCAGTGCACGAAATTCATGAATGGGGGGTTGGGGGGGGGGTGTCCCCTCAGCCCGGCCTGCACCCTCTCCAATCAGGGATCCCTCAGGGGATGTCCGACTGCTGGTTTAGGCCTGATCCATGCAGGGACATCCCTCTCAAAATCTGGGACTGCTGGCTCCTAACTGCTCGCCTGCCTGCTGGCCTGGTTGCCCCCCAACTGTCCCCCTGCTGGCCTGGCTGCCCCCCAACTGCCCCCCCCTCTTGCTGGCCTGCTTGCCCCTAATTGCCTCTGCCTTGGCCCTGCCACCATGGCTTTGTCCGGAAGGACATCCAGAATAGAGGAAGTGTTCAATAGATGGTTCCTCCTACCCTTCCACATTGTTGTTATCTCCCAACAGTGAAAGGTGTTCCCAACCAGAAGGCTGACCAAGTGCACACAGCACCAAATCCAGGTCACGTCTCACTTCATCCATCATCTGACCCTTCCTGGAGGGGACTGGGAGACAAAAAAAAAAAAAAAAGGCGTATTGCTGGCAGATGGTTTAAGGAGCTTGTAGGGAAGGGTAAAATCTACAAAAGGGGGAAGCAAATGATACAGAAACCAAATCAGTGTCACAATTCATCCTGAAGATACCAAGATACCTTCAACTCAGTTCACAAAGCAATCAGGAGAACATTGAATTTAATAGGTTGAATCAAATTATTAAGGCACAAAGGAAACTTACTTTTTAAGGCAGTCTGTGATGGATCTCTTTTTAAAACAAAGACCCTTTAGCAATCTCTCAAATTTATGTTTCATAGACTTGGGGGTTTTGTACATTAATGTTTCTCAAAATAGGAAATGCTTGCACCCTGTTTCCTACTTACGTGTTCATTTTAACTAGTCATTTCCAGTTTTGACATAGCTATGACTTTGTAGGGGATTTTAAGAATAAGTAGGAATTGGAAATGCAAAGTGGATGTTACTGTCTGGGACACAGAGAGGCTATACCATAACTACTAAAATTATCTCTGCCTCCTACACCCCAGCCTCTGTGGCGGAGCTCCTAAGAACTAAGTGAGGACACATATTTGACCCAAGGCCTTCTGTCTGAAGCCCTGGTTACTTATGGTCCACTCTCCTTCACTTTTGCTTTAGAATTTGGTTAGAAAATGGCTTTGAGGAAAATAAGGGAACCTCGCCACCTGGTGGAAGCTCAAGGTATGTGTAAGGATTGCCTTCCATGATGCTACTCAAGCCTGCCAAGGCCCCTCTCAAACTGCTGAGCTAGCCTCTCCTCAAGGGTCAATGTCTTAAAAAACTCCTTACTCTGCCCGGATCCATCCTAATAAAACTGAACTCGCAGTTTTTTCCTCTATTCTTCAAGCGAGGTGATTTCATGGGGCAGAGTCCAATAAAAATGGGCCAGAACGCCTCAGATTTTACTTTTCAAAAAAAACCAATATTCAGTACTCATGCACTTTAGGAAAGAATTAACAGTTGGCCATAAAATTGTCATTCTAAGGTATCCACTTCATAGTTGCCTCCTGTATCTTGAGCTTCATCTCTAAAGCAGAGAATGGAACATATAGGCATCCCTATTTTTAAACAAATTATGCAGTTGAAACGTTGCATGTGAATTGTATTTTTGAATTTCTAACCACAATGGTGACCTGATACATTGTTTTCTCAGGGTCTTAATTGATAAATCACAGTTTTTGAAATTTAGTTTTCTCAACTCTAGAAGCTGTATTCATGATTTTCAATTGCCTACCGGTGGATATGTGCCCATCTAGCTGCTAACAGAATCACTTGAGGAAATTACAACACAAACACAAAAGGATTCCTGGGCCCCTCTCCAAAGATTCTGATTCAATAGGTCTGTGATGAAGCCCAGGCATCAGCATTTCTTTTAAAAAAATTCTTTATTGTTGAAAGTTTTACATATTCCCCCCAATTGACCTCTCCCCACCCATTCCTGCCCGCCCCCCCCCCCCCCGCACATCCCCCGACCTCCCCTCCTATTGTCTGTGTCCATTGGTTAGGCTCAGACATTGAAAGAGCATCTGGTGATACTTCAGTGCATGAGGTAGATTCACAATGAGTAGGGATGACTGATGTTCACCAGATTGATACTCTGTGCCTGTTGAGTGCTCACAAAACTTTGTGGTCGGGTAGGATTTCAGAGAGTAATCAGGGTGAGTTCAGAAGAGTTCTTTGGGCCCAAACAGAACAAGATTTGGCTGTGTGAAGGGCTCTGCACTGCTCAGGCATGCAAGAGAAAAATGTCCCTTGTCCTAGAGCCACACAACTTAGTCTGTCCCAGATGCTACCTGGAATCAGGTCTCAGCAGAGTGGGGTCAACATTCAGGGCTCCATCAAATCTCAGGGAAGCAATGATGGAAAACGTAATTTGACTGATGAACCTATTCAGGTTAGTATAAATAGGGCGCTCTATCTCAAGGTTTCTATGACGGATGCTAAAGATGGCCTCGCTATCAACCATGAAGGCACAATCAGAGCCCCAGGTAGTGTGGGTGGTAAGGATGGAGTTGTAGGACTCAACTATAGCTGTGGAAACCTGTGGGGCTGGGTAGATGGAGAACTGTAGCTTGGAGTTCTTGCCATAATTGACAGAGAAATGTTCCATCGGCAGGGAGATGAACCCAGAACCAGTTCCCCCACCCAAGGTGTGGAAAACCAGTAAGCCCTGAAGACCTGTGCACTGGTTAGTTTCTGAATTCTGTCCAAGACAAGTTTGATGATTTCCTTACCAATGGTGTAGCATCCATTGGCATAGGTATTGGCAGCATCTTCCTTGCCTGTGATGAGCTGCTCAGATTGGAAGAGCTGGCAATAGGTACCAGTGCAAACTTCATCAATGACTGTGGGTTCTAGGTCTACAAACACTGACCTGGGCACATGATGGCCAGCGCCTCTCACTGAAGAAGGTGTTGAAGAAGTTATCTCCCTCCCACTCCCCAGTGGTCATGTCGCTTGGCATCTGGTCATCAGGCTGGATGTTATGTTCCAGGTGGTAGAGCTCCCAGAAGGCATTGCTGATCTGGACACTAGCCTGGTCAATGTGGATGGAAATACACTCATGCAAGGTTGCTACTTTGCAGCTGCCTTGATGGGTTTGATCCCTGGCCTGGATGGGGTGCATGTGAAAGGCAACCAATCCATGTGTCTCTCTCACATTGATGTTTCTCTAGCTCTCTGTCTCCCCCTCCCCATACTCTCTCTAAAAAAATCAATGGAAAAATATCCTTAGGTTAGGGTAATGTGTTTCCCTGGCTGGATGGCTTGGTTGGTTAGAGCATCTTCTGACTTATCAAAAAGGTTGCAGGTTCAATTCCCAGTCAGGGAACATAATAGGTTTTGGGTTTGATCTCTGGTCTGGGTGTGTGAGGAAGCAATCGTTTGAGATATATATATATATATATACACTGAGTGGCCAGATTATTATGCATTCAAATATCATAATAATCTGGCCACTCAGTGTGTGTGTATGTATATATATATATATATATATATATATATATATATATATATATATATATACATACACACACACACATATATATATATATATATTAGAGGCCCAGTGCATAAATTTGTGCATGTATGGGGTCCAGCCAGCCTGGCCAGCGGGAGGGGACATGGGCGGTTGGCCAGCCTGCCTGCTGGTTGAACTCCTGGTTGAGGGGACAATTTGCATATTTGCCTTTTATTATATAGAATATACACTGAGTGGCCAGATTATTATGTGTTCAGAGATCATAATAATCTGGCCACTCAGTGTATATCCATCTATCTATCTATCTATCTATCTATCTATCTATCTATCTACCATAGATAGATAGATAGATAGATAGATAGATAGATAGATAGATAGATAGATGGATATACACTGAGTGGCCAGATTATTATGACCACCCCATCAGTACTTCGTTGGGCCACCTTTTGCCTTCAATACTGTGGCGATTCTTCTTGGCATTGACTCCACGAGATGTTGAAAGGTGATTCGAGGAATCTGACACCATGCCTGATGAAGAGCACTGTCCAATTCTGTGAGATTTGATGGTTGTGGAACCAGCTGCTTGATGGCTCTTTTAACTTTGTCCCACAAATGCTCAATTGGATGGAGATCTGGTGATTTTGGGGGCCACCTAAGCAAGGTAAAGTCTCCCTCATGTTCTTGAAACCACTCCTGCACAATACAAGCACTGTGGCATGGTGCATTGTCTTGTTGGAAGAAGCCATCTCCATTGGGATACGCCATCAACATGATAGGATGAACTTGATCAACAACGATATTTAGGTATGTTGTGCTATTCAGGCGTTGTTCCACATGAATTAAAGGGCCCAAATCATGCCAGGAAAACATGCCCCAAACCATAACACTGCCCCCACCAGCTTAAAGCATTGTACTCATGCATGTGGGGTGCATGCTTTCATGCTGTTTCCGCGAAATTCTCACTCTGCCATCTGCATGATGCAACTGGAAACATGATTCATCAGACCTCATGACTTCTTTCCAATGCTCGACTGTTCAATCCTTGTGTTCCTGTGCGAATTGGAGACGTTTTATGTTGGTAACTGCAGACAGCAAAGGTGTTCGAACAGGCCTTCGGCTTCCATATCCCATACGATGCATTGTATGGCTAATTTGCCTACAAACATCAGGTTGTCATAATAATCTGGCCACTCAGTGTGTGTACATGTGATATATATAGTGTGTGTGCAGATCATCTAGTAAATTAAAAAGGCCCCAAAATAACTGGCTCGTTCGTCCATGTCAACCAATTGCATATTCGTTACAGATACAAAAATTCTGTCATTTTCTTGAAGCTCATATATTCCACCTTGATAGATGGAATAGAGTCCATATTGTGAATCTTTAGACCAACAACTATTCCTAGCACTTTTCATCAGCAGTATAGGTTCAGCATAGTCTGTGAACTTGTAAATATATTGTACCATTTGTTTGTTTTTCTTTCTGTTCCCTACTGTTGAATCATCCTCAGGTTCCAGAAATCGAAAGTATGTTTGGGAATAGATATAATAAAAACCCGTTTGTTGGATAACTAACTCTCCTTTCCTCAGGTGAAAATTACTCAAGAATGAATGTCCTCTTCTTGATGACTCCCAGCAGGTTATTTTATGGCCCAAAATGTTTCCATCCTTGGAGTCTGGAGGAAGGTTAGAGAGAGAAAGAAAGTTTACAAAAGGGAGTTTGTGGCAAAGCAAGGTGTTTCCAATAGCTGTTGCTAGCCTATTTTTGGTGGGTACTGCAAAAGATTTTAATCAAATATAAAACTTCTTGCTCCTCTAATCTTAAAAGGATTCTAAATTCTAGTCATAGCAAAATCTGAAGGCTTCTGTATTATTGTGGCCTGTTAGAAGTGCCTTATTTTTCTGTACCTCATCTGCCACTCATGCCACATCTGCCACACTTATCTCTGAATAGTAGCACAGGGGATGATTCACTCAGACAGCAATCTTTCTCCTGGGCAGAACTTCTGTCCCAAGCCCCTACCTCTCTCCTATGCTGGTGAGCTCAAATGAACAGTATATAGGGAAACCAAAAGAAACGTATCTACTTCTTAAGCCTGGAGCTCTGAACTTCTTGCTATTCCTTTGGATCACTTTGGATTCCCTCCTTGGTCTTTCTCAGCAGTCAAAGGCACCCTCCCAACTGAAGGCATCTTTAGTCTACAATTAGACAGAGCACAGGTTTGGCAAAGAGATCCCAGATTTAAAGAGCTCTGGATCTTTGGACTTTTAAGTCCTAGAGACTGAATGAAAAGGGGTCCTGAAAAATATGATATTCATTTAAACTTTGGACTCATCTCCATGAATGATATAAAATTTAGTTTTCCAAGAGTTTAAAATAACTATCACTTTGGTTGATGAGCAGTAAACACTAATATTGGAATAATGTCTCACTCGTATGCAAAACATGTTAATTATTTACAAAACACAAGTCCAGTAATATGATAGCAAGGCAACTACCTAGAAAAAAAAAAACACAGAACAATAAACAAACCTCTCAAAACACCCCAATAATGCTTTCATCAATTAACTGCCTGAAATTTCTTTAACTTGGGACAAAACCTTTCCCAATAATAAAAGGGACTTCTTAATGAGTACTTACAATACACCAGGCATTTTGCATGTGTTACTCTTTTATGAGGGAAAGATTATCTCTACTTTGTTTAAAGATTATCTCTATTTTGTATAAGCAACTGAAGCTTAGTTTGGTTAAGTAATTTGCTCAAAACATATGTCTGGGTAAGGAGGGCTGGGATTCCAAAGTGGGTATTTAGACTATAAGACCAGCACACTTAACTACAGCACTCTGTGGACATCTGCTCTGACAGTTAAAAATTAGGTTTAACCTATTTGGTTAAACTATGTGAAACTGACATTTTTGTAAGTAAAAAATAGTCAAATATTGGCAACTTCCTACAGTTCAACCAAATATAATGTCACAAGAATGCTCAGTGACTCATGGTGAAAGCAAATGATGGATTTAGAATTATGAAGAGAAAAAATTGGTCAAAGTGAGAAAGAGAAATGACTTTAAGAAGAAAAAAAGCAAAAATGGGAAACCCAAATATGACATTCTCCAACGTTATCATTTCTTTGAGGCCAGTTATGCTAGGGCAGTAATTACTATTACTGCTATTTGTCTGATCATCTTGCTTCTGAAATGAGTCAGTCTGAGATCTGATGCCTGCTGAGCATTTTATAGATAGCTATATACACATTTTAGGTACAAGTTAAAAGAATACATTATTTGGGACATAGTCTTCCATTGCCTTCCTTTGAAACCATATATTTGTTGTTTCTCTTACTTGAAACTGGGAGTGCGGCCGTGCTCTGAGTTTTCCCTGTTAGGTGAGCTGCTACTCTCTGAAGTCCTTTTCTAGTCACTAGCGGAGGACCATCTTGTTGCTTTTCTAAAAGAGAAATGACAACATATCATCAGCACTTGTCCAACTACCTCTCATATGGCAGCTCACAGCTGTTGTCAATCAGGCCCTGTGAGCACACTGGGCTTCCAAAGTTGATCATATGGCTTTTCATAAAAACAGCCTGCAGTTCACTGTGATGATCAGTGTACTTCAAGTTATGTTTAACTTGTAAAGTACTTTAGATGGGAAGAATAAGCAGTAACGTGCGTTATAATTTATCAGCATCTCAGAAGTCATTACGGTGAATATAACAAAAGGAAGGTTACGGCCCTTTCTAAAAATACCCGAACAAACAAACAAAAAACTGTGGACCTGCAGTAATATCGTGCTGAGTCATTGAAAGTGCACAAATGACCAGGTATTGGCAAGTTTCCATTTTGAGTTATATATAGAATGATACCAATTTCATCATCTCTATTTTTTCCTATGTGCTAGCTACTAGTGATTCTTAAAGGAGTAGCAGTGGTAACCATTGTCCATAGATGCTATAAGCTGGCATCTAACAGTCATTCCCCTCCTCTCCCCTGACCTCCCCAAAGGAACATGGATTGACATACTGATCACGATAATCAGTACCTGAGCATCTAAATCACGGATTCACTACATTTTAACAAACAAATAACTTATTGACCAGCATCCAAGTACTTAAAAATTTACAGATTGAACAAACAACTCTTAAAAAATTAGTTTGAACTTCCCAAGCGTGCGTACATTGGTTTTTAAAACACAAGGCACTGCACTAGGTCCTACAGAGGCAGCAAAGATTAATCACTGATTACACTGGCTGAGTCCTTAAGGAACTTAAACAGTCTTTGGGGAAAGATATGAATTAGAGAGTGAAAATTTATCTGTTAGAAAAGGAAATAAAGGGTGATGGCTATTCAGAGGGAAAGATTCCTACTTATTGGGAAGCTGAGGCCAGGGGAGTGTTTGTGCTAAGGCCCCTTCCATTCACTTAAACAAACCAAAGTGCCCATCATGTCTATGACAGGCACTCTTCCAGGGACAAGAAAAAAGAATTATAAACAAACAGGCCCAAGAAAGTGCACGGGTAATGATCTGAACAGGGTGAAGATGGGCTGGCTTGGGGTCCAATAGAATGGGAAGAGGCTCAACGCAGGGTGCACACAGCATTCCTGGGACAAAGGCATGAGAGGAATTCAGTTTCACGTTTCAATGATGAGCCAAAGTACAGAGGATTTGAATGTCAGACTAAGAGATTTGGATTTTATAGGGTGTGGGAAAACTCTGAAAGGTTTTGGTCAGGGAAGTGAAGAGATATGTTTTGTGCTTTAGGCTAATCTCTCTCTCAGAGTAAGGTTGGATGGATAGAAGATGAGAGGGCTGGAGACTGGCAAGTTAATCAGACTATTATACCAGGACTGAGAACAGTAAGCCTTAATCTAGGCCAGTAGAAGAGGAAACTAAGAGGTGATAAAATTCCATAGGGGAAAATGAATGGGACATTAGAATCTCTTCTCATTTCTTCTAATTTTGTATTAATTGTTGCTTATTCAGGATGGGTGGGCATCTATATGGCACTGAAGATGAAGCATGGCATGGAGATGCATAGTCATTGATATATTATTCTCAGGATTCTCAGCTTTCAAGGTTGATGTGTCCATTTACTTATAACCTCCCTTGTTAAATAATTCATAATGCTTTGCCTGTCCTAGACCTCACCACTTTGTTTTTAAGTATTCAATAACAAAATCCAATTATAGATATCTTGCATTTGAAGTCATTGAAAGGATATGGGAAAGCCAAGCTTTGAAAGCAAATTCTAAAGAGAGGAAATTTCCAACTGGCTATAGCAAACACATCCCAGGAAGGAAACTTGCAAATATGTATATTTGAGTGTCATGGATATGTCTTGGAATACTGAGAAGTACCTGATTTCTATCCCTTATTGGGATGAGTAAAATATAATATTTCTCTTCCAATACTGAATATAGTACATGCATCTACTGTAGATGATGGATCTGCTGTCCCTCATCACAAGAGTTGGGGTGCTCAACACTCTGACTACCACTTTTGCCTTTGGGGAAATGATCAGATGCTTGGACCCTGGAACAAGGTCTTGCCCTCTCTGCCAGGTTGATGTGCTCTAGTATATGTACTCAGGCCTGCATGGCGATTAATATGGGAAAATGGGGCTATAGGGAACCAGGTGCAAAAAAGTAGTCAATTTACTCCAGTAATTTTTTTACGTATTTATTCAATCAAAATATATGTACGCCATCCAGAGCTGAGGGGTCAGTGCTGACATGTACACATAAGGAACTGGTGGACATTGAAATTGGGTCTGAAAAGAACTGTTGGTCCAGAAAGAAACTCACTACAGACTGATTCATTTGCCTGTCAGCATAACTATTATTGCTCCTCTCACATTCAGTTCTTATAAGTATATATCTAGTGACATATGATCTCGCTCATCTAGGGGAAATGATGAACAACATAGACTGAGGAACAAGAACAGAACCAGAAACAAGGAGGCATCGATCGGACTATCGGGCCTCAGAAGGAGGATAGGGGAGGTTGGGAGGAGGGGGGAGAGATCAACCAAAGGACTTGTGTGCATGCATATGAGCCTATCCAACGGTTAAGTTCAACAGGGGGTGGGGGCATCCGTGGGGAGGGGTGTGGGATGGGAATGGGGGGATGAGGACAAATATACTTTAATCAATAAAGAAATTTAAAAAAAAAGAAACAACAACGATGAGAATCATTGATTGGCTGCGTCCTGCATGCCCCCTACTGGGGATCAAGCCCCCAACCTGGGCATGTGCCCTCTCTGAGAATCAAACCATGACCTCCTGGTTCCTGGGTTGATGCTCAATTACTAAGCCATGCTGGCTGGGCTGATAGTGATTCTTAAAAAGTTCTATGAAGGTTCTGTAATGATAGAGCAAAATAAATACTTAAGCATCCTTTAAAAAAAAAATATATATATATATATATATATATATATCAAAATATATGTACGGAGAACCTTCTATGTAGAGAGAGATGGTGTTGGTACAACATTGTGCATGCACTAACTACCACTGAATGTGCTCTTTATTTTATTTTATTTATTTATATTTATTTATTTATTTTTTATAATATATTTTCATTGATTTCAGAGAGGAAGGAAGAGGAGGAGAGAGATAGAAACATCTACAATGAGAGAGAATCATTGATCTGCTGCCTCCTGCATGCCCCACACTGGGGATCAAGCTTGAAACCCAGGCATGTGCCCTGACCAGGAATCAAACCATGGCCCCCTGGTTCATAGGTCGATGCTCAACCACTGAGCCACACCGGCAGAGCTTAATTCTGCTCTGTAAATTGTTGTTTGCTATGTGAATTTCATCTCAATCAAAACACACACACACACACACACACACAACTTATATGCATATATGCAAAGCCCATGGACACAGACAACAGTGAAGTGAAGGCCTGAGTTGGGGTGGGAGCTGAGTGGAGGTGGGCAAAGGGGAGAAATGGAAGACATCTGTAATACTTTCAACAATGAAAGTATATTTTTTTAAAAGAACCTTCTATATAGAAAGAGATGGTGTTGGCACAACATTGTAAATGCACTCACTACCACTGAATTGTGCTCAGTAATGGTTAATTGTTTGTTATGTGAATTTTGTTTCAATCAAAATACACACACACACACACACTGAAGATGGTACAGACAAGGGCAGGGACTTAGGTTTGAGGCACAGGGTTAGGTGCTGAGTATAGAGAGGTGGGAGAAACAGACACATGTTCTGTCTTTGTGAATCTCTGGCCTAGTAAGGAATCAGACATAGAGATTATATATATAAATGAACAAGGTAAGTGTGATAGAGATAACAGGGTGCAGGGAACTTACTTAGAAAGGTGTCCAGGGAAGGTCTGACAATTAGGTGATGGAGATGGAAAATGAGAAGGAGCCCGTTATGTGAACAGCCAAGAGACAAAAGAAGCCAGCCTAGGCAACAGCACTGAAGGGAGTGTGGGTCAAGAGAAGCCTGCTGATCATGAACAGGAAGAGAGATGGCTGTGGCCATAAGATGAGAATTGTAGGTGGGTAGGAGGGATGGTTGGGAAGGGATGAGGGAGTGAGGCGTTTCTGTATAAGGAAAGGCATAGAATGCCTGTAGGTGGTCAGAAGCAGAGGGGATGGGTAACGTGGGGCCCTTATTTATCTTACTTTCAGCCAGTTCTAGAAAGGATTTAGATGGCTTATTTACAACACATTAGAAGGTTAAAAAATAAATAATTAAAGAAATTGAGGGGAAAGGAAAATCCAATAAGATTCAGCTGAAAAAAAAAGTTCTGGCCATAGGTGGGCCACAGGGTTGGTTCTGAGCTTTGTAGCTCTCAATGCAAAAAGGGAAATAGAATCAAGTAGCTTGAAATGCTGAGCAGCTGATCAGAGGTAGGATGTGTGAATGGAGCAGAAAGGAAGAGGATGGAGAGGCCTTCACCCTGCCATGAAGTGGAGAGTAGAAAGTTAAAATAAAAATACTACCTGGAACTGTAGAAATGGTTTCCTCATAGGTTCCCAAACTTATCTGCAAACAGTATGGAATAAAGGTTGTTAATTTCCCTAAAAATTTAAAACTGACTATAGAATGTCTATGGCTCTTTTTACTGACGTCTAACAGGACACTTCTATGTAAGATGACAACCTAGGAAGCAGGGTGAATATTGAAGCAGCCATCCCCACGTGGTGATCAAAGAACGGTCCTCTGTGTGGGAAACTTCTGTTTCTGGATAAAGTCTTTGACAGTCCACATCCGGAGCAGCACAGGAGAAAGGAGCCACCTGCCACGTTAGGTCAGCCGAGTCCTGCCCAGACCTCTCTGTAGCTGGCGGATGTGGTGGACATGTCACCTAATTTCCTCTATGGTGAGTGTGTGTGTGTGTGTGTGTGTGTGTGTGTGTGTGTGTGTGTAAAGGGCTCTGTGTAATGGAGTCCAGGGGCTTTAAGTGATTGAACAGCCCCAAGCCTCTCTCTCTGGGTGCCCACAGACAACCACAGCTCATCAAGGTGTGACCTGACCACACCATGTCCTGCTCTCATTTCTGAGAATGTGGCCGAGGCATTCTTAACATAAAGGTATTTTACCAAGTTCCCATACCGTTACTAAAACTCTAGCATCACCCTCTTTGTGCTCACCAGTGGAAAAAAACTGTAAGGGGAAAAACTGTAAGAAAGAGCCAACACTGAGCCTTTCTACGAATTAAACAGGTCTTGTCTTGGCTCAGCCACAGCTTCTAAATTCCCCTCCATTGGATTCTGTCACCAGGGGGTTTTGCCCATCACTGCCCTCCTTTCCTGTCACTG
Organism: Eptesicus fuscus; assembly: GCF_027574615.1. NCBI lineage: Eukaryota > Metazoa > Chordata > Mammalia > Chiroptera > Vespertilionidae > Eptesicus > Eptesicus fuscus. The sequence goes on from NC_072475.1 coordinate 32,849,503, forward strand.
TTGTTAATTGGGCAACTACCAGAAACTCCCTCCCCCTGTACTCCCATCCCAAGTCAGAAGCTCGCTGCTTCTGCATCTGCCTCAAGCCCTGACTCCAGGTGATCAGGGGACTGTCTGTAGTCCAATGGGCACTAAGACAGGCGGGGAAAGCGAGAGGTGGCCTCAGCAATATTCTCTCTCTCTCTCTCTCTCTCTCTCTCTCTCTCTCTCTCTCTCTCTCTCTCTCCCTGTCATTCTGGAACAGAAGGGAAGGAAGAAGGAGGATCAGCAGGAAGGAGAGAGGGTAATTCCCACAGTATGGGAGGCAAAGTACAATAATAATTACAGTATGGTCAGATGGCCTGGATTCAAACCTGTCAATTGTTAGCTCTGGGAAATTTTTCTCAAGTCACACAACTGATGTAAACTTTAACTCCATCAATTTTTTTTTAAAAAAAAAAAGAGGAAAAGGATAATGATTTCTTCCTCATAGAGCTGTTGTGAGAATTAAAGGAGATGATATATGTAATGGGTATAGGATGTTCACTGGAAATAGTCTGTTTAATTAATGGTCCCTGGAAAAAATGGGACATCCTTTTCCCCTGCACTCTTACCCACCCCTCTGTGACCCTCCCAGCTTCCTCTAGTCTAGCTGCAGGGCAGGGCATGAGCATGGGAGGGAGAGCAAGAGTAGCAGGAAACCCATCCCCACTTCTCTTATCTCCCCACTTCCAGCACCAGCGTCCAGCCCCCCTTCTCGATCCCCAAACCTGTTAGTTTACCACCTCCTTACCCCCAGGGTCTGTGGAGTCCCATTCCTAGATTCCTCAGTACCCTTCCCCAACTCTGGGCCTTTCCTGGTCCTTGTCACTTGGGGTGCTGAAGTCACAGCTGCTCATGCATGCAGTGGGTGCCCTGCCCAGGCCACACCTCCAGGGCAGCCACTCAGTACAGGTGTTTGCAGGACTCCCAGGTGGACATCTAATAATTTCATTTCTCATAGAAATAGCATCATAAGCCCTAGCCAGTTTGGCTCAGTAGATAGAATGTCAGCCCTCAGCCTGAAGTGTCCTGGGTTCAATCCCGGTGGAGGGCACCTACCTGGGTTGCAGACTCAATCCCCAGCCCTGGTTGGGGGATGTGCAGTAGGCAAGCAATTGATGTCTCTCTCTCACATCAAAGTTTCTCTGTCTCCCCCTCCCTTCCACTCTCTAAAAATCAATGGAAAAATATCCTCAGGTGAGGATTAACAAAAAAAAAAAAAAAAAAAAAATAGCATTGTGGGTGATGCCTGGCTCTATGGGGACGACGGTTGAGGTTTATAAATCAGATCCCTAACTGCCAACAAAACACTGGCTCTATGAGAAGCCAGGCTGAGCACCACATCCTGGACTCACAATCATGCTAGAAAAACACTTCCTCCTTCTGTGCTGGGAATGTCCCCAGGATTTTTTAAACAATCTTGGTGCTTACTTCTTTTCAGAGTATTTCCATATCTGTGTCCTCCTCTGACTTTTCTGAAGAATTTGAAAGTAATATTACCAAATGCTTTCTTGCCAAGAAGGAAGAGCCTGGGAGAGGAAACCTAACTTGACATGTCACTTGGCTGAAACTACAATTATGTAACAATTATGAAATAACCTGTTACCTACATAATGGTTCTGCTAGAGATCCTGTTTTAGCAACTTGCATGGACAGAAAATACTATAATTTGTCATTTGCTAACTGCAAATTGAGATATCAACTTCAATTTCTCTTTCCTCTTTGAGATCAACATGTGGGAAGAATATAAAACACCATTAATTGCCTCTTTCATATTCTGAATAAAAAGCCACACACACTTTCATTGTTGTCCGACTTTGAGCACATTGCTCTGCCTGTGCCTCCATTTCCACAATGTAAGATACAAAGATTAGACTGGATGGGGAGACTGTCTAGAGTAGAGGCATGAACTACAGACCGGAAGTTGACTAACGGCCCACTGTTTGGTTCTGTTTGCCTTTCTGCAGTTCTATGAATTTAGGGAAAATCACGTAAGCACTCTGGGCCTCAGATTCCCCTTTTGCAAAACAAACAGTCTAGACGTGACGATCTTAAATATCCCCTCTCCTCCGACCTTCTATGAAAAGCTGGTGAAATCACCCGAGAGTCCACCTACCTTTCTAACAAACTGTCGTAGCTGCCACTTTACTTGCCAGCAGGGATTGTTCATATTCTCATCACTGAAGTCCCAAGAGGTGTCATCTTCCTTTAAGAAGCAAGCAATGCTCGTTTTGAAGTACTTGTCCTGCATCTAGGACGAGATGGAATATGACACAATATTATGCGCAAGTGCTGTTTGCTCATTTGTTCACTTAGAGGTTAAAACTACAGACACTGATGAGAGATTCGGAGAATTCTTGGCACCTTGGATACGCTCATGGCTTGGAATTAAAGTAGGCCCGCCGTCTTTTGTCCTTTGAATAAAAGTAAGCTGTTGGATACGGTGGAAACATCACAGGTGTGGGCCAGGCATCCTGAGTCACAATGTCCTTGACTGGCCCTGCCGTCAATTAGTTGTGTGTCCCTCAACAAATGTCTGCTGCTCTCCTGTGTCTGTTCTTCCTCTGAGATCTGAGCTGGTTCACTGTGGTGACCTTGAGGTGCTGTGCAGTTCTGACACAGTGTGGATCCCATTCTAAAGGTGGCAACCCACCTAGGATACAAAGTGGGCAGTAGAATGTGTTTAAATGTAAGGGTGCTAAATAACAAAGTAGCCAAACCGCTCGGGGGGGGGGGGGGGGTCCAACTCATGTTCTGTTTCTTGATCTGTTTCTTGGCTGGCTGAGCAGACTCTGACTATTGTGATTTCTACTCTCCTTGGATGATCAAGTGTAACCCCATCGCCACTAAAAAACTGAATGCTGCCTCATTAAATATCCACGCTTGCTAGGCATTTATTTACCTGCAGAGATTTGAAGGTTCACTACCTCCTCCTGATTGAGAATAACTACTTAGCGTGCCAGATCATTGTTATCAACAAAGTCCTTGCTTGATGTTAATTAAACACAGACGCCCTTACACGCTCACACAGAAGCATGCACATAGTCACGAATCCCTAACCATGCAGAGCCCTTGAGGCTGATACTGACCTTACAAAAACAGGAAACTCACACAAGGTTGCAGAGTTTTGTTGTGTTTCTTTTTGTTGTTGTTGGGGTTTTGTTTTGTTTTGTTGTTTTGTGTGTGTGTGTGTCTCATTGCCTGGCTTTATTTTTAACTATTGAGGTTAAAAGTAAGTCATTTTGCAGTACAATGGCCTTTTTGTTTTTTTCCTGCTACTTGAACTTAGGAAGATTCCAAAGCATGAAGGAAGGGAAACCCTTAAGGATAACCCTCTTATTCCAAACCAAAATGACTTAACTGTCTGTGAGAGGTTCCAGCCAGAGTCATGCAGTCCTGTACTCAGCCAAGTACTCTGTGAACATTTGACCAAGTTCCCTCAAGTGCAAAAACATAAACCTGAGTTAATTCACTCCTCCACACACTCTGGCATTGGGCATTCATTTGCTTTTAAATGTTTATTTTCTTTCTCCCTTCATTTAATTACAAGAGGAAAACATTCTTCTGGTCAATGTCGTGGAGGTGACCACCGGGGCCCCCTGAGCTGACAATGGAATTAGATGCTTCTTTGCCCCTGCTCACCCCGTACTTTCCTATTGTAGACGTCTACACTGAGTGGCCAGATCATTATGATCTCTGAACGCATAATAACCTGGCCACTCAGTATATATTAGAGGCCTGGTGCATGAATTTGTGCATGGGTGGGGTCCAGCCAGCCTGGCCAGGGGGAGGGGACATGGGCAGTTGGCCGGCCTGCCTGCTGGTAAAACTCCTGGTCGAGGGGACAATTCGCATATTAGCCTTTTATCATATAGGATATATACAGAGTGGCCAGATTATTATGCATCCAGAGATCATAATAATCTGGCCACTCAATGTATTTGCATCTGCAATTTCAGTGGAAGCTGAAAAGCCTTTCCAAAGAAGAAACTCAATCGCATGTGGTTTAGAAATATAAGAACTTGGCTAGGCACTGCCCTGATGAAACTAAAAACAAAACAAACAACAACAAAAAGCAGGCTCACAAACTTCTATTGACTTCTTGGGATAAAAGATGTATGTGACACAGAAGGGAGAGAGCAATTTCAACTCTTGCTTCCCAGCAGTTGGAAGCTGCAGAGCATGGGGCAGGGGCAGGGAAAGGCTGAGCTGAGAGCTGCTGAGGAGCAGGAAATGTTATCTCTAAAAGGAAATGGAGTTGGAGATGGGTGGATACCGAGCCGGGGCCAGAAGCAGAGTTCACTGCTGACTAGTGCCTCTGGACAGCCTCTGGAAATTTTTCAGAAAAACTTTGTTTGGGAGGGAGAACCTGGAAAATTGAGGAAGGTCCTAGGTATCCATGGCAGGGAGGTTGACAAGCGAATGCGGTGCTATTGTTACCTCAAATTCAATGAGGCCTAGGGACATTGAGGACACACAGGCAACCTAGAAAATATAGAGAAGTAAGGAACACTTTTCTAAAAGCAAAGCAGAACAAAACAAAAGCCCCACCCAAACCACTGAACCCTATCTCCTAGTTAAATTTTTCAAAATCTCTCTTTTGTTTACAGGGTTGAGATCAGACTGTGTAGGGGCAGTTTTGTGTATGGTTGTTTTCTCTTAAGACTCTGTAAAAATGTCATGTTCTTTAAGTCTGTGTGAAAGTGGTTGTATAGATAGCATAGATGTTTTTATGACATTCACTGTAGAAAATTTACAAAATGTAAAAAAATAAAAAGGGAAAAAGGACCCTACCACAATCCTACCATCCAGAGGTCACAATGGCCAACATTTTGGTGTTTTTCCTTCTAGTTATTTTTATGCATAAATAATAGAGTTCTGAGACCAGAAACCCAGAAGGAAAACCCCTACCACCCACCCCATCCCCACGTGTTTCTACAGACCTTGTTCAATGCTGCTAACTGGGCTCATGGGAAAATGAATAATGACACCTCCTTTCCACCTCATGATATTCAGATCTACATCTCAGGCTTGGGCTTTCCTCTTGCTAATCATGTGTGCAGTAGGAGCCTGCTCTTCTGTTCCAGAAGCCCTTGGTTCTGTGAAATGGGTTTGCCTGACTGCTGTTGGTGGCATTGTCTAGGCATGGACCAACCAGTATCCGTGGCAGGGCTTGAGTCAGCATGGTAGACTCCTTTGCTGGCTGGCTCAGAGATTCTGAGGTGGCAGTACTGACCCTCTCTGCTGCCCAGACATTAGTCTCTGACAATCATTTTCTGTAACCCATCCTGGTCTCTAGCCTCATCTATAAAATGTGGGTGTTTAAATTTCCTTCCAACTCACAGGTTTTTTATAATATACTAGCTTTCCCGTTGCAGGAAAAATCCTGCAATAGGATTTCCTGCTGCACTCTACCCCGCCTCCGTTCCTCCCTTGTCCCCCGCCCCGCCTTCTCCTCCAGCCCGCCCGCGTTTCCCTTCGCCCCCCGGCCCCGCCTCTGCTCTGCCCTTCTCCTCCCCCCTGGCTTGCTTGCTTCTTCGAAGCTTTACTCCCTTTTGCAGCTCTTGGCTTCTTTGGATGCTGTCTTGATATGCAAATTAGCCTCCATCTTTGTTGGGGTAATTTGCATACTCGTCCTGATTGGTTGGTGGGCGTGGCTTGATTTGGTGGGCGTGGCTTAGGTGTAGCAAAGGTGTGGTCAATTTGCATATTTGTCTATTATTAGATTAGACTAGAGGCCCGGTGCACGAAATTCGTGCACTGGGGGAGGGTGTCCCTCAGCCCAACCTGCACAGTCTCCAATCTGGGACCCCTCAGGGGATGTCTGACTGCCTCTTTAGGCCTGACAGGGATCAGTGCCTAAAGAGGCAGTCAGACATCCCTTTCACAATCCAGGACTACTGGCTCCCAACTGCTTGCCTGCCTGCCTGATTGCCCCTAACCACTTCTGCCTGCCAGCCTGATCACCCCCTAACCCAGTGATGGGCAACCTTTTGAGCTTGGTGTGTCAAACTTCACCAAAAAACTGAGCATAACTCGGGTAGTGTGTCACTTTGAGGAAAAAACTAACTCCAAGACTCTAGTCGCAAATGTTTCATCCTCAGGAGCAGCAAATGTTTCATCCTTGGCATGCGGCCGCGTGTCATTAGAAATGGCTACGCGTGTCAGTGCTGACACGCGTGTCATAGGTTCGCCATCACTGCCCTAACCACTCCCCTGCCAGCCTGATCGACGCCTAACTGCTCCCCTGCCAGCCAGATCATCTCCAACTGTTCTCCCCTGACAGCCCGGTCACCCCCAAATGCCCTCCCCTGCATATTCCCTCTTTATTAGATAGGGTTTTTTCTTTAACATATTGGACAGCTCTAACTGGTTTGGCTCAGTGGATGGAGTGTTGGCCTGCAGACTCAAGGGTCCCGGGTTCGATTCTGGTCAAGGGCATGTACCTTGGTTGGGGGCACATACTGCAGGAGGCAGCTGATCGATGTTTCTCTCTCATAGATGTTTCTAGCCTCTATCCTTTCCCTTCCTCTCTGTAAAAAATCAATAAAATTTATTTAAAAAAAAAACATATTGAACAGTGTACCTGCTGTGGTCTTGACAAAACAGTAAAAATGTAAACCCAAACTAAAAGAGTCATAAAATAAACTCCTTAAACAGGAATTTCATGAGACTTGGAAAGATGATATCCTGTGGTTGTTTCTTCCTTTTTTTCTTCTCTTTCTTTTTCTTGATGTTTCATCTTTTGTCCTTTCTTACTTTTCTCCTTCTATTCCTTTTCTATCCTCTCTTTCTCTAAACTTTTCCTTTGGTAGAATCATCAGTACTTGACTCGCTCCCTGGGGGCGCAGGTGCCTCCCAGCCAGACACCTAGGGCTGCCACTGGGAGGGGTTGGTGGCATGGGGGCACCTCCCATCCAGACACCCCGGGCTGCCTCCAGGAGGGGATGGCAGTGTGGGGTCCTGGGTGCCTCCTATCCAGACACCCCGTGCTGCCTCTGGGAGGGGATGGCAGTGTGGGGTCATGGGCACCTCCCAGCCGGACACCCTGTGCTGCCTCTGGGAGGGGTTGGCGGTGTGGGGTCGCAGACGCCTCCCATCCAGACTCCCAGGGCTGCCTCTGGGAGGGGATGGAGGCATGGGGTCGCGGGCGCCTCCCAGCCAGACACCCCGTGCTGCCTCTGGGAGGGGATGGCGGTGTGGGGTCGCGGGCGCCTCCCATCCAGACACCCGGGGCTGCCTCTGGGAGGGGATGGCGGTGTGGGGTCGTGGACGCCTCCCAGATGGACACTCGGGGCTGCCTCTGGGAGGGGATGGCAGCGTCGGGGCATGGACGCCTCCCATCCAGACACCCCGGGCTGCCTCTGGGAGGGGATGGCAGTGTGGGGTCACTTGCGCCTCCCAGCCAGACACCCCGGGCTGCCTCTGGGAGGGGATGGCGGCGTGGGGGACAGACGCCTCCCAGCCTGACACCGGGGGCTGCTTCTGGGAGGAGATGGTAGCATGGGGTCCCCGGCACCTCTCAGCCGGACACACGGGCTGCCCAGCTCTCAGCGGCAGCCCTCCCTGGGACTGGGGGACTCCGGCAGGGCTGAGCGTACTGGTCGCCACCATCTTGTGGCTATGGGGGCCGCCATTTTGTCGCCGAGGTACGGTTAATTTGCATATTACTCTATTATTAGATAGGACAATTAGTCAAAAAATATATAAGAAGCTAAGAAGTTGCCGAAACCGGTTTGGCTCAATGGATAGAGAGTCGGCCTGCAGACTCAAGGGTCCCAGGTTCGATTCTGGTCAAGGGCATGTACCTTGGTTGCGGGCACATCCCCAGTAGGGGGTGTGCAAGAGGCAGCTGATCGATGTTTCTCTCTCATCGATGTTTCTAACTCTCTATCCCTCTCTCTTCCTCTCTGTAAAAATCAATAAAATATTAAAAAAAAAAGAAGCTAAGAAGTTGAGTTGGTTTATTTTTATCAATTTTGAATTTATAGTTCCAAATGTTTTATATAGTTGAGAAATACACTGTTTGTTTTTTCTCTCTGTCAAATGCACCTGGATTTGTACCTGAACCATCCACAGGCATAGAATGGCAGTTTTATTTTCAATTATTTTTGGATGAGCAGTAAAATGTGAGCTCAGCTGATAACCACTGTATTACAGACTTTCCCCATTACATGCCTGTGGCCAAGGAATAGGCAGAATGCTAGTCCTTTAAAGTCTCACTATTATCAACACACAAATGCAACAGATCTAAAACCAAAATACCTCTCAGGCAGAGAAAGGAAACATTCACTGTCAAGTTTTCAAAGAGGAGCAAGTAGAGAGGCAAAGGAGAGGCAGTTAACATTAGGGTGCTGACAGCTGCTGTGAATCCATAGGCATTGTACTGACCTGCTGCATCTCACTGGTGAAATACATGTAAGCCATGGCCACGCAGACACACTGCAGGAACACGGTGAAGGTCAGGATCAGCCAGCACCTCAGCCCGGGACTGGACTTCTCTGGGGGCATTATTGCAGTCATGGTCGGTCAGGAGCAAACCACAAGGCAGCCAACTTACTCAGGGTTGCCCTGCAAATAGACAAAATGAGACCTGGGTGGAGCTCTTCGGTACATTGGCGGGTGAAAAGAAAACGAAACTAAAACTTGCTGGGGCAGTGAGAGGAAACAACTTGCTCGGCAGCCAGGGGATATGCTTTAAACTAAATATACTGTGGACGAGAGGGGCCACATGCTAATCTGACAAGCTCAGGGGAGGCCTGCATGGCAGTCTTGCAAACTCAAGAGACCTAAAATAACCACAAAAGATGGTCTGAAAATTAAATATTTAACTACAAACAGGTTATAGTGGGTAGTCATGTCCCAGGCCAGTATTTTCCCTGACAAAGATCAACTTAGATCTTTACTAAACCCATTTGTCTTTTTGCCTCTAAGATAACATATCTGCTAAATGTATGGGTAACTTGTAAGTTCCCTTTTCTCAGGACCCCTCAAGGCACAACAAATGGCACCAGGATGGTTCCCTCATTGTTATTATTATCAAGTTAATTGTCAACTGTTAATTATGTAAAACTATCCTCTATTCATCTCTGTAAAAGAAGCCTATGTCCATCATTTCACTTTTTACCCTATCCCAGAGTTTTCCCCACTTTGCTTTATCCCACCTCCTTAATCTATCACCAATGGATTTCATGTAACCCACCTACGTCCCTTCCTTTGATTGCAATGTATAAATACTAGATGTAACCCGCCATTCTCCGGAGCATTATCTCGGCATATGTTGATAGTTTGGCTCAAATAAACTCACAAAAATTCTTTACAGTTTTCAATGGTTTTTGATAGATCCTCCCTTCCCCCAATTGATGAATGGAGTATGACGTAAACTGCACCTGCAGCCCAAACATTCCTGAACACCTAACCAGGCACCTTATATGGACTGTACATTGAACCACCAATCAGCACCTGCCAAATACCCTAAGCCCTCGATTCCTAAGTCCTTAAGTGCCTAACCATGTGCCTTATATGAAACCACCAATCAGCGCGTGCTGAGTACCCTAAGCCCCATCCCTTCCCTTTCCTCCCCTCAAAAGGCGTGTTCACCCCTGCACGTGTGCTCTCTTCCTTTGGAAGAAGCAGCCCGGCAGGGGTCCTTCTCCTCTAATAAAGCCTGTGCCCTGGTCTCCGGCCTTCTGTCTCATCTTTCAGTTTTTTGCGTTAACAATACGTTTAAAGTCTTTTTCAAGTGTGTTTACGTCCTGGGTACATGCTTTGGCTTAGAATTAGAGCTTCTTTTTTGAAAATTTATTTTTATTGATTTCAGAGAGGAGGAGAGAGGGGGAGAGATAGAAACATCAATGATGAGAGAGAATCATTGATTGGCTGCCTCCTGCATGCCCCCTACTAGGGATCAAGCCCACAATCGGGGCATGTGCCCTGGACCAGAATCGAACCTGGGACCGTTCAGTCTGCAGGCCAACGCTCTATCCACTGAGCCAAACGGGCTAGGGCAATATTAAACCATTTTGATTCCTGAGTCCTACCTCCGAGATTCTGATGTAATTGGTCTGGGCCTGACAGGTTTTTAATCTCCCCAGATGATTCCAAACTTGAGAACAACTGACCTCTAAAAGGTTTTAGATGCTAAGACTCTCACCTTATGTGAAAGGTCCATTGAAGGCAGAAGTGACTGAATTTCATTGGCCGGATTCTATTATCCTTTCAGTTGGCAACCAGAATCCTTTTCATTCACTTAGAACTGATAGATCCTCCCTTCCCCCAACTGGTGGGCGGAGTATGATGTAACCTGTGGCCTGGACATACCTGAGCACCTAACCAGGTACTTTATATGGACTATACATTGAACCACCAATAACCCCCTAATCCTGATCACAGCACTAATCCTGATAGCACTAATCCCTGAAGCAGTGGAACCCCACTGGCACCCGCCTTGTCAGCTGATTTCTCAATAGAAACACTTCAGACCGAAAGAGAGTGGCATGAAGTATACCAAGTAATAAAACGCAAGGGACTGAATCCAAGACTACTCTACCCAGCCAGGCTAGCATTCAAAATTGAAGGTGAAATGAAGAGCTCCGCAGACAAATAAAGGCTAATAGAGTTTATTACCACCAATCAGCACTGCTAGAAATGCTAAAGCAGGCGTCCTCAAACTACGGCCCGAGGGCCACATGCGGGTGTTTTTGCCGTTTTGTTTTTTTACTTCAAAATAAGATATGTGCAGTGTGCGTAGGAATTTGTTCATAGTTTTTTTTTTAAACTATAGTCCGGCCCTCCAACGGTCTGAGAGACAGCGAACTGGCCCCCTGTTTAAAAAGTTTGAGGACCCCTGTGCTAAAGGGTCTGTTGTAAGAAGACAAAATAGAGAGATAGAGAGGAACACAGTCATAAAGAATGAAAATGGCAATAAATAAATACCTATCCTATCTAATAATAGACAAATATGCAAATTGACCATACCTCTGACACACCCACAAGCCACGCCCACAAGCCAATCAGAGTGAGTATGCAAATTAACCCAAACCAAGATGGCTACAGCCACAGAGAGCAAGGTTTCCTAGGTAACAGAGGAAGCCAAGCTTTCCGCCTGCCCTTGCCAGGCCTAAGCCTCCACTCAAGCTACAAAGTTTCAATTATAGAAGGTAAACAAATTCAAACAGAAATGGCGACAGAATGGAGCTTGAGAGAGCAGGCCAGGGTTGCCACTGGCAACAGGGGAAGCAAAGCTTTCCACACACCCTGGCCGGGCCCACCTGCTTAAGGCAACAAAGTTTCAATTATAACCCCAACACAAATGGCTGCCAGCCTCGGAGGGAGCCCCAGGCTTGGCTCTGCTCCAGGATACAAAGTTTCAATTGTAGAAGGAAAATAAATTCCAGATACCTTCGCTTGGGTTGCCAGGGGCCGTGGCCAGCCTGCAAACCACCACAGGCCCCTCGCTCAGGCCGAACCCCCACCTGATCCGGGACGCCCTTTAGGGCAAACCAGCTGGCCCCCACCCCTGTACCAGGCCTCTATCCTATATAATAAAAGAGTAATATGCAGATTGATCATCACTGCACCACACAATATAGCTGCCCCCATGTGTCAAAGATCCTGTCCCCATGTGGACACAAGATGGCCACCACAAGATGGCCAGCAGGACAGGGCAGTTGGGAGGCACCCGGCCTGCAAAGGAGGGCAGTTGAGAGGGACCAGGCCTGCAAGGGAGGGCAGTTGGAGGTGATCAACCCTGCAGGAGAGGGCAGTTAGGGGTGACCAGGCCGGCAGAGGAGGGAAGTTGGGGGCAAACAGGCTGGCAGCAGAGTGGTTAGGGGGTGATCAGGCTGGCAAGCAGAAGCAGTTAGGGGCAATCAGGAAGGCAGGCAGGCAAGCAGTTGGGAGCCAGCAGTCCTGGTTTATGAGAGGGATGTCTGACTGCCCATTTAAGGATCTGACTGCCCACGGGATTGTGCCTAAACGGGCAGTCAGACATCCCTTGAGGGGTCCCATATTGGAGAGGGTACAGCCTGGGCTGAGGGACAACCCCCCTCAGTGCACGAATTTCGTGCACCGGGCCTCTAGTTAATAATAACCTTAAATGTAAATGCTTCAATCAAAGACATAAGGTAGCTAAATGGATAAGAAAACATGACCTCAACATACAGAAGGCCAAGAGACATATGAAAACATGCTCAAAGTCACTAATCATCTGAGAGATGCAAATCAAAACCACAATGAGGTACCACCTCACAGCTGTCAGAATGGCTTCCATCAACAAATCAACAAAAGACAGGTGCTGATAAGGATGTGGAAAAAAGGGAACCCTAGTACACTGCTGGTGGGAATGTAAACTGGTGCAGCCATTATAGAAAACAGTATGGATTTTTTCAAAAAACGTAAATATGGAACTGCCATTTGACTCAATAATCCCACTTCCAGGAATATATTCTAAGAAACCCAAAACATCAATCAGAAAAATATATGCACTCCTATGTTCATAGAAGCACAATATACAATACCTCAGATCTGGAAACAGCCCAAATGCCCATCAGTAGATGAGTGGATAAAAAAAGCTATGGTACATTTACACCATGGAATACTCTGGAGCTGTAGAAAAGAAGGATCTAGCTCTTTGAGACAGCATGGAGGGACCTGGAGAGTATTATGCTGAGCAAAATAAGCTAGTCAGAGAAAGACAAGTATCACACGATCTCACTCATATGTGGAATCTAATGAACAAAATAAACTGATGAACAAAATAGACCCAGAGACATAGAAACATGGAACAGACTGACGAATCTCAGAGGGAAGGCATGGGTTGGGGGTGGGGTGGAGAGATTAACTGGGGAGACTTTTATGCATATATGCATAACCCATGGACACAGACAATAGTGTGGTGAAGGCCTGGGGGGTGGAGGAAGGGGGCAAGTGCGGGGTAGAGGGGCTCAATAAGAAAAAGGGGGAACATCTATAATACTTTCAACAATAAAGTTAAAATTAAATATAAATAAATAAAATGTAAGCTCCTTTTGGACACAGGTGAATTGTACAGAAGAAAATAGAAAGATTATACATTCAATTTTATACGGAGATGACATCAAACATTCCACCAGAGGCCCTTTGTGAATGTGAAGTCCAAGGCAAACAGCTCTCCGGACCCTCGGAGTCCTCACATAGGTCTAGGAAGGAGGAATCCCGTCTCCCTGTGCTAGGAAGACCTTGCCAAGCCCTGAAGTTCATGTGAATAAGATTACAGCCCTCCACTGCTTAAAACTCATAAAAACCTTCTCTTTGCAAACAAAATCTCAGTCCTTTACTATGGTCTATAAAGCCTTACCTGCCTACCTGGGAATTTCTTTAAACAGGGATTGGGATGCCTTTTTTTCTGCCAAGGTCCATTTGGATGTTTAGAACATCATTCCAGGGCCATACAAAATTATCAACTTAAAAACTTGCCTATTAATTAGCTCTGTTTGGTCAAACATTTAATTAACTCACTCCTCATGCCTTGGCAGGGCCAGATCAAATGATTTCGCGGGCCTTATACAGCCCGCGTGCAGGACACCCTCTACCCCTGCTTTAAAAGGTCCAATTTTCCCAACACTTAATTTTGCAAAAGGGTTGTTTCCATTTACCTTTAATTAGAGAGGGAAAAGAAGAAGCTGTTGCTACTGCTAGTGTCCTGTGAAGATCTGTAAAGAATTTTTAAAATTTTTCTTACATAGGATTTTATTATAAGAGCTGTGGTTTCCCTTATAAATAGGGGACAGACACCTTGCATTTCTTCAGCAGACTCACCTGGTGGCAGTTTGGCACCTTCATTCCGGGTCCCCAGTTGTCCTGATAACTATTGGATTTCTAGCCTAAATCAGTATTCCTTTGAGTAGCGAAGTGTGGATGGATGAGCAGAGGTGTCTAAACACATATCAAATCTAGTGTGTGTTAAGGATGAAGAGGAATAAATAATTTGAGGAATACAGAAAATTTTATGCCTCATTGTAATGTGGGTGAAATAGCAAAGGGCGTCAATAGATGTTCATTCTATTGTTGTATTAATGTATATTTATGATTTATTGATGTTTATTTGCTTTTCTGCCATTTTCTAGGGGTACAAACTTGACCAAAACATTCGCATTTTGTTACTTCAGTTTTCTTATTAACCAAGCAATAGGACTTACTAAGGGGTCTTTAAGATCCCTAGCAACCCAATCATTTTATGATTCTACTAGAGGCCCGGTACATGAAATTCTTGCATGGGTAGGGTCCCTAGACCTGGCAGGCGATCAGGGCCAATCTCCAGGGCAACCGGCGAGGCAATCGTGGGGGCCCCCACTGGCACCTGCCTTGGCCAGCCTGGTGCCACCCACTCGCCGGCCCCCACATGAGACAAAAAGAACACACTAGTCCATTGGACACTGGAGAGGTGTAGGGAGCGGTTATAGAGTTAAGCCTCTGACTGACCTGCTGTCCAAGCCACAAACAAATCCCAGCTTACAGGGCACAGCCCTCTTAGCATAATTAAGCTTGACCTTATGACACTCCCTAGATCCTTCCTGGGTAGCTAATGGGCTGTGGGAGGTGCAGCAAGTGCTGCCAAAACAAGTGAAACTCATAAGAACATTGTAACTATGGTGACCACTACCTTGTTTACCTCTGACTATAAAATAAAGGCTCAGCTTGCAGTCTGGATCTTTTCTGTGGTCTCAGCCAGGCACAGAAGATCCACCTAGACCAGCTTATTCTCTTTGTCTTTCTTTTCTTCATCCTTCGCTGCCCCACCTCAGGCTGGCTGAACCCTTGACTGTGCTGGCACGGCACAGAGAGGCACATGAAATTGTTCATAAGGGACACTCATGGAACACGTAAGGACATCTATGTAGGTAATGGATGGGCATAGAGGTCCAGGTAGGACATGGAAGGGCCACATAGGAATGTCTCCACGAGTCACTGAAAGGTAATATGTATCCACACAAGGCTCTAAGGGGGCACATGGTTTCTCGTAGGACACTGAGGGAAAAGGGCTTGGCGGCCAAGGGGGGCTGAGAAAATGCCCCCATGACACTCCTTAACCAGAACTGAGGGCACCAAGAAGAAAAAGGAAGGTTGGGGCGAGCCATCTGAGATAATACTTGCCCATATGTCTCTGTACAAACTACGGATAAGGTTCCTGTGTTTGTAAGCTCCTACGAATGAAGGTTCTTGTTTTACGTATCATTGTAGCTTTGGGATCTATCACAGAGCTGACCCACAGTGTGTACTCAATGCCTAGGGTAACCCGATAGTGCATCTCCCAAACGGGGTTGCTTTTGGTAGTCTTGGTAGTCATAGAGGGAGCCATTAATAACTACAAACACCTGAAGATAACATCAACTGGTATCTCGTGTAAGAAGAGAAGCCTCCAAGGTGGCTAAGTTGTTGCATTGAGGGTAGAGCCTTTCAGCAGGAAATTGGTTTGAGTGACCTTTGATGAAAATAGCATTATGGGGGGATAGCACTCATCTGGTGGGTGCATTTGCCTATCAGATACAGTGGGTGTTTTCAATAAGATTTGCTTCCTTGTCATGTTTGGGTGGGGTGTGATAGAGATGGGGCAGAGGCTGACACAACCCCCGTACCAGCTCTTGGGGCTGCTGTGAATCCAGCAGAAGTTGAGATGAGCTCAGAAAGAAGGGGGCTTCGGGGAACAAGAGGCACTATGAATCCAGAAGTGGCGCCTTCGCACTAATTTTTTTTAAATGTGTGAAAGAGTAATATGTATTTTTAGAAATAAAAAACAGAAGCAAAAGCAGTGGAAATGAAACTATTAGACTTTCTGAGGAGGTAGTTCTGAGCTGGGCCTTCCCCACCCAGCAGGGTGCAGGCCCACCCAGCCCTGGACCCAGGCTGGCACTCCTGTGGGAAAGCTGAAGCTAGCCATGCCCCTGCTGCACTGACTGCAGCCCCCTTCTCTCACCACCTAAGAGATGGTTTCTTGTACAGGGGAGGAGCCACGGACTATGAGTGTAGGAAGCCATCAAGTGGCCCTGTAAGACTGTGTAAGCATGGTCATGTTTATCATGCATGATAAACAAGTTTGGTCATGCATCTCAGAAAGAGATCTTATGAGCTGTGAGCTCTTGGGCAGGCTAGTTAACACCTCTGATCCAGATTTGTCTTCTGTACAGTTGGGGTTCTGACTATGTGGCATTTGGAGTAGAACTGAGGAGGCAAATGAGATGAGAGTGAATTTTCCTCCCCCTCCTCCAGGCCTTAGCCATTAGACCTTTAGTCCAGAACACTGTTAGGTTCAGAGAGTTTAACCCTGAGAGAATGATATCAACAAGGACCAGAAAGTTTACTTGATGGGAGGAGGAAGAAAGCAATTCAAGTGTAACGAAGGCTGTTCTATCATTTTCCCCATACTTGTAGCATAAACACCTCCTTTGTCTTACCCTTTGTACCTTTTGCCCTTTGTCTTCAGGGAAACTGTGATACTTTATTGCATTTTATTATAGGCTGGACTTTCTCGCAGGACTACTCCCTCACTAGGCTGATTGTTATTTGTTCCTAGTGCTGTGAGTTTCCGAAACTTAATAAGCAGTACATGTTTGGAAAAGAAGGATGGGGGCGGGAGAGAGAGAGACTGGCAGGAGTTCCATGAACTGGCATTGGTGTGGAAAGGAAATGAGCATAAGTGGGTGCCTGAAGGGCTTCCTGGAAGAGGCAGTGCCTCATTGGCAGACACCAACACTGAAAGGCAAGCCTGAAATATTTCAGTCAGAAATGGGAATTGTGCTGGAGAAGGTGAGGAGTTCCCATAACTTACCTCTATGACAGTTCAGCCTACCCAGGTCCTGCATACCATTACTGGTCAGTGTCCCAGACAAATCTGGGGAAGGACCATAGGTCAGAAAGTTCATTTTTAAGCTGCTGATATCCCTATCAGTGTAGGAAGTCTGGGGGCTAGCCTGGCTTCTCAGTACATTAGCCCCTGCCCCTTTGCTGTGCTATCAGGATTAAGCCTTGAGCACCTGCTACACAGGCTGTGAG